>NC_139036.1:42484729-42966035 GCF_964662115.1 Mustela nivalis
TATTTATTTATTTGACAGACAGAGATCACAAGTAGGCAGAGAGGCAGGCAGAGAGAGGGGGGCGGCAAGCAGGCTCCCCGCTGAGCAGAGTCCGACGTGGGGTTCGATCCCAGGACCCTGAGATCATGACCTGAGCCGAAGGCAGAAGCTTTGACCCACTGAGCCACCCAGGCGCCCCGAGATGTGCATGTTTTAAAGGCAGCTTTGGCCACGGTTGGAGGAGAATGAGTCCAGGGAGCAAAGTGTCATGGGGGACATAGGAGCCCACTGGCTGCCAGGGCCTTGAGGGACAAAGAGGAGGAAGAGTGGGAGGAGATGCTGGGTGTGCATTGGGGGACATTTTTCTGATTTGTTGGGGAAGAATTTTATAACAGAACAATGTTCATATGGTAGTAATGGTAAAGAACTGATGTAAGGGGAGCAATTATCTCCTTTTTTAATGGAATTATCTTAATCTCATAGGCACCTGGGTGGCTCAGTTGGTTAAGTATCTGCCTTCCACTCAGATCATGATCTCAGGGTCCTGGGGTGGAGCTCCACATCGCATTGGGCTCCCTGCTCAGTGGGGAGTCTGCTTTTCTCTCTCCCTCTGCCCCTCCCCCTTCTTCTGCTCTCTCCTCTCTCTCTCTCTCTCTCTCTCAAATAAATAAATAAATAAAATCTTTTAAGAAAAAAGAAAATATCTTTATTTCTTTCTGATGATACAGAAATACTGTAGACAATTCAAACAATATGGATAAATGGGTAGTTTCCGTCATACTTTCATTTCCCTTGGATAGTCACTGTTAATAGCTAGACTTACATCTTCTCTGCTTTTAAAAATGCCCATTTTGGGGCACTTGGGTGGCTCAGTGGGTTAAGCCTCTGCCTTTGGCTCGGGTCATGATCTCAGGGTCGTGGGGTCAAGCTCCACATCAGACTCTCTGCTCAGTGGGGAGCCTCTTCCCCCCCTCTCTCTTTGCCCGTCTCTCTGCCTACTTGTGATTTCTCTCTGTCAAATAAATAAATAAAATCTTTTAAAAAATGCCAATTTTGGGGAGTGCCTGACTGGCTCAGTCAGTGGAGCACATGACTCTTGATCTCAGATTGGACTTGGAGCCCCACACTAGGGGTAGAGATTGCTTGAAAATAAATTCTTTTAAAAAAAATGCCCATTTTTTATTCATTCACTTCTTTTTTGGTAAGTTAAAACAAATTCAGTTTTTTAAAAGATTTTATTTATTTACTCACTTGAAAGAGAGAGAGAGTGAACGAGCAGGGGAAGAGGGGGAAAGCGAGAGAGACAGACAGAATCCTAAGCAGACTCCATACTGAGCACAGAGCTCAATGCGGGGTTCAGTCTCCCAACCCTGCGATCAGGACCCAGAGATCATGACCTGAGCTGAAACCAAGAGTCTGACGCTTAACTGCCAGTGCCACCCAGACACCCCACATTCATTCTTTTGTAGTTCTGAAGGTTAGAAGTCTGAAGGCATTCTCCCTGGGCCAGAACCAAGGCATTGGCAAGGCCATGCCCCTCACAGGCTCCAGGGAGAACCTGTTTCCAGCCTTTTCCACCTTCTAGACTCACACTCGGTTCTCTGTGCGCCTCCTGTGTGGCCCCTTCTTCCACTATCAGGCCAGGAACACAGCATCATGCCTTAAGCCTGCCTATTTATTTTTAGTACAGATGGGACAACAGTCATATGACACACTCCTATAATCTGACTTTTTCACTGAATGTGTCAGGGACTTTGTATACACAGAAAGTGTCAGAGCTGGGGCACCAGTTAAGGTTGTTTCTAAGGTTTATTATTATAAACACTACTGTAACAAGCGTTCTTGTTACATTATCTTCTCCAGGTAAATTCCTAGAAGAAAATTGCTGCATCAAAGGGACATGTGTGTAAACTCTTGAGTGATTGATTATTCTCTGGAAAGGTTCCCGTGGTGTTCATTCATGCCACAGGGCATGAGAGGACTTGTGTGCCCCAGCCCTGCCTCCTGGGCATCATCCCTCCAACTGGACTGGACTCCCAAGTTCCTGAGGCCAGGGCCCCTGTCTGCTTTTCTTCAGTTATCACAGTGCCTAGAATGGCCAGTTTCTTTTTCTTTCTTTCTCTCTTTCTTCCTCCCTCCCTTCCTCTCTCTCTCTCTCTCTCTTTTTCTCTCTCTCCCTCCCTCCCTTCCTTTTTTCCTTTCTTCCTCCCTCTCTCCTCCATCTCTCCCTCTTTTCCTCTCTCTTATTTTCTTAAGTAGGCTCCACACCTAGCATGGAGCCCAACATGGGGCTTGAACTCATGACCCTGAGATCAAGACATGAGCTGAGTGGCACCTGGCTGGCTCAGTTGGTTAAGCATCTGACTCTTGGTTTCAGCTCAGGTCATGATCTCGTGGGTTATGGGATCGAGCCCCGTTTCTGATTCTTTGCTCAGTGGGGACTCTACTTGAAATATTCTCTGCCTCTGCCCCTCCCACCTAGGTAGGTAAATAAATCTTTTTAAAAAATGTATTTATTTGACAGAAAGCGAGAGCGCACAAGCAGGCTGGGGGAGAGAGGCAGAGGGAGAGGGGAAGAGGACTCCCCACTGAGCAGGGAGCCCAACAACCCTAGGATTCCATCCCAGGACCCTGCGATCATGACCTGAGATGAAGACAGATGCTTTTTTTTTTTTTTTTAAGATTTTATTTATTTATTTGACAGAGATCACAAGTAGGCAGAGAGGCAGGCAGAGAGGAGGAAGCAGGCTCCCTGCTGAGCAGAGAGCCCGATGCGGGACTCGATCCCAGGACCCTGAGATCATGACCTGAGCTGAAGACAGCAGCTTAACCCACTGAGCCACCCAGGCGCCCCATGAAGACAGATGCTTAACTGACTGAGCCACCCAGGTGCCCCTAGGCCAATTTCTAATGAAGAACATATCCTGCTTCTTCGCCACAGTGACCTTCCTGATGCTAAGTCGAGAGCCCTTGACAACATTGGCAGGGTTTTTGCCAGAGTTGGGAAATTCCAGCAAGCCATTGACACGTAAGTGACCTCGGCTGCCCCTTCCCCACCTGACTGCCAGGACTTCCCACCCTCCCACCAGACTCCCAGCCTGGGGCCCACATGCCAGGCAAACAGAAGACCTGAGTTTAGCTCCTGGCTCTGCTGGGTAACCATGGGCAAACCCCTTTGTCAACTCTGAGGCTCATCAGTTAAGGTGATTGACTTGAATCAGCATCTGCTCACAATTCCCCAGTCAGAGGAATCACCTGGGGCACAGTTGTGTGAGTTACGGGCATCTCTGCACTAAAATTCTGATCCTGCAGGTCTGGGTTGGAGCCCAGGAACCTGGTTTTTGTTTTATTTTTTGCTTTTTTTAAGAGTTTATTTATGTATTTGAGAGAGAGAGAACTGAGCATGAGTTGGGGGGCGACAGAGGGAGTGGGCGAAGCAGGCTCCCCAATAAGCAGGGAGCCCAGCAACACTAGGACTCCATCCCAGGACCCTGGGATCATGACCTGAGCTGAAGATAGATGCTTAACCGACTGACCCAGCCAAGAGCCTTCAGGAATCTATTTTTCACAAGCACTACCAGATATTCCTTACCTTGAGCAAGTTCAGGAGCTGATCGATCAGCCGGCCTCAGGGACCTCTTCTGAGGCTGTTCTGTGAGTCTGTGGAGTTAGACTTATCCACCGGGACACTTCTGTTCCACATCACTTGGTTTCCTGAATGGCCCCTGGTCAGAGGAGTCTGAGAGTTCATTCACCTGTTTGTATCTTTCTATTAGAAAATGTTTTGCAGGGATGCCTGGGTGGCTCAGGTCATGGTCCCGGGTCCTGAGATTGAGCCTCCCATTGGACTTCCTGCTCAGTGGGGAGTCTGCTTCTCCCTCTGCCCATCTCTGGGCTCATGCTGTCTATCTTTCTCTCAAATAAAAAAAGAAAATCTCTTTTAGAAAAGAAAATTTTGTAGTAAATTTGTGCTTGTTGTTAAAATACTGATTTGGAGGGGCGCCTGGGTGGCTCAGTTGGTTAAGCGACTACCTTCGGCTCAGGTCATGATCCTGGAGTCCTGGGATTGAGTCCCACATTGGGCTCCCTGCTTGGCAGGGAGTCTGCCTCTCCCACTGACCTCTCTCCTCTCATGCTCTCTCTCAAATAAATAAATAAAATCTTTAAAAAATATATATTGATTTGGAAAAAAGAAAAGAGCAGCAGAAAAATTGTCTCACAACCCAGAGACGATGACTAGGTCTAATCCTCATCTAACTTTATTGGTATCTCATTTGTTGTTGTTTTTTTTCACTCTCATCTTTTTTTTTTTTTTTTAAGATTTTTATTTATTTATTTATTTGACAGACAGAGATCACAAGTAGGCAGAGAGGCAGGCAGAGAGAGAGAGAAGGAAGCAGGCTCCCTGCTGAGCAGAGAGCCCGACATGGGGCTCGATCCCAGGACCCTGGGATCATGACCGGAGCCGAAGGCAGAGGCTTTAACCCACTGAGCCACCAAGGCGCCCCACAAACAGGATTTTCAATTGTTGTTTCAGTTCTATCTGTAAACGTACCAAAGGAGCTCTGGCCATTTCAAAATCTCTTAAAGCTTTACTGGCTTTACTCCCGCGTGGGAAAGAACTGGTAGCTGGAGAACGAGTTCTGCTCAGCCGAGTCATGGGTTTGAGTGGAAAGAAGTGACCCTGGTTCTTCACATTCCCAGGTGGGAAGAGAAGATCCCTCTGGCAAAAACCACCCTGGAGAAGACCTGGCTGTTCCACGAGATTGGCCGCTGCTACTTGGAGCTGGACCAGCCCTGGCAGGCCCAGCATTATGGTGAGAAGTCCCAGCAGTGTGCCGAGGAAGAAGGAGACATTGAGTGGCAGCTGAATGCCAGCGTTCTGGTGGCACAGGCACAAGGTATGGGCATGGAGAGAGAGGACTCTCCGCACTACCTTTCCCAGGCCTCCAGCTGAGGGGACAGATGAGGGCTGGGGACACTTATCATCCCAATGTGTCCCTGGCCAGATGAATGTGGCCCCTGAGAGTGGGGGATAGAGTCCTTCATTTTGACTAGTGTGCAGTAAGTGCCTCTTGTAAGCGTGAGAGCCGGGAGCACCCCAGAAGCTGCCCCGAGGATCTCAGCTGCAGATCAGCCCAGCATTGCATCATCAGCAACAGGGCCACCTTCTCTGGCCTTGGAACCCTTCTCGTGTGCATTCTTGCACTTAATCACTGCGTGAGCCAGTGGCGAAGGTAGTAGTGTCCTCCTTTTGAAGATGGGGAAATGGAGGCACTGCGTGGTTTAGCTGACTGCCAGGTCACTTGCGGAATGTTTCCAGAGTGATGCAGATGTTCTTTTTTTTTTTTTTTTTTTTAAGATTTTATTTATCGGGGCACCTGGGTGGCTCAGTTGTTAAGCTTCTCTCCTTCAGCTCAGGTCATGATCTCAGGGTCCTGGGATCAAGCCCCACATTGGGCTCCCTGCTCTGCGGAAGCCTGCTTCTCCCTCTCCCACTCCCCCAGCTTGTGTTCCCTCTCTCACCGTGTCTCTCTCTGTCAAATAAGTAAAAATAAAAATCTTTAATAAAAAAAAATTACTTATTTATTTGACAGAGAGAGAGCATGTTAGGTGCTTGATGGAAAAGTCCTAAAACTGGGTTGTGGGGATCATTGTACAACTCCATCAAGTTACTAAAAGTCATTGAACTGTATACTCACAAATGGGGCATTTTATAATATCTAAATTACTCCTCAGTAAAGTTGTTAAAATAACCCAGCAAGGGGCAGGGGTGAGCAAGAACAGATGAGACAGGGTTGGTGGTATTTCGAATTGTTGAAGCCCGGTGACGAGTCATAGGGCCTCACTATATGTCGTCTATGTTTGTGTATATTTGAAATATTTCATAAATCAAAGTTAGGAAGGAAATGGCTGGAGGTCACAGGTCAGTAAGCAATGAGGCTGGGACTAGAGCCCAGGCCTCTTCCCCGGGGGGTGCAGCGGACCCCCAGTGGGGGAGGTGATGCGGCAGGGGCTGTGGTCAAGGGCATTATCATTCATTATTCTTACCACAAATACTTTCTTGGCACTTTTGAGGCATCAAGCAGGGCACACAGTAGGGATAATCTTTGATGACCTTGTCCTGCCTTCATGTCTGAGGAAGTCACTTTGAAGCAGAAACCTTAAGGATGAGAAGGCACCTCCAACTATTCTAAAAGCTGAGGACAGCACTTTCCAGCCAAAGGAACACCATGTAAAAGTGGCGAGGAGTTTGGGGGATTTAAGAAGCTGAGGGAGGGGCGCCTGGGTGGCTCAGTGGGTTGAGCCTCTGCCTTCAGCTCAGGTCATGATCTCAGGGTCCTGGGATCGAGCCCCGCGTCGGGCTCTCTGCTCAGCGGGGAGCCTGCTTCCCCCCCCCCTCTCTCTCTGCCTGCCTCTCTGCCTACTTGTGATCTCTGCCAAAAAAAAAAAAAAAAAAAAAAGAAGCTGAGGGAAACCAGGGTCAGCTTTGAGGGCCAGGAGGTCTGGATGGGGTGGACGAGGAAGGGCCAGATCTGCAGGGCCTCATGGGCCTCGTTACAAATCAGAGATTCTTCCCTAAAATCACAGTTAGACAGGACCCCTGGAAGCTTGAAACTGGGGGAAGGCGTGAGTACTAGAGCTTTTCCTAGAACCCTTTTCTGTTCTCAGGAGGGCATAGTATAAACTGAGGGGGAAATGAGATGTACCCCTCAGGGTCAGTGTTGTCCTTAGTCTTTTTTTTTTTTTTTTTAAGATTTATTTACTGGGGCACCTGGTGGTGCAGTCAGTTAGGCCTCCGACTCTTGGTTTCAGTTCAGGTGCTGACCTCAGGGGTGTGAGATGGAGCCCCAAGTGGGCTCCATGCTCAGCAGGAAATCTGGGTAAGTTTCTCTCTCCCTCTCCCCACCCCAGCTCTCCCCACTATGCATTCTTTCTCTAAAATAGATAAATAAATGTTAAAAAGAGAGAGATTTATTTATTTATTTTAAAGGGGGTGGGGAGAAACTGTAGCAGATTCCATGCTTGGGGCCGAGGCAGGAGCAGGGCTCCAATCCCACAGCCCAGAGGTCAGGACCTGAGCTAAAACCACAAGTCTGACGCTTCAGCTTTTTTTTATTTTTAGATTTTATTTATTTATTTGGCACAGAGAGATCACAAGTAGGCAGAGAGGCGGAGGGTGGGAGGGAAGCAGGCTCCCTGCTGAGCAGAGACCCCCCTCACCCACCACCACTACCCCGATGCAAGGCTCGATCCCAGGATCCCAAGACCATGACCTGGGCTGAAGGCAGAGGCTTAACCCACTGAGCCACTGGCACCCAAGCTTAACAGACCGCACCACCCAGGCGCTCCTCCTCAGTCTCCTCTTGAGGACTTGCTTGGCCCCAAAGGCCCCTGGAGAGCCAGGCAGTCACTGCTACTTTCAGTTTCCCCACTCTGGGATGGAAAAACCAAATGCAGCTGCTTGGAGCCCCTGGTTTCTAGAGGCCATCCAGTCTCGCTGCGGAGCTTCGGGCCTGGGGCCTCCTGTCAGAAACCATGGGCAGTCAGTCACACCACTTCAATGAGGTCCCAGTTGCAGCACTCACCAGCTGGGGGAGTGAGCTGGGACAGCTGCTGCTTCCTCTTGGGGGGGGGGGGGCTGGACTCCAGCTGCTGGCCAGTGAGTCACCGCCAGCCCTTTTTCATCTGATCTCCGTTGGTCTTCACAATAGGTGAGGTCAGTTTGAATGAACATTTTTAAAATACCAGTTTCCAGGGGCGCCTGGGTGGCTCGGTTGGTTAAGCCTCTGACTCTTTTTCTTAGCTCAGGTTTGCTCTCAGTGTCGTGAGTTCAAGCCCTGGTACCGGGCTCCACATGCAGGGAGCCTATTTTAAAATGTGTGTGTGTGTGTGTGTGTGTGTGTGTGTATTTCTGTATTTTATATATATATATATATAAATTTTTAATTTAATTAATTTATTTATATGGGTTTCTATTCCTGGAACAATCCTATGTTGGGGCAAGATGGGAAGATGGGATTGTCCCTCTGCCCTGGTGACACATGGTGTGCGCACAGGCCCTGGCCCAGACCCTTCTTCCCTCTCTGACCTCTCTGAGAGGGCTGCTAGCCAAGGCTCAGGCTCCTAGGTTCTGGTAGCCATTGGTGAGCTGGCCCAGGAATGTGGTGGTAAGGGTGGAGATGGGCAGCTCCATGATGCTGCCTGAGGCCTGGGACTTCTAACTGACCCCGGGAGGGGCTGGGCCGTCACACTGTCCAACACACAGTGTCACAGTCTCCCTGTGCTTGCCTCCTCTCTGCTCTCCAGTCAAGCTGAGAGACTTCGAGTCGGCCGTGAGCAACTTTGAGAAAGCCCTGGAGAGAGCGAAGCTGGTCCACAACAACGAGGCGCAGCAGGCCATCATCAGCGTGAGCTGCCCACCCTGCTGGGCCCTGGCTTCGGGGAGAGCGTGGGGGGGTCCTCAGCCCCTGGGTCAGCCAGAACCTGGGGATTTATTACCCACCAGCTGCAGGGGTAGTGCCTTTCAAATGCTCGCTGATGCTCTCAATCTATACAGCAGCCCAATATACCTATTTTTATTTGAAATAAACAATAGAAATGGAAGTTTTACAAAACATATTTACCTTAACTATATATGCTGGTATTTCCTGTTATATTCTCCCATAGTTTCCATTTTCTTTTCTTTTGTTTTTTATTTTTTATATATTTTATTTTATTTTTATTAAAATATTTTATTTATTTGACATACAGAGATCACAAGTAGGCAGAGAGAGAGGGAGGAGGCAGTCTCTCTGCCGAGTGGGGCTCGATGCGGCGCTCGATGCGGGGCTCGATGCGGGGCTCGATCCCCTGACCCCAAGGCCATGATCTGAGCCGAAGGCAGAGGCTTTAACCCACTGAGCCACCCAGGCACCCAGGCACCCTTTTCTTTTGTTTAATATTGGCTGAACCCTCAACTGATTTTAGGGCTTGCCTTTTGGAAAATGCTGCCTCCTCCCGGAGACAACAGGAAATACAGCGTGACCGCCTCCCTCACAGGCCTAGGGAGGAGGCCCCCTGCTGCTCAGCAAGGCAGCCTGCCACATACTGCTATTTAGATGCCAATGAATTAAGAGTAAATAAAATTTAAAGTTCAGTTTCTCAGCCACATTTCAAAGGCTCTATAGCTGCCTGTGGCTGGTGGGTTCCCAAGAGTGTAGATCTAGAGGATTCTTTTTTTCTTTTTTTAAGATTTTATTTATTTTAGAGAGAGAGAACACAAGTAGACAGAGAGGCAGACAGAGAGAGAGGAGGCAGCAGGCTCCCCACTGAGGCAGAGGGCTGGATGCAGGGCTTGATCTCAGGACCCTGAGCGAAGGCAGAGGCTTACCCACTGAGCCACTCAGGCGCCCTGAATTCTTATGGTGGCAGACATTTCTGTTGCATAGTGCTGGTGTAGACCATAAGCGTCGGGAGGCAGACTGGCGAGAAGCCAGAGGAAGCCTGCAGGTGCGTCAGACTGGCCCCCACTCCCAGAGCCGCTCCAGGCAGCTGTGCATCCTCAGGAGGGTCAGCACACTGACCTCAAAGATGCAGAGTTTGCATGAGTGGCCTGGCCTCCCCATGTTGAAATGCCATGAGCTTCCCACCAGCACGTGGCTGGAGCCCAGTAAGCATCTACTGGCATGAATGAAGCAGGGCCCTTGTCCTGGGCAAGCTTGCCCCTGTGATTAAGAGAGGCCAGGCATGAGGGGCCCCTGGGTGGCTCAGTGGGTTAAGCCTCTGCCTTTGGCTCAGGTCATGATCTCAGGTCCTGGGATCAAGCCCTGCATCAGGCTCTCTGCTCAGCAGGGGGCCTGCCTCTCTGCCTACTTGTGATCTCTTTCTCTGTGTCTAATAAATAAATAAAAATCTTTAAAAGAGAGGCCAGGCATAATAATGAGGAGGCACCATGAGGGGCATTGTCTTGGGGACCAGACTGAAGGTTCAACGGGAACTCAGGAAAGGGAGCAGGGACCCTGGGAATTGACAGGAGAATTCTCCAGTTGGGCCTCCTGCTGTGCTTTGAAGGACCAGGGAAGCCGGGTTTGGCCAGGCTGAGAAGGGGCAAGAGCACTGAAGGCACCAGAGGCCACAGGCACTGAGGGGTCTGTGGGAGGCAGAAAAGAGCTCCTGGGCCTGGATGTGAGGGCCGGTTCACCATGGCAGAAGGAGTAGGGCCAAAGGACCCCAGATAGTTGGTGGCCCAGCCTGGACGTGGAGGGCTGGGAATGGCAGAGGCGTGGCCTGACCTACTCAGAGCTTTAGGATGTGAGCTCATGGTTTGTGGAGGACCCTGGTGAGGGTCCCTTTCCTGTCGTGGTGGGGAAATCAGTCCTGAGAGATTCCACCTCGTGGCAGTCTGTGCCCCCCTTTCTCCCTTCCCAGGGCAGCTTAGCCCTTCCATGCTGCTGTCTTCTTCCTGCTATGTGTGTGTGTGTGTGGGGGGGTGTCAGCTCCCCAAGTGTGCATCTCGTCCTCTGGAGGAAGAGCACTCCTTCCCTGAACCATGGGGCTGCCTCCCAATTCCCGCACACCATCTCTCCCCCCTAATAATGCCCTTCTGCAGGATTGCCCTGCAACCGGAGAGCAACAGCTCCACAGTCCAACCCAGTAAATCTCTGCTGGCCATCGGCTAGCTCTGAGCTGCCCAGCCCAAAGGTGACAATTGCGGTCCTGGGCCACAGGAAGCTTGCTCTCAGCGGGAAGGTTAAAACAAAAACCCCTTGTTCCTGGTCAGGGCGACAGGAACGAGGGGATCCAGGGTGCGAGCACCTGAGTGGGCGAGACAGGGCTGGGCTGTCCCATCAAGGCGGGGCGTCTGGGGTTGCCCTGAAGGCTGGGCAGGGTTTTGAAAATGAGAGGCAGAGGGAAAAGACCCCATGGCCTTGGTGACCCCTCATGAGACCAGGTCCCTGTCATCCTACCCTCCTGTACTGGCAGCTCTGGGCAGGAAGGTGCACTTGTGGCCAGATCAGCAGTCCCCCTGGTCTCTCCATGGATGGTTTCCACCTGCTTCTCATGGCTCTGCCTGGAACAACAGGCACAGCCTGAGCCCCAGGACACCAGGGAAACTGTGGATGCCCCAGGGGCCCCTCTCAAGACAGGCCAGCACCCCAGTCACACCCGGCAGTGTGTTTCCAAGTCCCCTCCGTGGCTTGCTGCCTTGCTTAGAGGCTTCACTGTCTCCACATTGGCTGGAACCGAAAGAAGCTTCTGGTAGAGGTCGAAATGAGCAGAGGAGAGGCAACTCTGAAATATATACCGAAGCCCAAGGGAGTTGAAGTTCAAGTTACCTGCAGTTGTGTTTATCTCCTGCCACCTAGTGTGGCTAATTCCAGCTCCATGAGTCTAAACCCCGGGCCCGGAGTTTGCGTAGGAGCCCAGAGAAAATGGAGGGCAGCGAGGCTGGTGCAGAGCCCTGGCTTCTGGGGTTGGGGCTCAGGTGAAGAAAGGGAAGGTGTGGGTCAACAGGGGTTAAGAGGAGTCACCAGCTCCTCTCCATCCACAGGCCTTGGACGATGCCAACAAGGGCATCATCGAAGAGCTGAAGAAAACCGACTACAGGGAGACACTGAGAGAAAGAAGAGAGAGAGGTGAGCGCCAGGAGGGAGCGCCAGGGTCCCCGTCCGTGCTTCCCAGCAGCTCTTCTAGTCCTGGGGTTGGGTTCCTTGGTGCAGGAGGAGGTCCAGCCCTTCCCCACTGCTCTGAGTGCCCACTCCTGTATTTCTCCAATTAACTCATCAGATATTAGTTAAGCACTCATCATGCACTGGGAAGGTGTGGGATTGGGGGGAGACTTAGGTTTGGCCTCTGCTCTGGAGGAGCCCACAGCCTCGGGGAAGCCAAGAGATTTGAGCTGTCAGCAAAGGGGCTCCTGCGTGTGAACAGGGAGCAGCAGGGGTGAAGACACAGGGTTGGGGGCGGAGGGAGAAAGACGGTTGTACACAACTTCTGCCTGCCCCGCTGTGGTGTATCAGTCCCTCAGTGCGGCAGTGGCCCCTCCGGGCACCAACGCTGAAGTCGTCTCTGACCCAGGCCCAGGGGGAGATGGGGTGTGAGGTTTCTGGGCACCCCAGCAGCCGGATGACAGCCCTTCATTATCCAGCACCCGCCATGTGGTGGCTGGATCACCTCAGGGAAGGCATCTGCCTCTGCTTCACAGGCCCTCAGAGCTGCTTTCGGGAGCCACAGGGGCCATAGGTGTGAAGAGATACAGCAAGGAAAGGGCAGAAGCTCCAGTGGCCTCCCTCCCTTCCCCTGGTCCCCTGGGCAGCCTGTGTGCCAGGGAGGCCCTGCGGCCCTCAGCAGTTGCCAGGCACTTCCCTCCAGGAACGGCAGGCGGCAGCATTGTCTAGGTCTTCACATGGTGGTCTCTTTCCTGCAGAACCTAAGGCCCCTGCAGGCATCTTAGAGACCAGGAGCTTCCAGGAAGAGAGAATGGGGGAGACTCTCATGGGGAGGGCATTGTGACTTTTCTCTGTAGCTCATAAAAACAGGGAGCTTGGATCCTTTTGATCAATAAAATAGCTCTCCAGCTGAACTTCCTGCTAAGAGTCTGCTCATACTTTGATAGGGAACTTTCCAGTAAATGATGAATGTGCTTCCCAGGGACAAAGAGTAATGCAGAATGAGGAGGCTGGAGAAAAGAACCCCTCTGTCATTTCCCAGCACCTGTGTTACTTGTAGGGAAAGAGAATGTGCTCTGAGAGCAGACTATCCTGGGTTTAAATTCTGACAGTGCGACCACTGGCTGTGATTTCTCTGTCATCAGTCTCAGGTCCTTTGACGACAAACTCAGATCACTGACACGATGCTGTTAATTCCATGACAACCGCAGGACACTGCCTCTGCAGCCCACTCGATGTCTGGATCAGGGCTGGTGCTCAGGAAACCGTGCCTGGCTATCTCTCAGAAGCACAGACTCCAGGGGGTTGAGATGAACCCAGGCCCAAAGATGGACAAACTTTTACTTTTCTTCCTTCCTTTCTCTTGTTTTTCAGAAGAGGCAGCTGAATTGGAATCTTTGAGAGAGGCGGCTTTGGGGAACGAGAAGGAAAGCATGAGAAGAGGGAGAGATGAGTTTGAGAAGGTGATGAAGCACTGGGAGCGAGAGCCAGTGGACAGTGAGAAAGAGATAGAAGATGAGTTGTCTCAGGAAATTCTGAGGGTCGCAGCGAGTGGACAAGAAGAAAACAGGCAGAGAGAAGTAGAGGAAGCCAGCTCCTTCAAGAGAATAGGGCTGGGAGCCACAGGGCGAGACTCAGGAGATGTTGCTGAGAGCACGTCCAGAGACCTGGGTGCAGGAAGCGAGGGAGAGGAGGACGGGAAACGGATAGAAGTGGGCAGAATGGAATCAAGAGAAATTTACAGGAGGCCTCCAGAGCTGGACCAGAAACCCTCAGGAGAATTAAACAGAAGGGAATCAGAAGGACTGGAGAGTCAAGTTTCAGAAGACAGCAGAAGAGAGTCAGAAGAAATAGGGCAAACAGAACTGGGAGAAACAGCAGAAGTGACAAAGGCAGAAAATGGTGAAGACATGGAAGAACATGAAAAAGATGAATGAAGCAGCAGGCATCAGGACCAGGGACCTTAGGCACTTATTCAACTGGACTTGGATTTTCAAGCTGAGATTTGTCTCATAGGAGAACATGTGGACTGGGTGCCACGGGTCGCCTCTGCCTCTTTCTGCTACTATTTCCCCTTTCAATAGATATCTTTCACTCTTAAAAACCCTGAGTCTGTCTTTTTGCCTCCCTGTTCACCCACAAGAGCCTTAGAGAATGAGGACCCCCGCTCAGGATACCACTTTCCAAGCAAAAGCATTTCAGGATGGTGAAGAAACAGGTGAGCTCCAAGGGACCAAGCTAGCTTAAAGAGGGGGAAGAAAAAGAAAGTCCTGGGAGGAGAGGTACATTTGTGCTGACACTGGCCATGGGGGTTCATCTTGCTGAGTGACTGCTGTGGTCAGGGCACTGTGGGAGGCTTGATGGAAGAAGTGATGATGGGACACGCTGAAGCCTGGCAGGCACAAAGAAGTGAATGCTGGCATTGAAATGGGCATTATGCTGGAGGAGCCCAGAGGAAGAGAGCTGCTGCCTCAGAACAGGGAGCAGTCCCTAGGAAGAGTGGCAGCTGGACTCCACCTGCGCCACCTCCAGATGGTACAGTGAAGTAAATCAGACACCACAAGCTGGCTTCCTCCTCCGTAGAACGGTATCTGCCCCCAGGGTTGGCAGGAGACTTCTCTGAGTGCTCAGCACAGCACTTGGTACACGGGAAGCTCTCCAAAATCCGACCCAGCTTTTTCGGTGGCTTCGCAGAGGAGGTGGCGCTGAACAGCTGCCTCAGAAGATGAGCCAGGATTTCACTACATTACTCATCTGTCCCCGCTGTTGCCATCCTGGTTCCATCTCTCCAGTCCTTGGAAGGTTTAGGGCTGAAGTTAGGCTAGCTAGGACCAGGCCCCCACTAATGTGAGGTGAGTGAGGCATTTCAGATGCAGTGGTTCACGGGGCTCCAGGAAACTCACTAAGCAACAGGTAGAATTCTAATGTAATGTAAAAACACATCCACAACGCTAAACCCCACGATGAATTAAATACCACAATTTTAAACAAGGACAGGATCTGACCTTGCACGTTCATGACCTAGCCTCCCTGGGCTCATCCTAACCCGGAGCGTGACCCAGGAAAGGTGACTGCCCCCCTCTTTCTAGAGCTCCTCGGGAACTCTGAAGGGTACACGGGCGCCGCGGCGGCCGGGGCAGGACACCAGGCGACTTCCTCCCCGCGCCGCGCCGCGTCAGTTTCGGGTTTCGACCCGCCGCGCCTGCGCGATGAGGCCCCGCCCCGCCCCCGGCCCGCCGCGCGCGCTCCGCCCCCGGGCTATGTAAAGCGGCCCGGGGCGGGGGTCGCGCCACCGCTGGGTCCGTGTCCCTCCGCGCAGGCGGGCGGCCCCGGAGAGCTAGTTAGCCTGCCAAGGCGGCGGCGGCGCGCCCCTCATCATGGTGAGCGGGCGCGGGGAGGCGGGACGGGAGGGGGCGGGCCGGGGAAGCACCCTTACGGAAAACGAGAGTTCAGGGGGATTTTCGGGAGGAAGTGGCATGCAAATGAGGATCCGAGGTTCCCGTGTGGAGCTCTGGCTTTCCGGGCCGTGGGGTGCAGCCTGAGGTAGGGGAGACCGGGGCCGAGTTGGGGAGCGGGCACGGCCGCCGGAGAAGGGCGGGATCGGGCGCTGCGGGAGTTCGGCCCGCGGAGTGTGGGCCGGGGATAGTGCGGGGCGGGCGTCCCTCGCCTTCTCCCGCCGCCCGAGGGCCTTATCTGAGAAAAGCCAGTGCCAGAACCGCGCTCGGGGAGCTGCCGGGAGGTGGAGCCGCTTTAGAGCGACCGCTTGCAGCAACAGGTGCTTGTCACTTGTGGCTTTTAGCAGGCGGGAAAACAACAGGCTCAGAGACGTGCTGCCGACACACAGCAAAGTTGGGGGCGGGGGGCAGAGCTGGACCCTGGAGGCAGGTGCCGTGGGCCGCCCGGTCCTGGGGCAGGCACGAAGACCACGACTTTGTGGGGGGCCGAGGGCAGAAGAGGAGGTGGCAGGCGTGGTGAATGAGGCCCTTTGTCCGGCGTTCTCCTGCCCTGCCCCCCACCAGCCCTTCTGTGGGACCATTGTCCCCCCCCCATCTCAGACAAGAGAGTATTATCTGTTGCTGCCCTTGTGGGGGTTGGGGAGGCAGTCTTTGGGTAACCCTTCTCCACCCCCAGCCTCCTCTGCACACCCAGAGCCAGGGCAGCTGTGGCTTTGCCAGGACATAGCAGCCCCACCTCCAAAGAGGTCATCCTTAATAGATGCCAAGAATATAAAGTTAGGGTCTGCTCCTAGAACCACGGGACATGCGCGCCCAGCACACTTTCCCTTGAGAGGCAGTAGCTGTGGGGGATCCTTGAAGCCGCAGCCCCGACCAGAGGGAGTTCAGAGTTTAGGAAACACTCAGACAAGCTCTCCTCTCCCTCCTCCACCACCAGCAGCTGGCGGCCACCCAGGACGGAAGAGAAGAAGGTCCAGTCCTGGGCCTGGGAAGGTGCCCACCGCACCGGGGGTGCTTTCAACTCAGGGCCGGGAGCCCCGAGTAGGAGGAGGCCAGAGCCCAGGGGGCAAGGCCAGTGGGGTGGCCCGGAGCGAGCTGGCTGACCTGCGAGCTGGCTGACCTCCGCTCTTTCCCTCCTCACAGAATAGAAGCTTCTCCCGAAAGAGCCACACGTTCCTGCCCAAGATCTTCTTCCGCAAAATGTCGTCGTCAGGGGCCAAGGACAAGCCGGAGCTGCAGTTTCCCTTCCTGCAGGATGAGGAGACCGTGGCCACGCTGCTGGAGTGCAAGACCCTCTTCATCCTGCGGGGCCTGCCAGGGAGCGGCAAGTCCACCCTGGCGCGGGCCATCGTGGACAGGTACCGGGACAGCACCAAGATGGTGTCCGCTGACGCCTACAAGATCACCCCCGGCGGCCGAGGCGACTTCTCGGAGGAGTACAAGCGGCTGGACGAGGACCT
Source organism: Mustela nivalis (assembly GCF_964662115.1). Classification (NCBI taxonomy): domain Eukaryota; kingdom Metazoa; phylum Chordata; class Mammalia; order Carnivora; family Mustelidae; genus Mustela; species Mustela nivalis. The sequence goes on from NC_139036.1 coordinate 42,501,275, forward strand.
GGCTGCCTACTGCCGCCGCGACATGCGCGTCCTGGTGCTGGACGACACCAACCACGAGCGCGAGCGGCTGGAGCAGCTCTTTGACTTGGCCGACCAGTACCAGTACCAGGTGGTGCTGGTGGAGCCCAAGACGGCGTGGCGGCTGGACTGCGCGCAGCTCAAGGAGAAGAACCAGTGGCAGCTGTCGGCCGACGACCTGAAGAAGCTGAAGCCGGGGCTGGAGAAGGACTTCCTGCCGCTCTACTTCGGCTGGTTCCTGACCAAGAAGAGCTCCGAGAGCCTCCGCAAGGCCGGCCAGGCCTTCCTGGAGGAGCTGGGCAACCACAAGGCCTTCAAGAAGGAGCTGCGACACTGTAGGTGGCCGGGGATGGGGGGCAGGAGCGGGGACCGCCGCTGTCCTCTGGCAGAGGGGAGGCTGGGGGTGGCGAGGCACAGCGGTGGAGGCACAGGGCGCCCTCTCAGCTCACTGTACCCCTCCCAACCCCCATGGAGACTACGGGCCCTGTCTTCTGGGCAGGTGGTGGGGGTGGGAGGACACGTTCCCTACAGCCTCAGAGGGAGGACATGAGGCCATGTTTCCACCTGGCCTTTAGCAGCAGAGCCATTTTTCTGAAGTAAAATATTCCACAGAGGGGCACCTGGATGGCTCCATGAGTAGAGCCTGTGACTCTTGATCTCGGGCTCGTGAATCCCAGCCCCATGCTGGGAGGAGAGATCCCTAAAAAAATAAGGGGCACCTGGGTGGTTCAGTCGTTTAAGCGTCCGACTCTTGATTTTTGACTCAGGTCATGATCTCGGGGTGAGTGAGATGAGCCCCATGTTGGGAGTATTTGCTTAAGATTCTTTCTCCTCTCCCCTGTCCCTCCCTGCCTCCTTCTCTAAATAAATAAATAATAAAAGAACCTAGACAAAAAATATTGCACAGAATCCTAAGCTGCAAAAAAATCACACTTAAGACCATTGTGACTTCGGTGGGTATGATTCCCAGGTCTGAGGCTGCCCAGTGCAACCTTCAGGGGCTTCCTGCAGCTCCAGAGAACAGCCTCACACCTAGTCCAGACCCCTCATTTTGCAGAGGGGAAACCCCCTGGAGGGGTGTAGGATTTGCCCAGAGCTGCGGTGAGAGCCCGCTGGACTCTGTCAGCTCTAGCAGGGGCCTCCCCATACCAGGCGGGAGCTCTCCTGGCAAGGGGTAGGGCAGGTTGGGGTAAGGGACGCCTTCATTTTCCTCTGTGACCATTGGCCTCTAGTGATCTCTTAGGGATAGATCACCCACTAATCCCTTTTAGCCAATTTCTGGTGTCCCCAAATTTTAGATGATCCACCCACCCGTATGTCTGTGTGTTGTTCGGAGGCAAAATCTGTGCCTGGATAGAGCTCAGAGATCTCTTCTTGGCTCCTAAAGCTGGAACACTGGGAAGCCAGGGAACCATGAGGCCTGCAGTGACGTCACCCAGGTGTGAGCCCAGCACCTGGAACTGCTTGGCAGCAAAGCACCCTACAGGGCAAGCTCCTGATTAGAGCTCTTTTGCCTCTTGTAGCTGCCTTTACCATGAAAAACTGCCACCCTTTCCTGCCTAGGACACAGCAGGCCAAATGTAACGGGCCTGTGCTCAGAGCAGAGCACTCCCTCCACTGTGGAGGGTGAGAAACCTCCTTGTAGGGACTCTGGAAGTGAATATGACTGATTTAGTGACTGAAACAAGCCCAAGGCCTGATGTCTGGAAACTGAAATCAGGTCTTGATTTCCCAGGTCTTGCCATATGATATCTCCTATCCCAAGACCCTTCCTCCTCTAGGCCCTTTATAGGCTCTCATCCACCAAACAGGCCTGCACAGCACCTGTTACAGTGACCAGGTAACTTCTGGTCCGGGTAGGCCCGAGTGAGAGGGGGCACTGCTTAGAGTCCCCTGGGTGGTCCTGGGAAAATGGGTGTATGGTCGCCCTAATGGTACTTGTTTAGAACAGGGTCAGTCATGTGCCCCAGGCCAAAGGATGTAGCTCTGACTCCTTCCATCCTACCACAATAGTTCCAACACCCTTTTGCCTTTCTATCCCATTTTTCATGACCTGCTTCCCTCTTCCAGATGTGTAGCTGGTAAAGTTGAGATTCCCTTGGCCTATGCTGCCTGTCCCTGGGTTATAAGTGTGTTAGTTTCCAAATCTGGAAGAGATGTAAAAATCTACATAACGTGAAACCAGGGAATTTAGACCCCTTTTTGTAGCTCTGACGTGGCAGTTTGACCAGCTACTGAAGGAATGAATTATACCGGATTGCTGAAGAACTCCTGCTTGCTTTTTTTTTCCCCCACACTCCAAGCCTCCGTGGTCTTGGAGGTGGGTATGAGGATGGCTCCTGCTCTCCTGCCCTGACTGCTCTACTCTCTCCCTGCAGTTGTTTCTGGGGATGAGCCCAGGGAGAAGCTCGAACTGCTCACCTACTTTGGGAAGAGACCCCCTGGCGTGCTGCACTGCACAACCAAGTTCTGTGACTACGGAAAGGCTGCAGGGGCAGACGAGTATGCCCAGCAGGATGTGAGTGCTCCCCCGGGACCCGTGGCTGAGGTGTGGAGAGGGCAAGGTCTTCTGGAAATGGGGGCCAGCTCAATGCAAGGACCAGAAACCAGACAGCCTCAGGAAAAATGGCATCTCCTGCTCCAGTTCACCCCCACCGCCACAGGCTTAGTCACACAGCTGTCAGCCACCCTTTTTTAATGCGCCTCCCCCCCCACCTCGCTGCCCCCGCACTGCTACCAGCCTGCGTGCTCACCCCCCAGAGCCTTCTCCTGCTGCAGACTGATGCTTGGCAGCAGGCTCCTGCCTGTTTGGAGTTCCAAAGTTTAGGTGTCCCCCACCCCCAGCAAGCCCTGTGCTCAGAGGTCCTGGTCTCCAGGTCCCAGGCCTGGCCTTGCCCTGCAGTGGGGTGCACACATCAAGGGATAGTGGGGCTCCTGGCTTTGGGGTACCACATCTTTCCCTGCTCCCACTCAGCCGCTCTCTTCTGCCCACAGCCTCTAATGTGCAGTCCTTAAGCCGCAGGCACGTGGCCCAGCTGTGCACTGGTCTCCAGCCTCTGGTGGCCTCCTCCGTGAGGACTTCTGCCAACCCTCCACTTGTCTGCCCTGGTGGGGGATGCTGCCCTAATGCAGCATCCATTTTGCTGATCGTTTATTGGTCTCCCCTGCTTGCATTTCTCAGTTCGGTTTACTGTCGTATCCATGGCCCCTAGCACAGCTGCATGAATGCACAGGTGACGCTGTCTACACCGTCTCAGCCACCCACTTAGCACTGGTTTATTAAGCCCCTGTTAGGCACCAGACACAAGGGATTGTGAGCAAAGATAAGAGATACTGTTTCGGTCAGTCGGGAGAGATGGTCTTTCTGAGTCAGATATGACCACATGTAAACCTGGGTGTACGAAGTCGATTTTAACCTGAGGCATTTATTTCTGACCTCTCCGATATTGCCTGGGCACTCAGGTGGCTTTTACCGGGGTGAGCTGAGTGGCAGTGACAATAGTGCTTGTCATGTGCTTGTTACTGTTCTCAATGTGCCCAGACACTTGTTTCATCTGGCCACTGAGGTAGGTTCTAGCATCATTCCTGAAGAACAGGTGAATGAGCCAACATGGCGAGGTTAAAGGGCTGCTGGGAGGTCGGGTGCCAGGCTCAGAGTTGGGGGAGTCTGGCCTTCAGCTCCGCCAGGGTCCTCTGGCTCTTCCGCTCATGTCAGCATAGGGGCCATGAGTGGCTTTTACCCGAGGCTTCTGTTCACGGTGCTCTCCCCTGCTAGGCCCATCCTTGCTCAACAGTCTGCTCCCGGGTCTACCACGTCCAGCTTAGCGCTGTCGTTCCGTCCCCGCAGGTGGTGAGGAAGTCATACTGCAAGGCCTTCACGCTGACCATCACTGCCCTCTTCGTGACACCCAAGACTACTGGAGCCCGGGTGGAGCTGAGCGAGCAGGAGCTGCCATTGTGGCCAAATGACGTGGACAAGCTGTCCCCCTCTGACAGCCTGCCCCGGGGAAGCCGGGCTCACATCACCCTCGGCTGCGCGGGTGACGTGGAGCCCGTGCAGACAGGCATTGACCTCCTGGAGATTGTGCGGCAGGAGAAGGGGGGCAGCCGAGGCGAGGAGGTGGGTGAGCTAAGCCGGGGCAAACTCTACTCCTTGGGCAATGGGCGCTGGCTGCTGAGCCTGGCCAAGAAGCTGGAGGTCAGGGCCATCTTCACGGGATACTATGGGAAGGGCAAACCCGTGCCCACGCACGGCAGCCGCAAGGGGGGCGCCTTGCAGTCCTGCACCATCATCTGAGTGTTCTCGCCGCTGTCAGCCTCCCGCTCCTCAGAAGGGAAGGGGTGGAGGGGAAGGGAAAGCATGCCTTCTGCTTGACCTTTGTTTCAAAATTTTTTTTTTTTACACTCAAAGTTAACCTTTCTGTAACTTTTTAAAAAAACTTGTAAAGTAACTTTTCCTGCCCTCCCTTGTCCCCTCTAACACCCAAGCTTTCAACATGAGAGGGGTGTGGGGAGTGCCATTCAGGAACCCAGAGCAAAGCTGACGAGGCTGAGCCAAGCTGGGCCTGGAGCCGCAGCCACAACCCCATGCCCTGACGCCTGTCCCGGGTTCCCTGCCCTGAGCCGGCCAGCGGGGGAGATGCCCCAGAGCTGTGTGTCCCCACCGGGTGGTCACAGCGGCTGCGGGAAACTGGCTGTGGATCTGAAAGGGTGGGGAAATCCCTGGGCTTTGACCCCAAATCTAATCATTGCAGCCCCATGATGTATGCTGGGGCTTTTTTACCAGGGTAGAAAAGGGGCTTTGCGTCCCGCCTTCGGCCCTAAGTGCCTGTCCCCTCCTCCTTTACACTGTGACTAGGGAACATTTGACAGCCACATCCCAGCTGGCTGCAGGTCTTGCCCCAGGAAGGGGTGGGCTGGCCATCTTTTCCGGCGGTGTGGCTCGGCTGTGGGGTTGGGGAAATCGAAGCCAGAGAAAGTACCATCTGCCCAGACCAACTTGCCTCCCTGGTGCCTCTGGAGGCCTTGGCGGCTCCTCTGCAGGGGTTAGTCAGTGGGGGACCGAGAGCCAACGGAGTGGACCCCTGGCTGGTAAGGGCCAAGCTCCCCTGGTGCTCTGAGAAGGGGTTTTTTAACATTGGTACACATGCTGTGGTTCCTGGGGTGCCCGCCACTGCCCCCCTGCTCAGTAACAGGGCCTTGCTAATCAGGTTGTCACTGGACGAAAGTGCTTGAGATTTAAGTTACTATCCTGGCTTTGCCCGACCTCAGTGACTTGTAAGACTGACCGTGAAATAAACTGTGTTAATCCTGGCTGTGTGCAGTCTCTCTCACCCTTCTGTGCCCAGCTCAGTCTTCCCTGGGGCCAGGGCTGCTCTATCAGGACTGGCTTTGTCCCGCAGCTTGGGGCCATCGGTCCTGTCTCCCCTCTGCTGGCTGGGCACAGCTGTGGTGAGGTTGGGCAGCTGAACAGTGTTGGCTTTCATGAGGCGGCAGAAAGGAGAGCGGCCGATCTTAGATGCACACAGGAAAGTGGGGGGTGGCTGGGTCTGAGGGAAGTGAGCAGAGCCTGTCCCCAATAACTGTGGCATCGGGACCACAGGTGTGCCAGCCCCCAGCAATCAGAGGGCCTTCTCAGCCAGACCCATGGTTCCTGGTTTGGGTTTCTGCCAGTCTTCTAGGGAAGGCCACCCTCAGGTCAGGGTGCTGCAAACACAGGGGAAGACCTGACATTCAGGAGTTCATACAGGCCTAACTCAGTCACACTATCGCACTGGCCTTGACATCAGTGGGGGAAGACTGGAGAGAAAGGGGCTGGGGCTCAGAAGGAAGAGAAGCAGTAAGTTACCTATTTGGTCCACGGTCCTTTCCCAGCCAGCTCTACTACCAAAGTGCCAAAAATCTAAGCATCGAATTCTCAAATCCCTCTGCCTAAACTCATAAAAAGATGACCTCCCGTGAACACTATGCTTGACCTGAAGAGCAGGACACTGGTCACCGCCTCCTCCCCTAACTCGTCTGCCACAGAGAGGGGACAACAGTGGAGAAGGTGAGGAGTATTTACTAAGAATGCGGTTTCCAACCACGTGAGTTTAAGTTCTGTGCCTGGACCCCAGGGCCCAGGAGCTGTGTGTCTCACCAGGAAAGGAGGCAGGATTTCGTCCCTGTCTCCATGTCCTTTACCCTGCAGTGGCCAGACGGCTGTGAGGGCCTGTGTACATCTCCTGTCTGGGTCAGCCCAGCCTCAGGCTTAGCAGCCAGCCGTGCTGCACGTGAGCTCTAGACACACGCAGCTTCTAGTGAGCTGTAGCAGCCCTTAGCGTCAGATCACCTGTGACTGACATCAGGAGGGTCCCAACACCAACTCAGTCCGGTTCAGCACTCCCAGGCTGAATAGGTCTGGGACAGGTGGCTGGCACCCCCCCCCCCCCCGCCATCAGGCCCCAGATGGGCAGGTGCTGAGCCTACAATCCGTGTCTGTACCAGCTCCACACTGGGGGCTCAGCTCTGGCCTACCAACTCTGGAGTGACACAAAGCAGCTGCCAGAGCAAAGTGCCAGAAAGGGTCAAAACATTTTATTCTCTTAATTTTTTTTCTTTTTTAATAAAGTTAAACAGTAAAACAAAAATTCACAAGCTGCCTCCCTGTCCACCCCCCGCCTCCCTCCCCTCCCCGCAGTCTTCGGCGCTGGCTCCCTTTCCTTCCCCCCGACTCACACAGACACAGGGTATCCAACTAAGAAAACGAAACTGCTCTAAGGACAGGGAGACGAGATGAAGGGAGGAGGTGGTGAACTGTGCCCACGTTCAAGGTTACACTGAGCAAGTCTGCACTTTCTGGGTTCTGGATGGTTTCCTTTCATTAGCCAAATTGAAAAAAGAAATTCCCTGGACCAGATGCTGTAAGGCAAAAGAAGGGCTTGTTAGCTTACTCTGGGTGGAAAGATCACTCTGCTCTCATTATGGGAAAGTCTTCAAGGGCTGCTTCGAACTCAGAAAAACCACCAAGAGCATCAACAGCCTAGGTCTTAGGGGAGCACGTGAGCAGCTGTGTGTGCAGCTTCTAAGCGTCACTCTTGCAGAGAAGCCCCGCAATAGACAGCTTAGAGACGCCTCCTAGATGCTGCAGAGGTGTAGACTAATGGTCCCAAGGCACAGTGCACCCCGGAGCCTCCCCACCTCCATCCTCAGCAGCCCGAGTGGACCTGTTCCCTGCTAGATGGGCCTTCTGCCGCCTCTACTCCTGGGCCCCTCTGACTCTCAAAGAACTACCCAAGTGGGGAGTCATGTTATGGGCCTGTGATCTGGGAACTCCTGAGAGCGGGAAGCTTACCTTCAAAGCTGAAGCCCCCAGGACCGCCAAAGAATGCCTTGAAGATATTGTTGGCATCAAAATCTGTGGAGCAGAGCAAGAAAACGGGGCAGGGACAAAAAGTTGGAAAAGTTAGACATGTCTGAAGAGGAACTTATGACAACACTAAGAATGGGTCCCCAAAGCTTTCCCAGATTCATCCCTTACGTCCTTCCCAAAACCTCACTGACAGGGTGGGCCTATCTGCCCCGCCCCCCATGCCCACACTCCCTCCTCCTCCCCAGCTGGACTGGAAGCAAAGCTTTCTTTGCCTCAACCTACTTTGCGAGACCTTCTTCTCAGCAACTGGGATGCCATTTGCACTTAAAAGATTCGCCCCACACTGTCTCCCTATAATGCTGGGGCTGCTACTGAGGGGGCGAAAATCTATCTTCAACGTTAACAACACTAAATATAGGAACAAGATCTAAAGATTATTGTATTCATTTGATTCCATGCTCTGTCTAGACTATGCCAGGACGGGGGAGGGAAAGCCATGGTTTATTAAGCATCTACTAGGTGCCAATCATGGTGCTGGGTACTCTTCATACCTTACATCATCCCCAATTTACACTCAACAAAACCTACGTAGAGAGCTCACGTTACTTGCTTTAAGATCACGCAGCCAGTGACGGCAGCAGAACTGAACACTCTGGCTCCTGCCTGACTCTAGTGCTGTGGCCTGATCACCGGACCACAGCAGGTCCCCAACTGAGTCCCTAAGCTACACAGAGCATTCGTCTCCACCAGTTGATCCAACAGGTAGATTGTGTCCAAAAGCAGACTCTTCCTTGCCTGTGCGCCTGCTCATCTGGGGTCCCCTAGCTCCGTGACTGCATCCAGCGAGTCAGCCATCTAAAGCCACTCAGCTTCATCCTTTCCTTCTTCCAACACATCAGCAACCACCTCCTGCTACATCTCCCACGTGCCCTCCGACCCTTCCTACCCAAGTCTCCTGCCATCTCTCACCCCCTTCCCAGCACCAAACCACCTCATCACCGCCATCACAAATACACTTCTGGAGCCAAAGTCTGGTTCAGGGCGCCCCTCCTCACAACCCTTCAGTAGCATTTGACTGCTTGTTGCTCCTCTCAACTGCTAGGCAGAACAATGTTCACTACTGGTAAATCTGTTACACACACACCCTGAACCAGTGACAAGGATTATCTAGGTAACACCATCGGTCCTATTTTCAATTTCAAGATTTTCTTTTTTTTTTTTTTTTTTTTTTTTTTAAGATTTTATTTATTTATTTGACAGAGAGAGATCACAAGTAGGCAGAGAGGCAGGCAGAGAGAGAGAGAGAGAGGAGGAAGCAGGCTCCCTGCTGAGCAGAGAGCCCGATGCGGGACTAGATCCCAGGACCCTGAGATCATGACCCGAGCCGAAGGCAGCGGCTTAACCCACTGAGCCACCCAGGCACCCCAATTTCAAGATTTTCTTAATGGAGGAAAGAGGGCTGGCGTCAGAGACCACGGTCTGAGACGTATGCCTGTCTCATCTCCAGCGGAGCTAGGAGTGAGCGCAACACTGACAGCTATGCTTTAAGTCTTTCAGAGAAATTGAACTCTGAAGCCCGCTGAGAACGAGTGACACATGTAAATATCAGCCAGCACACACTCTGCAGTGGGGAGGAAGCTTCCAGCCGTCATGAAAAAAGCCCACATTCCCTACTCTGGCTGCCAAGTCCTTCCAAGGGGGGAGCCAGCTACGTTGCAGCCTCATGTCTCACCTTCCACTGCCTTGAGCACCCTCTATCCTCCCACGCTCAACCCCTCGCAGCTCCCCAAAGGTATTATTTCTCCATCTCCAAGCCTTCCCTTGCTAGTGCTCACCTGCTAAGTACCCACTCTGCATCATGAGCTCCTGCTACCCTTGACTGTCCTTGTTGGGACTCCACATCCAGGGCTCAGGGGTCAGATGTGGCCTGCGGTCACTGTGCAAAGCCCAAGACTGGGTTCTTGGAGCTCAGGGAACCTGTTTGATTCACCTGGTATTTCCAGCGCCCAACATAGTGCCTCACACATTGCAGGTATCCATCCAGGGGGCCTTCACATCACTGTGTTTGCCTGTTACACAAACTCCCCTTTGGAGAGTCTTCAGAAAAATTCTAGCCACCCGCTGCTGTCAGCTTCATCCCAGACTGCCCCAACGAACTCACCGCCCATATTCATGCCCTCCTCATCCAGGTCCTGTCCGCTGTCATAGCGAGTCTTTTTCTTGGGATCAGAGAGGATGGTAAAAGCTTCTCCAACTTCCTTGAACTTCTTCTCTTCCTCCTTCTGAACTTCGGCACTGGCTCCACTGTGCCGATCTAAAGGGAACAGTATGGGAAGAACTCAGAATCACAAGAAAACAGTTTAAGACGAAGACCACTTTTAGAATCTGGTACACTTCCAAAGCTTGGAGGGTAGGGTCTTAGCAACAGCTCTTTCCCAGCTGAAAAGCCAGAACCTTTCATTCTCGCTTAACTTTGGCAAGGCCGGCCTGGTTTGCGCTTCCCAAGTCCGTTCCCCGCATCCGCTCTACCTGGATGGTGCATCAAGGCCCGTTTCCGGTAAGCTTTCTTGATCTCGTCCTCAGAGGCATTCTTGTCCACTCCCAGAATTTTGTAGTAATCTTTCCTCTTACTCTTCTTCAGTTCCAGCTGTGCATTTTTTAGGAGCTGTTTGTGTTCTAGAAGGGGACAGTTAGAGTCAATGGACAAATCTGACTCTGGTTTCCCTTAACAGGTCCTAACACAGATAGATGCCTTACAGTCAGAAGCTTTGTTAGTCATACCAGGCGCACAGGCTCAGTGGGCTAAAGCCTCTGCCTTTGGCTCAGGTCATGATCTCACGGTTCTGGGATCGAGCCCCGCATCGTGCTCTCTGCTTGGCGGGGAGTGTAATTCCCCCCCACCTCTCTGCCTGCCTCTCTGCCTATTTGTGATCTCTTGTCTGTGAAATAGATAAATAAAATCTTAAAAAAAAAGATTTTCTTTATTTGACAGACAGAGATCACAAGTAGAGAGGCAGACAGAGAGAGGGGGGGAAGCAGGCTCCCCACCAAGCAGAGAGCATGATGCAGGGCTCGATCCCAGGACCCTGAGATCATCACCTGAGCCGAAGGCAGAGGCTTTAACCCACTGAGCCACCCAGGCGCCCCAAATAAAATCTTAAAAGAAAAAAAAGAATCATACCAGGTGCAGTTATGGTGTTTTCTTCTGAAGATTATAAAAAAAAATCTACTCATAATTTGATTCCTCCCATCATCCTTATTACACAGAAAAGGAAGTGAAAATGATAGAGAGGATTCAAGGCCAGAAAAGAAGTGCCTTATCCTACACTTGGCATCTCGCCTCACTTCTTCCTGGCTGGCCATCGATAAGCTCCTGGTATATCCTTGTTCCCTGAATCAAACGACCCTGTGTCCAGTTTTAAGGGCCTAAGAGTAAGACCTCACAGTTCCCTGAGAAACATACTCTCAGATCCCTTTACCTTTTGTTTTCTCCGTCTGATATACTTTTTCATAGTCCCGCACAGCTTCTTCATACTGTTCTGTGTCCATGTAACTGAGAAGGAAATACAGGGGGGTACAGCAACATAAATAGCAATGGCCTTCGGTATCACTCTGGCAGAAGAGGCACAGCTCAAGCAAGAGACACACACTTTTGGTTGAGATGCATCATGAAACAGAAGTCCTTAAGCCAGCCGTGAGAAAAAATTAACCACCAATTTCTCAAGTAAAGAGAGATATCTCATGCCACTTGCATCCAACCAGCAAAGTAATCCTCTGCTCTGAGCAGAATGCAACCAACAGGAGAAGGTTCCTTCTGATTTCAGAGCCCCCAACCCAAGGGGCATCTGGACTGCCTTAGGAAAGGCAATGTAAATGCATCTACTTGAACGATTACTTGGGATTGAAATGCCAAAGAAAAATTATCCAGTGAGAGCAACGGATATGGAAAAGCTTTGAAACCTGTAGTGCCATAAACATGCAGGGCCAGCTCCAATCCAGAGCAGAAGTGGGATTAGTGAGCCACTTGAAGGATCAAGTTCAAGGTGCTGTGGCTGCTGGCAAATGTTTCCACTAAGACTAATCAATCTGAGAGATGTAGGTAGGTGAAAGAAAGGAGACTCTTAACACAGGCTTGCTTCATATTTCAATAGTGCAGAAGAAAAGCAGGGGAGGGGAGGTCGGCCCAAGATGGGAGGAATCTAGCTTGACAGGCTGATGGCCAGAACTTTTAAGACCTTCTCTTCCACAGAAGCAAAGTGGCATTTTCCATGTCCTGATAAGATCACTGGCACCAAGATTGGCCTACCACTTAAACTGTGGTAGATGTTCCAGAGACAGACCGCATCAGCTGGATGCAGCATAGCCAGCCACTGCAGAACAAAGACCAAACTGACTACCCTGCCCCTTACCGACCCATCTTCGCAAACATCAGAGCTCCACCTGGCTAAGAGGCCACAGCAGGGTGGTGGTACTGATGTGGCTGGCAAGATGGGACGCCCAACTTCTTTTTTATTTTTTAAGATTCTATTTGTTTATTTGACAAGAGAAAGATCACAAGCAGAATGAGAGGCAGAAGCAGGCTCCCCGCTGAGCAGAGAGCCCGATGTGGGGCTCGATCCCAGGACCCTGAGATCATGACCTGAGGCTTAACCCACTGAGCCACCCAGGCGCCCTGGGACGCCCAACTTCTTAAACATCTCTGATTTTCCAGCATCTTAATTTATAATCTTAATTTAAAAAAAAAAGGTGAGAAAAGCCAGTGCCCTGCAGACACATGGCACAAATGCTACCAGGAGCATAAAGAACCCATTTACAGGGTCAAGAATAATATAAGCTGATAGCCCCAGGTGTAGAATGATCTGATAGATAAGCAACCTTAACAAACTTTACATGCCCTTTTGGAACATATTAAACAAGCTTATTACAGTGATTTGCATTTTTATTTAACATGTTTTTAAAATTCAGAGACATCTATATTTATATTTTTTTCTACGTTGCACACCTGAAATGATAGGACACTGTATGTCAACTATATAGCTATTAAAAAAGTATCTTCTTTTTAAGTTGAAGAAAAAGTAGATAAGCAGAGCCTCAGGGAAAAGGGAAACTCCAGCCCATGAAAGGAACTGTAGCAAAGATCTGGTGTGTTCCCAACTTCAAGGGTATGTTGACAAAAGACTTGGGCAGCAGTCAGGCCCCTGTCCCTGGTTCAGCTTTGGCCTGCACTAATCTCTGCTACTTCATGTCAATCCCAGCTACTTGAGGGGACCACTGGCCAAATTTCGGTCAACTGTGCACTAGAGTGCATGCTGTTCCCTGTGGTGGAATCTCAAAGGGAGAGCCACCCAGGGGATAGTTCTGTTTCTACCACAAAGATAAAGAGTTGTCTGATTAAAGCCATTTGATTTTTCCTTATTGAACACATATCAAGTTGTAATTATCCACTCCATTACCTTCCTAACAAGCCAAGAATTTTCTCTTCTCTCCCCAATCCTTGTTCGGACACTGCAGAGTGTTCACTGAGCTGATGTGGTGTCATGCCCCTGGCCACCCCTGCCCCACTAGATACTCAGGGGATTCTCTTTGCTAGCATTACAGCTAACACCACAGTGAACTTGCCTATAGCATTTTGAATCTGTCAAATTGAGTCATTAGCTGGGCGAGAAGGTATGTGCTGTCTTTCAAAGCTTCCATGTTTGCCAACGGTTTGCAAAGAGATGACTGACAGCTGGTCACGGTCTGTAATACAATTCCATGGATGTTTCGATTTGACACTTACTGGTCTACTTAGAAATCCACTTAAAACAAATAAAAGAACCACACACAGTAACAATTTTCCTATTTAAAAAAAAATGAAACGGGAGGCAGGCCATGCCCTGCACCACTGATGAGACCAAGAAGCTTAAAGAATGACAGGCTCCTTCGGCACCTGTGACAGCACCAGTTCTTTGGCTCCGACATTTCATGACAAGAAATGGAATGAATGTTGGAGGATTAGTATACCCCACATAGGTCTTCCTTTTGGAAGGAAACCTGTCTGGCTTAGAATCTGAAATAAGAAGAGATGGATTTGGGGGAGGTCTCTCTTTGCCTTTGCTGAGGTTCCTGTCTGCAGAGAAGAGTCTGGATGGACAAGTAAGCTGGCAAGCACCCTGACTCTGAAGACAAATCTGGGCACTAGATCTAGGTAGGCATATCCTGGCTCATAAATCACCGAGTCCCACGGAGCTAATCCAAAAGGGGCTTCCTTCATACTGGGAGGCTGAGCCAGATTAAATCCCTTCAATCGAAAGACTGTCTTCCCTAACCCAGAACAAACGGGAGAAGGACAACTGTGAACTGTCTCCAAGAGATAACTTTATTTCTTCCTCTTCCAAGCACCATACATTCATTCCACAAAACATTTACTGAGTGAGCACCGACTGTGTGCCAAGCACTGTGCCAAGTTAGAGCAAAAGTGTACAACACAAAATACAATCTCCAAAGGAAATGGATTTAAACTTTAACAAAAGGAATTTGGGTCAGGCATCAGAGGAAACTTACTGACCGTGAGGGGCGTAAGACACAGGCATGGGAGACTGAGGGAGCTTGTGCAATCTCCTCCGCTGGAGGTCTATAAAGATAGTCTAGGGCTGGAACAATCCCACCTAGAGGCAGGGGGAAGGACCAAATGACCTCACAACATCCCTGGGTCTGCTTCAGCATCCACAGTGCAATTCCCCTGGCAGGCCAGCAGCAACTCCCTCTTCCCCTCGCCCGCCGGAGGCACTCACCACTGAGCTCTTCTCAAGTAGGCTTTTATATAAGTGGCATCGAGCTTCACTGCACTCGTGCAGTCTTCTATTGCATCATCTAGTTTCCTAAGCTTCAGGAGAGAGAGAGCAGTCATACTTCACATCTCTGCAGACCAAGGGAGCCCAGAGGCTGTCAGCACAGCTTCAAAATTCTAAGAGGATCAGTCATGCTGGTCTCCCAACTGTCACACTTACTCTCGGTCACTGAGAAAGCCAGTGTCTCAGAGGGCTAAGGACACCAGGTTCCAAACTGGTTTCTCTTCTACGGGATGGAAGCCAGGCACACTTACATGCAGGGATAAAGCACCTTTGCCATTCTGGGATAGTGCCCAGACGAGACACAGAAATAGGGCGGTTCCTGCCCTCCATTCTCCCAAAGGCCAACGAGAGGGGTAAAACTGCTCTGATTTCTAAACACTGGAACACTATAAGAGCAAGGAGCCTGCTGTTGTTTCTTACGGTACGAAGGACTAGAGTGGGCCCGCAGGCCGTTTCCAGCCGAGTGCAGTGAGTATCACTTAGGATGGACAAAAAATCTAAGCCTGTCTCATACTCTAATTTCCTCCAAATCACTCCTAAGAAAGAAATAATCACTTGCTTAGGCCAAAATCAGCAATAATATTTGCATAAAAAATTATCCTAAAGCCTCCAGGCATTCTCTTAGTGGAGGAAAGGGATCTTGAGGAAGAACCAGTAGAAATAGCCTTTCAAACTGTCCCTCGAGTGCCCTTCAATTCCATGGAAAAGGTAAAAGCTTGCCTCTTAGAAGGAAGTTCCTAACAAGCTGAGCCTTCCACCAAAACCACCTTTTCTCCTTTCACCTGGCTTCCCCTCATGAGGCAGAGTCCCCAAGCCCTCTTTGATGTCCCTTAAACATATCTCCACAGGCCCCGAGACCCAGACCGGGTGCTTACCTTGGAATTAACCGTGCCCCGATTACAGTAGAGTTTTGCATTTGTTTTTATATTATTAGGGTCTATCCCCAGGGCTTCTGTGTACAGTTCATAGGCTAGCTTGTAATTTCCTTCTTTAAATGCTTTATTCCCATCTTCTTTCTTTGCTTTAAGTGCTTTGGCATTCTACAGGAAAAGCAAGGGGGGAGATTAGTTCACAACCAGGAAACCTCAGGCCACTGTAACAGAGAGGTCCAAGTCTATTTTCAATTTCTCAGATCCCAGCTGTTTAGCATCACCCTGACCCTGACTACCCCTCCCCACCACCAACCCCTTGGGCTATTTGTTGCTCACTGGTGCTTCCTACAGCGTGGACAGGTGAAACCAAGATTTACAAAAGAACAACAATGAGACTCGTTTACCCAGGTTTTACCTCCACTCCCTAGGATAAACACTACTATTTTTTCTTCACTGAGAGAAGAAAAAAACACACTTAGGTATTAGAAGATCTGACCCTGTATGATCACATTTACCTTTGGGTCAATAAAAGTAGTTCTTATTGAATTAATTTCTAATGAAAGGATGAAGCATCCTGGCAAGGTGGGCAAAGGAGCTATCATATTTCATATGGGCCTTGAATCTTCCACTCGACTCTCTTAAAGGCTCAAAAAGGAAGCTTTTTTTCCTACTCAGAAGTGGGGCCTAGAACTTACTCTGCAAGCAATGCAGGCCTTCTCATGGTCAGGAGCCATCCTGAGAGCCTGTACAAAAAACTGAACCGCCTTCTCAATACAATCTTCATAATAAAGGCAAAGACCTCGTACATACAGAGCATCCGCATTGGTAGAATCCATTCGTAAAATGTCACTGCAATAGCCGGAAAGGGGCACATTCAGCATAGTTTGGATCTCCCCACCGTTATTATCATTTGTGATTACTCTTGCCAGTTTTTCTCTTGACCCTGTGTCTAGTAAAAAAGTATCCAAATGTAGACAGATCCCAATGAGCTCTTCCCATATCTTCGCCAAATAAACCACCTGCATTTACCTTTAATACACTTCCTGTGTCTCAGTCTTTGTTAGGACAGAGATTGGCAAACTACAGCCCACAGGGCCCGATCCTGCCTGCCACTGTTCATATAAATTAAATTGTACTGAAATCAGGCCACGTCATCCACTTATCTATTATCAGCGGCTGCTTCTGCACTACAGTGACAGAGGTGAATGGTTGCGACAGAGACTGTATGACCTACAAAGCCTAAAGTATTTACTACTTGGCCCTCACAGAGCTCGCAAACCTGTGGTGCAGGAAGAAAATGACATTAAAACAAATAAAAAACAAAAAAGCCACACCTCACACATGTGTCCTCCCACATGGAGCTGAAGTTCCTACTGTACTTCTACATGTCTGGTAGGTTTTCAGATCTTGTCTAACTCTGGCTTTAAGTCCCAGGAAGGTCTGCTCAGCTCTCTGGTCTACCTACATGACATATGGTGGTACAGAGAGCTGCCAGACGGCACCTGTCTAGTGCTCAATACCAGTTCAATACAGAATGGCCTGACTTCATACCTGGCCACAGACTGTGCTTCCGGGTAACGACCTAGCATTGCTAAACATTCTGCTTTGAGGATTTTGAAGCGATGGCAGGCAGGGGCAAATTCTAGGGCACGATCCATGCAGAAAACCACCTATGGTGAGAAAAAAGAAAAGAAGGCTCTTCATTCTGGACTCTAGAAGTATCTTCATTTATTAAATATTCACTTATTCATTAAATATCTGGCCATGAGCAACAGACAGATTCAAAGAAAAGCAATATCAGAGCCTAGGAACATAGCTAATTCATTTGATTAAACCACTGAAACAAGGGGAGAAACTGATCCAGATTCTAATGACATGACAACAACAAACATTTAAGTACTTTATATACTGACCAAGTTAATACTACAACAATTTTATAATGTAATTTTATGAAGTACCTTATTTTATCAATGAGAAACTAAACTAAAACACAGAGATTAAGGAATGTGTTCAAGGTCAGCAAAGCATGTGACAGCAACAGGATTCGGTCTCAGACACTATAACTCCAGAGGTGTTAATCACCATGCGAAGCTGCTTCCACAGTGACTGGGACCAAAATTCACACTCTTCTAGTGTAGAAATATGGTTATTTGCTACTTTGCATAACTTACCATGCTTAGCCTATTACATAAGGCAAGGATACCTAAAATTACCTGATACAGAATCATTGCTCCCTATATTACTAAAAGTGCTTACTGTTCCCTCCTCCCTGTGCCATGAGCCTCACATCTCATTAAGCACCCGGGTGGCCACACTTCCACTTCTATTTAATTTAATTAATTAATTTATTTATTTATATGACAGACAGAGATCACAAGTAGACAGAGAGGCAGGCAGAGAGAGAGAGAGAGAGGGACGCAGGCTCCCTGCTGAGCAGAGAACCCGATGTGGGGCTCGATCCCAGGACACTGGGATCATGACCTGAGCTGAAGTCAGAAGCTCAACCCACTGAGCCACCCAGGTGCCCCTTTATTTATTTTTTAAAAGGTTTATTTACTTGTGGGGGGTATAAGTGGAGGGGAGGAGCAGAGGGAGAGAGAATCCTCAGACTCCCCACTGAGCATGGAGCCCAACAGAGGGCTCAATCCCAGGACTGACTGAGCCACCCAGGCATCCCTCCACTTCTATTTTAGTAGAAATATACCAATAAAATGATTGGTTTAAAATGGTCCTAAATAGACTGTATCAGACTACTATACTCCACATGCTAAGATATATAAACCAAAAAGCGTTTCTCTCTCTCTCTCACGCACCTGCACACAATGGGATTACTTATCTTTCAGCTTGATAAAGCCTCTCCACATATTCCTTTTTTCTCTTTTCATAAGTTTGTTCTCTGAGCCTTCACTTTTTTAAAAGACTTTTTATTTTATTTGACAGAGAGAGACAAAGCAAGAGAGGGAACACAGCAGGGGGAGTGGGAGAGGGAGAAGCAGGCTTCCCGCTGAGCAGGGAGCCCAATTTGGGGCTTGATCCCAGGACCCTGGAATCATGACCTGAACCAAATGCAGATGCTTAACAATGACTGAGCCACCCAGGCGCCCAAAGGCTTCGCTTTTGATTTAGCTGCTATTTCTGGGAGGTCCTTGCAGAATCATATTCTCATCAAGGATACATGACCCGAAGGAGGAATGTGGAATTAAGAGACACCATTTTGGGGGCGCCTGGGTGGCTCAGTGGGTTAAGCCTCTACCTTCGGCTCAGGTCATGATCCCAGGGGCCTGGGATCGAGTCCCACATAGGGCTCTCTGCTCAGCAGGGAGCCTGCTTCTCCTCATCTCTCTCTCTCTCTGTCTCTCTGCCTATTTGTGATCTCTCTCCTCTGTCAAATAAATAAAATCTTAAAAAAAAAAAAAAAAGAGACACCATTTTGTCTAAGAATCTGGCCATGGGGATCAGGAAGAAATGAAGTTTGAAAGCTCAGAAGTAATAATGGGCCAAATTCCAGCAACAGGCAACTGGTTAGACATTCATATAATGGAATACCGATTGGCTCTAAAACAGAATGAAGCAACTTTCCATGTATTACTAAGAAAAGACTTTCAAGGTCTACTAAATGGAAAAAAAGGTCCACAACAGTGAAAAGCATGTAACCTTTCATATAAAAAAGGGAAAATCAGGACTCTGTATTTCTTTTTGCTTATATATGTACAACCAAACTGTAGGTGAACAGAAGAAATAAGACCAGAGATTACTTGAGGGGGTGAGAACTAGGCAGACAGAAGTGTGAGGGAATACCTATCACTGAGTATTGTTTATACTTCTACCTCCCCCACTCCACCAATACTTCTCAAATTTTTAATGATGAATAGCACCTATTCAAAAATCTAAAATTTGAAAATATGCAGAAGTAAGAAAACAACAAGAGCTGCTCCACTTGGAAGACTGCAATGTTCACAGAGCAATGTGGGGGAAGAACTCTCTCTCGGGGCATAGGTCACTATCCTCGAAGTTCTAAGGATACTATGAAAATTCAGGTATCATGTAGGGTGGAGTCATGGTGCTAATTTTTTCCTCCCTTAAATAGAAAAAGAACTGGGGAGGGAGGGGAAGCAATCAGATGTAAGCAGCCACACCCCGTTGCATTTGCAACGTTCTGTGTGGAGATGGTTCTACCCGTCGGGTCAGTGGCGTGTCAGCTGAAGGCTCAGTGCTTCACTTCCCACCCCCCAACCCCCATGACTATGGACAGCTGCAGGCAAAGAAGATCTTTGTTTCTTCCAAGTTCATCTGTTTCCCCTGCCAGGATCATAATTCTTCATTTGTGACATCACCATGAGCTACAGTGGGGGGGCTGGGATGTCACAAACAGAGGATTCTGTCACAAACTGGGGATTCTGGCTCCAGAGTGGGCAAGAGAGAAAAGAAACTCTAAAAACTGCCTTTTGAGACAAAGCTTTTGCCTATGTGAACCTCTGAAAACGTGACAGAAAGCAGAATCGCTTTCTAAACACACACACACCCCTCAAAAAACTTATGAATCACAGTACAAAGACACTGTGGTTATTAAAACCAATGGACAGAAGAGGGATGCCAAGGAGTCAATGCTGGGACTCTGCATAAGTTAATCAGAAATATTTATTACCAAATACCTGCAGTTTGTTACTTAAGAATAAGAATAGGGGCGCCTGGGTGGCTCAGTGGGTTAAAGCCTCTGCCTTCGGCTCAGATCTCAGATCCTCAGGGTCCTGGGATCGAGCCCCGAGTCAGGCTCTCTGCTCAGCAGGGAGCCTGCTTCCCTTCCTCTCTGCCTGCCTCTCTGCCTACTTGTGATCTCGCTGTCAATTAAATAAATAAAATCTTTTTAAAAAAAAAAAAAGAATAATTAAGAATAATTCTAAAAAATAATAATTCTTAACTGTACCTTTTTATCAAACGTTTATTGAATACATTCTACAGAAAGCACTGAGCAAATTCCCACGTATGAAGTAACAATCTGTTCCTTGGATGATACAAACCTCTTGTAAGTGATCCTGAAAATTGATCCTAATCAGTGGTTTTTACCTTTTTAGGGGGCTATTCACCTTCCCTTTTGAAACTCTGATGAAAGCTATCACCTAAGCAGAGAATTGAGAATTTTTTTAAAAAAAGATTTTATTTATTTGACAGACAGAGATCACAAGTAGGCAGAGAGGCAGGCAGAGAGGTGGGGGGGGGAGAAGCAGACTCCCTGCTGAGCAGAGAGCCTGATACGGGGCTCGATCCCAGGACCCTGAGATCATGACCTGAGCTGAAGGCAGAGGCTTTAACCCACTCAGCCACCCAGGCGCCCCGGGAATTGAGAATTATACAGATGAGACATAACCACTATTAACAACAGCTACAAAGATATCTAGAACTTTTATACCCTTCCCATGCTTTCAGACAGGTGAACCCTTTTGGCACATAAATTTTCATGGACTATCACACAGCTCCATAAAGGAGAGCAGTGTGCTTTCACAGAAAGGCCTAACATCAAAACGGTAGTGGTGACAGGTTACATACATTGGTCAAAAATCTGTAAGGAGCCTCTATTTTTTATTTAGACCTGCATCTAATTCACACGAAGCAGGAGTTAAAGCTAGCTCTCATTCAAATTAAAATGGATTACCCAAACCTAATATTTAATTCTAGCTAGTATTCCCTCTATATGCCAGTACCCTCTTAGGCTATTATCTTATATCAAAAGCAGGAACAAACTTGAGTAAACTCACACTGCTTTTTAACATAAAGCCAAATATCATTAGAAAATAAATACCTTGAAAAAAAAAAAAAGAAAATAAATACCTTGGCAAAAAAGTTTTTAGATGTCATTTTGGTAGTTTCTTATAAAACTTAACATGCTTTTACCACATGATCCAGCAATTGCCCTTCTTGGTATTTACCCAAAAGAAGTGAAAACTTGTATCGACACAAAAACCTGCACGCAGATGTTTAGAGCAGCTCTATTCAAAACTGTCAAAACCATAACCGTAACACATGTGCCCCTCAGAGCACCTGCATGGCTGTCAGTTAAGCACCTGCCTTCAGCTCAGGTCATGATCCCAGGGTCCTAGCTTCCTGCTCATTGGAGAGTCTGCTTCTCCCTCTCCCTCTGCCTTTCCCTCATGATGCTTCTGCTCTCTCTGGTGCACTCTCTCTCTCAAATAAATCTTAAAGAAAAAAAAAAAGTGCCTTTGGTGGGGAATATTGATAATGGGGGAGGCTATGCATGTGTGGGGGCAGGGGGATATGCAAACTCTCTGTACCTTCCTCTCAATTCTACTATGAACGTGTTCTTAAAAAAAAAAAAACTCTTAAAAAAAAAAAAAAAAGAAAAAGCCAAAGTCAAACTGAAGTGGTAATTTATTATTCTGGATCTTCTGTACCATACTACCTACACCCACACCCACCCACCAACACACACACACACACACACACAGACACCTTTTGTACCACACTACACACATCCACGCACATATGCGCGCGCATGCGGGGAGCCTTGTAATAAAGGGTAGGTAAGATTTCCCCATAGTTGTACTTTACCTTCCGAAAATCCCGCTTCTCAAAATCTGTTTCTGCTATTTTCTCATATTCTATGACTGCATTAGCATTCTTGAACTATATGAGAAAATCAGATAAAGGAAAGTTTTAATGATGTTGTAAATTCAACAACCACACACACAAACACACACAAAAATCAAGGTTTTGATGAAATATGAGTTCAAGAAAATCAGAACCACAGACTTTTCACAAATCAAGTTGGTGAAAATGCAACTGTGACCTCAGTTTGAACTTCAAGTCAGGAAAACCAGAGTCATGACCTGACAGACAAATTCAAGGCACGGCATCATCAGAGGTTGAGCAGAAGTTTCCAGATTCTCACTAAAACGCATCCAGGAGTAAATTGGGAATAAATGGAAATGGAACTAAACACATTTTAGCTGCTACTGATTTAATCAGGATTTGAATTTACTCAAATACTTGAACCTCACTCAAATCCATTCCTTGCAGCAGCTCTCTGCTCCACAGCCATCTCAGAAATCCTCCATTTTACAAATTTCTAAATTATAAATAATATTTAAAACTTTGTCTACATATAAGAAACTGAGGCTCAGACTACAAGACTTGCCTATAATGACCCAGGTGTGGCAATGCCAGAACTAGGACTAGCTCTCAGTTCTTTTTTTTTTTTTTGAGCTCTCAGTTCTGACTTTCAGGTCACTATACCACAGTGTCTCTTTCCATATGGACAAGACCAGAACCATACCTCTTGTTGTGCCTGAGCGTTTTTGTGATCCAATTCTAGGGCTCTCTGGAAACTACGACATGCCGCCATGGCATTCCCTAGAGATAGGTGGCACTTGCCCTCTCGTAGATGTCCCTAGAAGAAATGCAAAGAGCGAAGAAAAGGAGCATGATTGGCCAAGCAGAGAGCAACCAACAGCAGCAACAAACACCCACACAAAACCAGCATGGGATGAAAGTGCCAGAGCAGCGGTTCTCACCCAGGGGAGATTCCGCCCTCCATGGGATGGTTAGCAACGTTGGAGACATGTTTGGTTGTCACAGTCGGGGAGAAGGGGTGCTACTTATACCTAGTGGTTAAAGAGATGCTGCTAAATGTCACACAACACACAGGATAGCCCCCCACAACAAAGAATTATCTGGTCCCAAGTGTCTACGGCGTCAAGACGGAGAAGACCTGGGCTAGAGGAACGCAACTGCAGCAACCAGTCCTCCCCAGGGATGGTCACATTACGTACCCGGACAAAACTGTCATCCAACCTCACTGACTGCTGTGCATCCCCAAGAGCTTCCCGGAACTTTCCGAGCATCATCAAAGTGGCGGCTCGATTCCCATAATAGCTAGCATTTTTAGGACACATATCTACAGGAAAGGCAGAAGAAAATAAAATAAGGCTTAGCATGGGTCACTGCTTCAAAAACGCAGGGGCCATCTCCCCTCAGAACTACATCAAGGCAATCAAACTATAATAGGAATGCTGACATACTCTAAAAGGCCATGGCCGAAATTTTGACTACCTGTGCAAAGAGCAGCAACAGTATGACCAATTAAAAAAATAGTTACTTAAAAATAACTTGATAGCTTTAAAGTGCACTGATTATCCTTTAAAGGGGAGGGGCCAGCACATTTATCTTCTTAATGAATTGTATTACAGATAATGAGAGAGGAAAATGAATTTGCATTTGTTGAATTAGGGTTGGAGAGCCTGTAAGCAAGTTAGGTGAGAAACATGCTGACATGGGATTAAAATATGCTGGCAGAGGAGGCATGAAAGTTGTTAAGATCTGATAATTAATATCCATAAGGGCCATTTTCTAACACGGTTAAATGAGCTGGAAATGGCTGAGATGCATGTAGGTGGATTATCTTTTTGCCATATCTAGAATTTCTGGACTTGCCTTTAATTTGTCAAATGAAGAACTACCCATTTATAGGTCATCCCTCATAAGCCAATTAAGTTTGAAAGATTTCACAGAGTAAATTATGAACCCACTAAGCCAAAGGCTACTTTTTCACGAGGCGCTACTTATAATAGAATTTATATTTAGCAAATTTATCTTCCAATATAAGCAGTAGGTCCTTCTCACCTATGGCTTTTGTATAATAGTTATAAGCTTCATTGTAATCTTTCTTGGCATAGTATGCATTTCCTTGTTCCTTGAAAGACTCTGCTTCCCTGAAAAGGAAAGAGAAAGAGGAGCATGTTACACACAAGGACTCACCTCTGTAATCTCATGGGAGCAATCTTTGGTCTAGAGCCCCAAGCATACTGAGCTGAAAGTTAGTGTGATACTTGAAGGAATTTATAGATTTGTTTGATGCTATTTTTTTTGTCACTTAGATACATTCAAACTAAACAAAGAAAACTCTCATGTTACCTGCCTTTCCTCGCTATTCCTGCCTATAGTCATATCCCCTACAACAAGCAAATTTAGATATCCTCTCACAGAGACGGAAATTTCTAAAGTTTATTTATTTATTAAATAATCTCTACATCCAACATGGGGCTCAAACGCATTACCCCGAGATCAAGAGTTGCATGTTCCTCTGAGCCAGCCAGGTGCCCCTGAATTTTTACATTTATTTCCTTTCCACTGTGTCACTACTGCTGCCTCTTTAGCAAACATAAAAATTCAGTTACAGATCACTCCATTCAGGGGCAATGATTTCTGAATGTGAAATGGGTCACATCCTTAGAGTTCCAATGATTTACTTTCTTGAAAACTGGCTCTTCCATTTGTCACTGAAAGGACAAGCAGAGCAAAAGCAGGTGGCAAAGGAGTTAAAAGCACAGCATTCTGGTACTTAAGATGGAGGACGGAGCTGAGTGACAGCAGAGACCAAGAACTTGGATAGCAGGTATAGCCTGCCAGTGCCATGCTCTCATTTGTACCCATCTACTGGTGTTCTCTCTGCCTATCAAATCTATGTGGGTACTTGTGCCCCGCTACCGTTCCTATAGTACCTTGTATAACCACCAAGTGCATAATACCGGAATTTCTGCCCTATTCCAAGATCCATTTTTGAAGCTGTGCCATTAGACAAATTGTACTTTCTGAAAGGAATAATGTTATGTAAGGAGAATTATATTCCAGATCAAGGAATGAGAATCGGGTAAGATATGACTAACAATGTTTTAGAAGAACTAGTAACCCCTACCAAAGATACACCAAATCATTTTAATGACCAAACTGAGTGACGAAGATTAATTCTGTACCCAAGTGATTCCTGCAACATAACTAAATATCTGAGCATTTTTCTATAAGGAAGAATCTGTTTCTTTTTCTGTCCTCTACACACCCAAAATAGAATCCAGTGCAAGGGACGTAGGGACAGAAGTACCTAATTCTTAACATAGTGATGGTATGGGAGTTTAGAGCTTGATTCTATGGACACTGGCACTGGGAAGATTTGATTTATTTATTTAACGTATTTTAAACTATAAAGTGGCAAAGCCACCCTCTTTTTATTGAGGCAATCTCCCTTTGCCTTCTTCTCCAGTACTGTCCTGGCAAGCCCTACTAACATAAAAAGGCTGCTAGAAGAAAGAAGAAAAATGGGAATGATCTATAAATGTTGACAGATTTGAACTGTGATGGACATAAATCTGTTTGAATAATTTACACCAACTGGTACAATGCTATGAAGCGGCCATTTGCTATTCAAAGTCCTCAAGAAGGATCCCCACAACTGCAAGATTTACGGGACCAACTGCAACCTTTCTACATAGTGTACACCATCCTGCAGTTCTAAATTAAGCAAGGCACTATAAAACTATGAGGAGCCTATCCTTTAAGAGGAGACATGTCAAGAGATCTGAAGAAAGGGCTTCCCCAACACTGGATGTCAGAAGCTGAGTCAGACGACTATGAAGAAATGGAGTGGTAATTCAAAGGAAACATTGGGCCTACAGTGCACCTGAGAAGACCCAGTCTTCTCCTTAGCTGGCTGGTGGCTAAGAATACACAAATCCCTGAGGAAAACCAAGGGTATCTAGGCCCTTGAAAAGACACTGTATTAGCAGTAGAAAGCTTGTTAGTCAAAGGTGAAGCAATCTGCAGAGCTACAGAAAGGTGCCCTTTCTTTCCTAAAACACCAACTTTCATGGAGGCGAGGGACTTCAGCACCAGCTTCTATAAAAACACAAAAAATGATTTCTGTGGAAAGCCAGAAATAATTTCTGAAGCCTGGCACTTTCCATGCGTTATCTTCCTACCAGGTGTTACATTATTCCCATTTCTCAGAGAAGTTAAATAAGGGGTAGAGATTAAAAACTGGCCCAGGGTCAGGATGTCAAGCCACATGTGACAGATTCCAAAGCTTTTGCACTGTCTACCATGCTAAGCTTTCTCTCCAATGCTCATCTCTAGCTATTGCTTAAGACTAAAAATTAATCTCTCCTGCTAAGAACAAGACATGGGCAATGAATGTGAATTTCTTCAAACTAAGACATAAAATAGCCCCAGCATATAAAATCCAACTCCAGAACTACAATCTGGATTTAAACAAGCTAAATGACATTCCTAACAATTAGTCACAGAGAGAGCAGGGCTCCTTTCTCTTTAAGATGTAAGACCTAGTGAACTGGACTTTGCCTCCCCCAAGAAATGCATTTCATTTTAGTAAATGGTGAGTAGATTCCATTCTAGAGCAAACAAAGCGAGTAATGTAGAGTCAGCCCACAGCAGAAAGAACAAGAAGAATTGTGTTGTGACAAGTTACCATGTTTTTAATCTCACACTGCACAGCATCAGGCCAGAATTAGCTATTCCCACACAACTGCCTCATGAAAAGGACTTATTTTCATAGAAACATGGTTGATTTACAGCTGCCTGAACAATGGGCACTTAGTGCTTTTAGGCTGAATGCTTATTTTTTTGCCTCCAGGTCCAACTCCCAAAGTGGAGTCCCTCCATCGTTTTGAACCTCCCCACCAAATACACGACATGCTTTAACCAATGGGCCTGACCCTGTGAGACCAGCCGAGGAAAAAGTGGATCTTTGGAATCCAGCATGGCAGCAGCAAGAACTGAACAAGGCTGCATCAGGAACAATTCCAGGGTCAAATCCATTCAAGTCCTGCCCTGGGAGTCTGAGAAAGGGCTGAAGCTTGTTCAAGTTGCCCTTACAGCAAAGGGACTGAAGGATGAGATGTCAAAGGCGTGGGACTGGAAAAGAAGGAGAAGAGCCGGTTAACGAGGGAACTGAGGGCAGTCTCGTGCTGGTATCTGTCACTCCACTCACCGCCAGCATCAGCGGATTTGATAACCAAGTGAAGTTACAACACGTAGCTACCAAAACATATCAGCACTGAGAAAGGAAGGACTGGAATTAATTAGGTCCGCCTGGACCAACCAAAAAGAAGAAATAGGTCCAAAATGGACTAAATGACACTACAGGTTATTTTCTATGGCCACAAAATAAAATTCAGACTAAACCCTGAAATATAATACCACATCAAGATAGACTTGGCCCTAACTGACTACTGGACCTATTAATAGCTACACTACATCTCTAGTACTTTTTCAGATTTCAAAGGCATTCCATGGGCCTCCTGAAGTGGTTACGGCAATCTTCTCTCAGGTCCTTCAACGGAGGAAGAGCCAGTGAAGTATCCAAGGCAGCTGCACAGGCGGCCTAACTCTGACAGTCCCAGATTTTTTCCCACTAGATCCTGTTAGCCAATGTCAAGGTTTCTGGATTAAAACTAATTTATCTAGTTTCCCACCAAATCTCTAAGCAGAATAAGCTTCGTCTCTGACTTGTCAGGAGATGCTGGGAAAGACTCTACCCTCCACCAAACCAGTCCTTTCACTTTGACAGCCAGCAACAAATCCCTGTGAAAAGAGCTACTGAAAGATTTTCAAAAACTTCTATCCTCTTTGGAAGTACCGGGGTGCGGGGGGCAGGGGGTGTTCCACCACAACAGAAACAGTGCTGGAGGGCCTGGGCGGCCTTCTCTCTGACAGAAACAGGTAAGGAGACTACATTCCACTCCTCATCTGCTTTGCTGTTTTAAGATGTATTTCTTTTTTTGGAAATAACTTCGTCAATCAGAAAACTGCAGCCTGACACCTGCTCTTCTACACTACACATGTTAAAAATCTGTATATCCTCTGATCATGCAATTATATTCTCTCTCCCCCAATGCAGCACTCATTCATCACTGACGCTAATCACTCCAATGAACAGTGCCAAAGGAACCATTTGGTATCACACAGGTCTTAGCAAGGTTCAGCACCATGTGACCAATTCAGACGACTTGGGCTTATGATGACCAGTCAACTCTGCACGTTTATAGCTCAGCTAAATTAAACATACATTCAAACACCACACTTCACATTGCAATGGGACCCAAATTAGATGCCCTATAAAAATCTCCATTTTCTTTCTCAATACTTCTAAGTTTAATGGTAAAGCAAGATCTTCACCTTCGGCCAACTGGTTTATCTTTTAGCAATGAGAGAGTTAGAGAATTTTACTCATCAGCTTTCATGAATGCAGGGTTCACTGGGTGGCAGTTTTGGAAAATGCCCTCAATATGACTGAGTTCTCTTTGGAAATGCTTCACATTTCATGTATTTATGAATTATTATTTTTTTAAAAGATTTTATTAATTTATTTGACAGAGAGAAAGATCACAAGTAGGCGGAGAGTCAGGCAGAGAGAGAGGAGGAAGCAGGCTCCCGCTGAGCAAAGAGCCCGATGCGGGGCTCGATCCCAGGACACTGAGATCATGACCTGAG
Organism: Mustela nivalis; assembly: GCF_964662115.1. Classification (NCBI taxonomy): domain Eukaryota; kingdom Metazoa; phylum Chordata; class Mammalia; order Carnivora; family Mustelidae; genus Mustela; species Mustela nivalis. Next base: position 42,529,642 of record NC_139036.1, read on the forward strand.
CCGAAGGCAGCGGCTTAATCCACTGAGCCACCCAGGCGCCCCATGTATTTATGAATTATTAAAATGGGGATGAGATGCTTCAGTATTTGTACAGTGTCACTTTAAGGTTTATTACCTCTGTGCATTAAAAAAAAAAAAAAAAAGGTGCAGCGCCTAGGTGGTTCAGTCTGTTAACTGTCTGACTTTGGCTGAGGTATGATCCCAGGGCCCGGGATGGAGCTCTGGCCCTGGGTTCCCTGCTCAGCAGGGAGCCTGCTTCTCTTGCTGCTTCTGCTATCAAATAAATAAATAAAATCTTAAAAAAATAAAAAAGGGACTAGAACAGTTCACTATTCTGTAACATCTGCAACTTAGGAAATGTGGATTAGATTTTTTTTTTACGAGAAAAACACACCTGACTGTTTTTACATATTTTAAGTATTAGGCTAGAATAATATATTTTTGATAAAGCTCAGGTTTTCTTCTTCTTCTTCTTATTTTTTTTAAGATTTTATTTATTTGACAGATCACAAGTAGACAGAGAGGTGGGCAGAGAGGGGAGGGGGGAGAAGCAGGCTCCCTGCTGAGCAGGGCTTGATCCCAAGACCCTGAGATCAGGACCTGGGCTGAAGGCAGAGGTTTAACCTACCGAGACACCCAGGCGCCCCAAGTTCAGCTCTACTAATAGCCATTAATAATACTTTAAATCAAGGTGCGCCTGGGTGGTTCAGTTGTTAAGTGTCTGCCTTCAGCTCAGGTCAAAATCCCAGGGTCCTAGGATCGAGCCCCACATCGGACAGGAAGCCTGCTTCTCCCTCTCCCACTCCCCTTGCTTGTATTCTCTCTCCCGCTGTCTCTCTCTGTCAAATAAATATATAAAATCTTAAAAAAAAAAAATCTTTAAATCAAAAGAGATACAGAAGCTTGAATGAGATTTTTTTTCTCTTTTTTGCATTTTCTTGATGTATTCGGCTAGTTTTGATGTGGAAGAAAAATCTAACTGCTAAAAATACAACTCAGGACAAGATGATTTCTTTTGTTAAAGCACAGAGCTTTTGGAGACCATTCTACTGGCAGGAAGAATCTTAGAAAAAGCTACTTATTAACAATAACACTTTATACTGTCCCTAAGTCAAATATCCTTTAGGCATTCTTACCATATTTACTACTTCCAAAATGTCACCTTCACTCTGTGACTGTTGTACCCATTTCTCTTATTCAGTCAAGTATACTAGTTGTTCTTCGATTTAGAAACATCCTCCACCCTTTAGAATTTACGGGATCTTGGCCAGTCTCAGAGTAGAAATTCCTTCCTCCTTCCCACAGACCAAGACCTCTTGTCCCCAAAGGCATGTCAGAGGGCCTGTTTCATGTTGTACTCTCTCTGACCTCCATGAAAGAATAAGTAAAAGGAGCCACGGAGCCTTTTATTCCATCTTACCAAACACATACTATTCTTTCTTCGTTTTCTAACTAGTCTACGGATGAAATGACAAGTTTGAGCTATATAGGTAGGTGGAGCAATTCCACGGACTCAGTGCTTGCTGAATGCAAGGTGCTATATACTGGGTATGAATGAAGGCTTCAAAATGGTCCAGAGAAAACAGAGGGTGGGTTCTCCACCAGGTGGTAAAGTGAGCTACCCACCTTCCTTTACCTTTGCTTTAGAATAAACAGCTTCTATTTTCACTTTAAAGCACAATTAAAATACCCATCCTTCTCCCCAAAACAGGGGAGGAGACAAAGATGAAGAAAACTCATTAACATACCAGTTCAAGTTGTTCTCTTTCTGGACATTCAGTGGTGGTGGTGGTGGGGATATGCCTCAACAGGGGCAGAGCCAGAAAGGACCAAGGGGAGTCACAGATAACAGTCTACACAAGGCAGTAGCACTCTCTACTGCTCAAGTAGGGAAGGACACCAGGCAACACACTGGAATTGGCAATGTCTTACTCAGTGTGGGGGGAAAAAAGCAATCAACTAATCAATTGACCCAGACAGAAACCCTATTGTTGCCCACAGAAAAATATTCCCATGAAACAGCTGACTCAACCACAATATATTTATGCTAGTTCCTTAAATGGGAGGTGTCACAAGCTGGCATCTACCTAACCTTTACTCCAGGGGAGAGGAGACCCAACCATAATGCTGGCTCTGAGAAACTTCTCAGAAGCCATCTGAGGACACAAGTCCTGGCCTCTCAGCAACAGTCAGTCTTATTTTCATAACATACCCCCAAACCCACCATTTTCTATCCCTTGGTTCCCTATTCTGTGAGATCTCCTAATACCCTCACTGGGACATTAGCACCCAACAAAAATCTAGAACTAAGGAACTATAATTAAGAAAAAGGCTGCTTTCTGAGTTTTGGGGGGAGGGAGGGGTCGAAGTGGGAACCAGACTGGGGAAGTCTAGATTGTCAACTGGTATGTGGCTTCTAAAGTTCTCACAAAAAATACTAAAATAAAGTTATCTTGGTTCCTTACTTTAACAGGTGATTGACTATCTTGGAGCAAACTGTCAGAGGAAGAACTTGCAGGACAGAAACTCCTAAGAAGAGAAAAATGTTGCTTGCCTCATATACCCTCCCCAAAAGCCTAATAATAGAATCAAAAGAGATGGTTAACACTTTGCTTATCTGACAATCTGGTCTCCCCACAAAAATGAGACACAGAATATTAGGGGTCAGAATTAGACTCTGAAAGTCAAATATTCCTCTTCATATTTTCTTTCTTTCTTTTTTTTAGATTTTATTTATTTATTTGACAGAGATCACAAGGAGGCAGAAAGGCAGGCATAGAGAGAGGGGGAAGCAGGCTCCCTGCTGAGCAGAGAGCCATGTGGGGCTCGATCCCAGAACCCTGGGCTCATGACCCAAGCCGAAGGCAGAGGCTTTAACCCACTGAGCCACCCAGGTGCCCCTCCTCTTCATATTTCATTCTCAAAAGTCTCAAACACTCACACCTCTGCCAATGGTGGGATAAAACACAGGAACTGCTATTTTGATTTAGATGGAGAAGGAAAAAAATTTTCAGTCCAATAAAATGAATAGACATTGAGATAACTTGTGCAATGAATCCTGTTCTTACTGCTGAAATTCAGAGAGTTTAAAAGAATACCTGGAACGACCTCTAAGTAACTTCCACATCACTCAGCACTGAAGAAAAGGGACCAAACATTAGTGGAGTAAGGGAGAAATGGGCTCTCAGAGGGACTGTGCATCAGACCAAGGCACCTAGGTAGCCGCTGACCATTGTTCTCCAATCTTCTAAAGTCCTAGAGAAAAAAAAACCAAAGGCAAGTGCCCAGTACTCAGCTTTTAAAAACTTTTAAAATACTAGCTTCAATGACTACACTCATCCCTGATTGGCTAGAATGTTCAATAAGCCTGGGTTTTAAGCCAATCAGATTTCTGGTCGTTGGGAATGGACTAGACACTAGAGCAACTGCCATTTGACTTGGCTCAATTTGGTTTCTGGTTCTGGTCAGTATGCGGACCTGAATTAAAGCAGCAAGGACAGAGAGACTCTTCCTCTGTACTCTACCTTAACTCCAGTTATCATTTAACAACTTTTTAAAAGATGTTTAAGTAATCTCTGCACCCAACGTGGGGCTGGAACTCACAACCACAAGAACAAGAGTCATATGCTCTATCAACTGAGCCAGCCAGGCTCCCCTGATTTAATAATTTCGCCACTTGTTAACATCACTTGTTCAATTAATCAAGTTCAATCCTGGTATTCAGGATTCTGTATTTCTAGCTTTATCCTTTCCTTAGCCATGACTTATTTGTCCCGCCTCCCACTTCTCCACCTCTGACCCCACATTTAAAGTATACCAAAATGAAAATGAAGGGTGAAAGCAGTGTTTTCACTGATTTGAATTTAAGGTCAGAGATAATATTCCCTTCAGCCTGTGGGCTTACTGAAATGTTTAGCTGCCTACCCTGGAACTTCAAGAGAAGATTTAGAGAGGGCGCCTGGGTGGCTCAGTGGGTTAAGCCGCTGCCTTCGACTCGGGTCATGATCTCGGGGTCCTGGGATCGAGTCCCGCATCGGGCTCTCTGCTCAGCGGGGAGCCTGCTTCCTCCTCTCTCTCTCTGCCTGCCTCTCTGCCTACTTGTGATCTCTGTGTCAAATAAATAATAAATAAAATCTTTAAAAAAAAAAAAAAAAAAAAAAAAAGAGAAGATTTAGAGAGACAAATCCCTAAGAATTTAAAACAGGAAGAAGAGCTGAGGAAGGCATCCTCAACAAGCTCTTCAGTTATGCCCAGGAGCTCCAAAATGTCCCAGGAAGCTGTAGTAAATAAAAAGCAACTGCAGAAGACCCGGAGATATGGGTTCAGGGTTCAGTGCTTCCCACCACCAACATGAAGAGAGAAATAAAAGACAAACTCTATACAGAGTTTAGATACCCGGATACTGAGAAAGGACCTAATGTTCTTGCTTGAGTCCACCATGAAAATAGACACAGAGATAATCAGATCAAGGAATCCGATAAGTATGTTCTATTTCCTAAATCTACAGCTTCCATTGGTTCCTTTAGACCCTATTATCCAGTCACGCTGGGTACATGCTGAGACACAGAAGTGTTTCCTCTATTGATGAGCAACTTAAAATCCTTCGATTTTACCATAATAAAGACTACCTACAGACACCTCCCTAGCCCAGGAAATGTGACCAGAGAACCTTCACTGGAAACAGGAATTCATTTATCAGATAAAGCAGTCAGCAACTTCCCAGAAAAGTGAAATTAAATTAAATTGGAAATTTATTGAAATTAAATTAGCTGAATTGTAAAACCTCTGAAATTTAGCTCTCTGGCTCCCCAAGTAGCTTTCTCTATTCTGGTGGGCAAAGAGAAATAAATAATCTTCATGTTCAGAACCCTGATCTATTTTGGAGTGCCAACTAATACATCTTTTATTTTAGCCTCTCAGCTGCTATGGAGGGAAAAGAACTTTGTCAGAATGACAGCCCAAAAAAAAAAAAAAAAAAAAAAAAAAACAAAGTCAATTTCTTTTCTCTCTAGAGACACTAAAGCTAATGAAATAAAACATTTAGCCATTTAAAATGCTGCAACTGTGAGTCCCCATGTCTTGAAAGCTCTTCTCACTTTGCCCCCTGTGGGACTGTAACAATTTAGCAGCAGCAGCATGCCCTTGAGCCAAGATGCAAGGAAGGAAGGACTCCTTGTTGGACTGCACAAAAACAACCCAAGAGACCCATCATCTCCTGTGTCCCCAAGTGAACTAGTAGCAGGACTGTAACAAGAGACACAAACTTGGCCAAATGACTAAACGGCATCTGTAAGGGATGTCCCCATCCCATGCCCTGCTATGGCTACACAGGATTACAGGATACATGAAAAATGTAAAACCACCTTCCTCCCGAACTTCTACATCATCACACAATTTTCAGCACTGGAAAAGCATACATAAACAAGGCTTTTTCTTATTAACAAGAGCCTAGTGTTTACTCTCCTAAGAATGCCTTATATGACAGGAAGTAAAAATGTGATTTTTATTTCACTATATTTTCCTTTTGATTCGCTCACCTAAGTTGTATATAATAAATATCTATGTCTTATTATAACTAAAAGAGATCTATATAAATATGTATTATGTATAAGTCTATTTAACAGAGATATATTTTTTTCATATTTAAATTTACAGTACTTTTCCTCAGTGGTAGATAAAACAACTATGTATTTTACACTCAAGGACATCTTAAATTCTACGAAATAAGGCAGTTAACCTAAGTCAACACCCCTCCTTATTCTGCTGTACTGTTACCAAATACTGTATTATTGTGTGATGTGGTCATGTTACAGCATCACCTATTTTCCATTTCTTAATACAACTTCAGGTTCATTTACTATAACTTCTGTTGTTTCTTTGTTTAAAAAAGGACCTGCTTTAGATAGAGGACTTTGAAGTAAAACTCCAATTAGGCACAAAGATCTATACTAAGTAGGAGGAGTTTTTTTTTTTTTTTTCCAAATTACTACATATAGCCCAAGTCCCTATCTATAGCACAAAAAACACCCCCACTGAACTCTTTATAATACCAAGTAAACTCCTGCAATTAATGTAAGCTCTGTCTGTGGGGGGCTGGGATGGGGGTTGTTTCCCATTTGGTACTTCCTTACTGATGCTTAATTTGAAACACGTGAGAAGAACTAGGTGCCATGTGAAAACTCAAAACTAGGAACAGACTAGACTCTGGTATCCTGCCTTCTCTGATTATCCCTGGGGCTTACTCACACTTTGTCAAGCCTCTCAGTTCTCAACAGATCTCGGGACACAGGGCGCAGTAAACTACCCTGAAGCTTGGTTACTATTCATTCCGCCATAGTGAGTACCTCCTGTATTTCTAACTTGGATAGTAAAAAATTCTCAAGAATCCTGGTTTCCAATCTCATGAAGCCAGACTGAAGCCATACAGGGTTTAGTACAAAGACATGAAAGATGAAGGAAGGAGACTGAGGGACTTGTAGTGAATTAATCTGCAGTTGATAGGAAAGGGCTCCGGGCTTTCCGAACCTTTTCCTTAATTCTTCAGGATTAGGACAAGTATAACTACCCACAATCGTGTCCCAACGCACTTCCAACAGCCTGCCTTAGCTGTAGCCAGAATCCAGAGTGTTCTCGAAAACCACTCACTCAGCAGCTCCCTTGGCTAGTCCAGACTGGCAATCTCGAGCCACTGCGGCTGCCCAGCAGTGCGAACAGGGTCCAAACCGTTGCCTTCGTCTTTTGCTGTTTAACTTAAGCACAACCCTGGGAAGAATGAGGATCTTCCCCCGGAAGGACGGAGAGGCAGGAGTTTGACGTGCAGAGCACGAGAGAAGGCCCTCACTCTTCTTCCTTCTTTCTCCCTCATCTCCGACTTCCGGGGTACCGGGAAGGGACACCAGGTCAATAATGGAGACACACTCGGACCCAGCCTAGTGGTCGCTGGGGTACATTACTGAGCAGTGGGGGTGAGAACAGGAGGCGAAGAGAACAAGGGCTTTGAAGATGCAAAGTGCTGGCCGACAACAGTGCACAGAAGTTAACAAGAGAAGGGGGGCTGGGGGGCGATGTAAGGAAGTCGTCATCGTCGCCGCGTCCCCCACCCCACAACAGACCTCTGAGATTCCCCTAAAAGACCCGGTCTCTACAATAAAGGCGACGTTCCTCCTGGCTGGAGAACAAGGCTGTACCTCCGCTCCCCAACCAGGCGGAAGCAGGAGGGGAGGGCTGACCTCCGGGAGCCCCCCTTCAGGGGGTCTATCCCGACTTATCTCAAATGGGGGGGGGTCGGGTCGCGGAGGGCGGGGCATCGCCTCAACACGGGTCGCATCATGGCAGGGAAGGGTTTCCCGGGGTCATGGAGCTGAAGCTCGCTCCTTCCACTCCCCCGCTACCCGGTTACCTCTTCGCTTCCTCGTCGTCGTGCAGCTCTGGCTCGGTCGCCGCCATTACCACATCGCACTCCGCGGCAGCCGCCATCTTACCGCCGGGACCAGAGAGGCGGGTGGGAGGCAGGCGGTGAAGAGCACTTCCGGCTGGAGCATCGAGCAGCTCAGCAGCGCTGCGCCCAGAGAGGCCCCCTCGGGCCCGTCTACCAGCGAGAGGTTCTGCTTGGGGCCAGAGCGGCCTCCCGCCCCCGGAGGTCCACGGTGGTCTCCGCGCTGGGGCGGGGACCCAGGGACCGTTCCTGTGCGTAGGGGGCGCCACTTTATCCGTGGGTCGGAAGTGGGGGGGATAAGGAGGGTGACGCCTCTCTAGGCCTGAGTTGTCCTCAGTATGCTGAAAGCTTCGTTGCCATAGCAACTTGCAATCGTAGAGCGTCTCCCGTAAGGTGCAGGAGAGTCTAAGTTGGGTTGAGGACTCGATGACCCAGGACTCCGGAGGGAAAGATCTCCCACTACTACCTTCCCGACCTCGGAGTGTGTCCACAGCTTCCTTCCAGGAAAGGCAAGAAGACACACTTTGAGCCCAGGTCCCTCAGCTTTCATCGGCCCTTGGAAGCCCTGCCCAACCAAGCCAGGGGAACGCAGGGCGTCTTCACCCCGCGCCTTTCATCCCCTCTGGATCTCCAAGCAACAACTGGTTCATCACCCTAATGACGCTGACCCTTTTATGAGACTGCTTTCATGTCAACTGCCTGGGAGTGCCATCTCAGCATTAAGTCTAGGGAGGGTGGCACGGCGCCTCAGACCCTGCCCTGGAGTTTATAAGGCAGCTCGCAGGGTGAGGTCCCTGCTCCATAGTGTCCCCAGTACTCTCACCCTTTATAGAAACACCCTGCTCAGCACCCTTGTCTTGCCGAATGCAATCTGGACTGGGAACTCAGACAGGGCAAGCACACAGCTTAATCACCTTTGTAGTACCTCCCTCACCCAAACCAATAGTTTTTGTGGGTTTGAATTAAACTGGAGTTTCCTGAGGTTAAATTAGGGGAGTTTGAGGTTAAAATTTTAGAGTTAAGAGGAACTAAAATAAGAAGGGGGCAAGTGAATTTAAAAAGGATGGACTCCTTTCCTCCATTCCTCCCTAGTATGTGCCATTCTTAGGCTTCTTCCAAGGTCCTGCTTATCACAGAGCTATAAGGGGGGAGAAACCACACCCACCACTGGGCAGGGAAGGATGGGAAAGCACAGTGGGTGGGAAGAGAGAAGTCATTCAGCCAGCCAGTCATTCACTAGCCTCTCCAAAGTGCCTATTTTGTGCTGGTTTGGGAGGGCACAGACTCACAGACCACTTGCCCTGTCTTCCCGTGGCTCACAGTCTACCATCTATTGCAGGAAGCCAACCTGTTTTTAGACTATCTTCCTCCTGTATTCTTTGTATCTAAGCCAACTCATTTACTCTCGAAATTTTAGCTGTAGATGACACTGAACTCTGTTGATATCTCTAACCTAGACTTCTCATTTGTGAATTCTAGATCTCTATATCCAATTATCTGCTGGGTCTCTTGGGTGTTTCACAAACCCTGGAGACATAATATATTTAAGTTGAACGTGTCATTCTCTCTCCACTTTTCAACAAAAGAAGAAACAAATGCAAGACTTGATTCTTTTTTTATAAAGAATTCCTTATCTTGCCAAATGGATTCACATGCAACTGGACACCAAATTAGAAAGATAGGAGACATGATAAACTCCCCTTTTCTTACTCCTGACTCCCAATTTGTCACCAAGCCTTGTGATTCTCCTACCCAGTGTCTTCTCAATTTATCTATCTCTGTTCCATCCCAATTCAGGCTCTCATCAATTTTTAAAACTTGTAATACTACCATAGTCTCCTAACAGGCCCCCAGTCTCATCTCCCTCCATTTTTCTTCTCCTACCAATGACTTTCTACACTTGATTTTAGCCAAAAGGCCAAGAGGCGATTACCAATGACTTTCTTTCAAAAAGCAATCATGCCACTTCATCGGCCTAAAATCTGTCAATGGCTTTCCACCGCTGTTAGGATACAGCTTGAACTCTTTGACCTACCACACAAAGTCTTTGATTATAGACTTTGACCCCAAATACTTGTAGTTCCAGAAAATGCCATGACTTTTGCTGGTTTCCTCCACCCTTTCCTTCCACACCCTTCAAATCTCAAAACAGACATAACCTCCTCCAGGAAGTTTTCCGTGATGCCCGCTGTCCCTGAAGTTAAATGCCCTTTGCTGTGTTCCCACAGCACCTCCGTAATAGTTCTCACTGCGCTGTACTGTAACTGTTTAGATGTCTAGGTCCTCCCTACCCTGACCTTCTAATTCGTCCATTTTTCTCTCAGCATGTGGTTTTGTACCTGGCACAGAGTAGGTCTTCAGAAGACATCTGGCGAATAAACGATTGAATAAAAGAAGCTTACTGCACTATGGTAGTCTTTAGAGAAAGAACATCTGGGTATCAGAGACCCCGGCACCTCGATCCAGGGAGCCTAGAACCTACGCTCAAGTGCACAGCCCACCCAGGTCCCGTCATTCTCCCCGCCGGCCTCTGGGGGCGCTGTGTGTCCGGCTCCCGCTGGCCGCCGCCGGAATTGGTCACGCCGGACGGAAGCTGGGGGGGACGGGGCCGGACGGAGCCTGGAAGGACCCCAGAGGAAAAGCGGAGTCTTTGTGGCTGTGCTGCCCCTCCCCTGGTCCCGGCGCGTCTGGAGGGGGCCCGGCCGGGGTGCTGCGAAGGCTCCGGGAGGTACGGAGCTGGGAGGCCACTGCGTCCGCGCCCCCTTAGGTGGCGGGCCTCTGTCTCCGATTCCCTCGGGGGGAAATCGGTGGCAGAAGCCCTCTGGCAGTCTCTCTTAGGGGTGTCCCTTAGTTGCGGGCCCCGCAGGCGGGAGGAAGGGTCTGTATCAGGGTTTTACTTGACAGGTCTCTGTTTGGGACATCTCTCGGGAACACATCTGTTCTCTAGGGCAGTCTTGGTCGGGGGTTCCTTCTTGGAGGCCTGTGTTTGGGATGCCTTCGACGAGATCTCTCCCTGGGACCTCTTCGGAGAAGGGGTTTCTGCGTCTGAGCCTCCTCATACTGCTTTGTCAGTCCAAGGGCAGCACATATTTTCCCCTTTCCAAAGCCTTTTCCCTTAGATTCTTCCACTCTTTTCTTTCCTGTCTGATGTTCAAGCCATTGACTTGACTGGGAATTAGAATTAGTTGCTGTCCAGGTAAATCATACAAGAAGGCAAAATACTCTCCTTAATTGCTCACTCGACCTACGAAGAGTGCCTTGATCCACCCAGAACAGCATTCCTGTTTATTTCTCCATGGAGTCATCGGAAACTGAGCCAGCGCTCCCTTCAGCAACTGGTCTTCCACATCCTGTGCACAGAAGGGAGCCTGGGCAGTGGCTCCTTTAAACGGGAGACTCTTCCCCCTTTATGGCAACATTTACCGACAGCCTGCCCTGAGCCAGTTACTGGCCCTGTACTGCTTATAACAAAGATGAATAAATTATAGCTCACTGTCCATTAGTGGACATAGACATATCATTCCAGTATACCCTGACCCTAGGAGGGGACAGACGTTACTCAACCCCTGAGGCCGTGTATTCTGTGCAGATCATGGGCTCTCGATTACGGGAGATCTGCCCTGTTTTCATCCCACCTCACCAAGTATGCTTCTGCTTTTCAAGGTTGAAGGCTAAGCATGGGGAAGAGCTGCAAGGTAGTCGTGTGTGGCCAGGCATCTGTGGGCAAAACTTCAATCCTGGAGCAGCTTCTGTATGGGAACCATGTAGTAGGTGAGTGTTGGGGGTGGGGGAATGGTGGAACAAGTTGAAGAATAAGTAGGATTTGATCACAACACGAAAAGGCTAAAAGCTGCTGGTAGTGGTTATTACACCCCGCAGAGTAAAATCTGAATAATGACCCCAACCCTAACATATTGAAATCCAAAGAGAGGAAACCCAATACTTGAGACAGGGAGGAAAAGTTCTCAAGTCACACTTTTGCTTAGCATAGGATAAGCATGAGGTTAATGTCTGTTTCCTGCCCCCCCCCACCAAGTCATCCAGTCCTGCTGGACTGTCCATCCCTGGCTCTCTCTCCTGGACCCCACATCCCCTTCTCTCTCGGGCTGGTTAAGCTCATTAGGATATACTCAGTCCCTCATATTTTCCATCTGCCTTCTCTCTACAAACAACTTTTCTCTTCATATTATCCCAGGTTCTGAGATGATTGAGACCCAGGAAGACATCTACGTGGGCTCCATTGAGACCGACCGGGGTGTGAGGGAGCAGGTGCGTTTCTATGACACCCGGGGGCTCCGAGATGGGGCTGAGCTGCCCCGGCACTGCTTCTCCTGCACTGACGGCTATGTCCTGGTCTACAGCACGGACAGCCGAGAGTCCTTTCAGCGTGTGGAGCTGCTCAAGAAGGAGATCGACAAATCCAAGGATAAGAAGGAGGTATGTACAGGGGTGGGGGACACTGGTGATGAGCAGGAGTGGACCCTGGGCTGGCTTTGGGGAGCCTGGCATGGCTCTGATTTTCACTCATATCCCAGGAGGTGGAGTGGGAGCCAGAGCGGGGATGGATGGAGGCCACAGGAGGCAGTCTTCCCCCTGGAGGCAGCCATGTGCTGAGGCAACTTGACCAGAGAGGCTTTCCTTTAGTTTCGGGGGTTCCTGACCTAACCCTAGAAGCCCCCACTAATCTTTCTTGAAGATGCTTCCTTGCTCTCAGCTGTGAAGGCCCTTCTGTTCCTGAATCCCCCTATAAGCTGTAGGAGTTTGGGGGATGCTCCCTTACCAGGTGTTTAGACAGACAGAGTGATTGCTTGTAATTGGGCAGGGTAGGAGATAGAGGGCTTGTAGGGGAACTCCTGGAGGGAGGGTAAATGAGGCCAGAATTTCAGTGGAGGAAGGAGAGGACAAAGCAACCATCTCCCTCTCTCTAGTCATTGTTTCTGATCTAGGAAGAGGTAAAACATTAGCCAGTGAGACTTTTGCTCGTCTTAGGACTCCTAGGTAGATGTCTGCCGTCACACCCACGCCTGAGGTCCACGGTACAACCCCAGGTCTCTACTCTATCCATCTTCCCAAGGTCACCATCGTGGTCCTGGGCAACAAGTGTGACCTGCAGGAGCAGCGGCGTGTCGACCCAGATGTGGCTCAGCACTGGGCCAAGTCCGAGAAGGTGAAGCTGTGGGAGGTGTCTGTGGCCGACCGCCGCTCCCTGCTGGAGCCCTTCGTCTACCTGGCCAGCAAGATGACCCAGCCCCAGAGCAAGTCTGCTTTTCCCCTCAGCCGCAAGAACAAGGGCAGCGGCTCCTTGGATGGCTGAAGAGCCGCCCTCCCTTCTCCACCCTCCCAGCCTCATTCCAGCTGCTGGGACTCTGGAAGATGTGTCCAGGGGTGGGGTTAGGCAAAGCTATCCTTCCCAGGCCAGGCAGCTGGGCTGTCCCAGGCTCAGGTCACTTTCGCTCCCTCTCAGCTCGGGGAAGGCAGATAATCTAGGCTAGTCCCCCCCCGCCCCCACAAGCCCCCTCCTGTCCAGCATTCATATCCCTGTGCTGCTGTGACCTGGGGCAGTTGTGGGTCAGTGTCCCCTACCACGTGCCCTGAGTGGGAAGCAGAGCTGCCATGCAGAAGTGCCCGGTCCAGGCTCTGGTTCCAGTTACGGGGTCCCCTCACCTGTGGGTTTCCTGCTAGGGACAGGCACACACACATGCGCACACACTCACACTTACGGCACCAGCCTGGACTCTGGAGAAAGGCGTGTGTGTGTGTGTAGATGTGTGCACGCGTGCATGCGTGTGCCTGCTGGAGTCCAGCTCTGACTGTCCTCTCCCTGGCTGGAAGAAGCCAGCTTCCGGGGAGGTGTAATTTTCTGCTTTCACTCTCCCCCACCCCCCCCCCACCCCAGTTGTTTTGCTTCCTCTTCCTGCTCAGGGAGCTCATGGCCCCTGTTGGCTGAGATGGGATGGAGTGATGGCTGGGCTTCACCAGCTGGCTTTGGAAGCCTGCAAGGACTTTCCCCTCTCTGGGTTTCAGTTTTCTCATCTGTAAGGTGATGGGAGTTGCTTAGATGATCTTCTGGATCCTCTCCAGCCCTCAGATTTTATCATGCCTGTGGCTTGGGGCTGGCTCTTACTGTGCCCTTGGCTTCTCTCTCTTCAAGGTGCTATGCCTCCTGGCCCTGGAGGCTGAGACACTGCTCCCCCCAACCACCAGGGGGCAGGAGTGCAGCGGCCATCCAGTGTCCAGTCCGCGGACCTCACACCGGTGGGGCCTGATCTTCACCCCTTCCTGTGGTTGTTTTCAGCTCAGAGCTGGACTTGTATTTATAAATTACTTGTGTTTTTCTGCCTGCTGCCATGGTGAAGATTGGACAAGGTGCTCCTCCAGCCCCTCCTTACCTCAGATGCCTGAACAGAACAAGGCAAACCAGTAGCAGCTTCTCAGGAGCTGACAGATCTGTTGGGACTTGGAAGGGTGGTTACACTTGTCACCCACAACTTCCCATGTCCACGTCATGCTCCTTGTGTGCACACCCAGCAGAGCTGAGACACAGGAGCCAGTGACCTCTAGTACATGCCCCTTCACCCCAAGATGGGAGAGGTGAGTAGGGCAGCCCGCCCAAGGCTGGGTGAGTTGAGGTAGGGCATATACAGGCTTGGGCTTGAATTCATTTATTGATGCATTGGACACAATAAAATCACAACTGTTATCAAAAAGTTTCCCTCCCCTCCCCCCTTCTTGTCCTCCCATTGGAAACATCTAAAAAAAAAAAAAAAAGAACAGATAACGGGTGGAGACTGGTAAAGTCCCATATTGTGGGGTGAAGGAGCAGAGCTGGGGGTGGGATGGAGGTTGTGACATTGACTTTGACAGCACGAAAATGGTTCTTGAGAGTATGTCATCCTGGATCCCAACGCTCAGCTTCACAGTGAGGGGGCTGGGTGCTGGCTGGAAGGAGGGGAAGCTGGATTTATTGTTAGGGACCAGTTTGGGGTGAGGAGCTAGAGGGAAAGGCTCTTTGGGAGCCTTGAGGTGGGAGGCGTTGTGTTTGCTGGGTCCGGAGTCTCAGACCCAGTGCTCCCACCACCCAGCTGGGGTTCATAAGGAACCGATGAAAGGCTGAGGAGAGAGCTTGTGTGGGGTTGATCACCTCTGTTAAAACTGGGCCCTGCCAGAAAATCACCCTCACCTACCCCTCTCCTAGCCACATCTTGTCAGAGCAGAGGAACCCCAAAAGCTTTCAGCCCCAGCCTCATCTTGACTTTGCCCCCCACTCGTCACTGCTCCCTTTCTCCTCCACAGTCTTCTTCCACTCCCCCAGGGTCACCTTGTCCAGATGGCCTTGAACCCTCTCCAGCTTGAGACCCTGTGTGTCACTTCCAGTAATTCCCTGGAGAATCCAGTGAAGAGACGGCCTCCCCCGCAGGCTTGTCCCCAGGCTCAAAGTTAAGATTCCTGGGGCCTCTGGCCATGGGGGTATAGGTCTTGAGTCTGGGAGACGAGAGCACCATGGGGCTGGGGCTAGGATTTTGCATAGATATTTGGGATTTCTCAGTTTGCTCCCCATTAATGAGGCTGGGCAATGCAGGGGAAGCCAGCACTAGTCTGAGAAGGCTGGGAAAAGGAGCGTGGGGACGGAAGGTCCTTGGGCCAGGAGGGTAGTAGTGGACTCCCTAATCCAAACTGAGTAAAGGGCAGGTACCCTTGAAACTAGCCCAGCTCTTCTCAGATTGGACAGGAAGCCCTCAGCTGTAAAAGGCAATCTCCTGGGGAATGGAGGAAACCAGCATCTCAGGAAGAGGAGGCAGGGACAGCAACTGCTGGAAAATGGGCCCTGGCTCCCCCAGGAAGCCTAGTAGGGGGTGAAGACGATGGGCCCTGTGGCAGGGCGGACGGCGCCTGCCGGGGTACGAAACAGAGCTGGGCCCAGGATGGGAGCTGGAAAGAGGGTGGTAGCTGCTGCAGGGGCAGGCCGCAGGGCTAGGGGCCCCGGCAGGGCACAGATGGCGGCAGCCGCGGCGGGGATTGGGCTGGGCAGGAAGCGAGCCGCCAGTGTCTTGGTGAGTTGCTTCTGCAAGGCCAGTTTTGACTGCAGAGAGGAGAGAGAGGAATGGACACAGTCTGACCCAGGAAAATCCCACCCCTCCCGGGGTGCCATCCTTGGGCTTTCTGCTGCAGGAAAGACGTGCCTTTTAGGGTTCCAAACCTAAGTCCTCCCTTCCCACCCCCAAACACTCATTCCAAAGGGCTTTCTCTACCACCTGTCTTCCTGCCCAGAGGAAGGAGGCTGTGGGGGGTGTGGGGGTGGGGGCAGAGACGGTCTCTAGGAGATGCACACCCAACCCTCGCTCATGACCCTGAGATTACTGTCTCGGCCCACCTCGCCGGAAATTCCTCAGGCAGATCCCAAGGTGGCCGGGAACCCCAGCCCAGCTCTCCCTCACCCCAGGCAGCCTTGGAGGGGGTGTGAGGGGGTGGCTTCCTTCCTGCCCCGCTCCCCCAGTCCCCAGCTTGCCCTTCTGGCCCACCCTCTCCCTGCAGGCCCCGGGGCCCAGCCCTGTTGCCTGAAGACAGATACCTTGAGGATACTCACAGCCAGCGCTGCATGTTTCTGCAGCTTGCTGTGCTGGCTGGACGGCTTGGGGGGCTTCCCAGCCAGGCGGTCTTTGTGCCTCCTGCTGCTCAGGTGCTAACGGACAGACAGACAGACTGGCAACAGGATGAGAAAGACCAAGAAACCCTCCCCCGCCCACTACCCAATCATCCTCAACAAGCTAACCCTCCACCCATGAGCCATATGTGGGACATACGTTTATGGAATGTCACCCTGGGAAGGGGAGGTGGGATTTGGCCTTTGCCCTCCAGGATCCCACTGTCCCTCCAGTCCTGAGCTCCTCTTCCTCCGCTGACTCCCTCCCTGCACCCAGCACCAGTCCCACCCCCTCAGCCCTGCTCCAGCCCTAGCCCCAGTCTTGGCCTCTCTTCTCCCACCTGCTTGAGTTGGGTCTCTGAATTGACCTGGAGCTGACACAGAGCACAGTGAAAAGGGGGGCTGGGCCCCTGTCGGCCCCCCTGTCCCCCTGCCACTCTCTTGGCCTTGTGTCCAGCTCCCCGGGGCACTGGGCGGCCTCGGCCCCTTCGGGGAGCACCTCGTTGACCTTCCACCATCCACCGGTGCTTGGCTCCTGAGGGAGGAGGGAAGACAGCCCATCAGCTCCAAAGAGGGGCTGCAAGGACCATGAGAAACCCTCCAAACTAGGTGGGTCTTGCTGCCCTGCCAAGCCTGCAGGCTGCTCCGCAAGTGCTCCCCTGCACCTCAGCCCCCCAAGAGTTCTCGTCCCCACCTCCGCAAGGTCCTCCCAGCTTCCGTAGTTTCCACCAGCCACCCCCCGACCCCCAGGCCTTCTTGCAGAGGAACTGCCTGGCTTCCCGTTGCTCTCATCTCCTGCCTTCTGTCTGGGTCTGACCTAAGGACAGATGGAGGAGGTGTTTCCGGCCTCCTCCCAGGGATCCTTCAGTTCGTGCTGCCCGAGACTTGTCTTCCCAATTCTCCCGCCCCACACATCAGCTGGAGGACCCAGAATGTCCACCCAATCACAGCTGAACACAACACCTGTGTCACCAAGCCCTTGAGCAAAATGCCCAGAAACTCCAGCCTGCCTGCTGCTGGGGAGGGCTGTCTGCCTGCCCCTCTCTTCCCCTAGACTCCAGCGCACTGACCTGTGTTATGAGCCTGAAGCTGGGAAGCAGAGTTCACGGTCACCTTGCACGTGGGGCAATAGAGGCGCCCCTTCTCGATCCTGCTCTCCCCACTCACACCGCTTCCCACAGCAGCTGCTGCTGGCTCAGGCCCTGGTGCCTCTCTCCCAGGCTCTGGGGAGCAGGGTAGGCAAGAGGAAGAAGAGGAAGAGGAAGAGGAGGCAGCATCCAAGAGGTCTGAATTGGCCGACTCTCTGGGTGTGGGGTCCGGAGTCAGTGGTGGCTGGAGTTGGGGGCCAGGAGGAGGGGCTTCAGGAACTGCTGGGGAGATGGAAGGCATCAGTTAAGAATCATCTTGAGACCATGATTTTAAGTAGTGATAAATTAAGGATGGCATGGCAGAGGGGAAGGGTCCCTGAGGTAGGAATGAGCAGCAGTGAAATCCAGACTCCACTCTCTCACTAACTCACTGGGCCAACTTGGACCTCTTTGGGGCTTAACTTCCCATTTGAAAATATAAATTTGGACAGAGGGGTCTCAGAAAGCCCTCTAACCTAGAGTTATTAGCTAACTATTAAATAAGTGGAAGTCACAAAAAAGGTGCACTGCGATATTCATAGAGCACTATTCATAATAGCTTAAAGCTGGAGACTATCCAGGACGCCCGAGTGGCTCACCTGGTTGAGCATCTGCCTTCAGCTCAGGTCATGATCTCAGGGTCCTGGGATCGAGCCCCGCATCCTGCTCCACACTTAGTGGGGAGTCTGCTTCTCCCTGTCCCTCTGCCCCTACCCCTTGCTCATGCTCTTTCTCTTTCTCTCAAATAAATAGAATCTTAAAAAAAAAAAAAAAAGACAAACTGGAAATTATCCAAATGTTCACAATAGGAGAGTGGATTAAAAAAAAAAAAAAGTCATATGGTCACATGAGAGGGCACTACACAGCTACACGCAACACTGAAGAGGCCAGGCATCAAACCTCCGTACTACAGGATTCACCAAAACCAGGGGCAACTGATCAATGGCATGAAAAGTCAAGATCACTTAGGGGAGGGATGGACATAGTTGACTAGTGTTGCTCCCAGACACGTCTGCCTGAAACCTCAGAATGTGATCTTATGTGGAACCAGTGTCTTCACAGATGTAAGTAGTTAAGATGAGATCATAGTGGACTGGGGTGGGCCCTAATCCAATGACTGGTGTCCTTATAAGAAGACCATTTGGAAATAAAATAGGATAAAAACAGAGAGGGAAACAAACTGCAAGAGACTCTTACAGCAACAGGGTTGCTGGGGGTGGGGAGTAACTAGGTGATGGCATTAAGCAGACGACCTGATATAATGAGCACTGGGTGCTCTATGCAAACGATGAATCACTAAGCTCTACCTAGAAATCAGTAATATGCAGTATGTTAACTAACTTGAATTTAAACAAAACAAGACCATGTGAAGACACAGAGACACAGGGAGAACGTGATGTGAAGACAGAGGCAGAGTGGCCAGCAACCACCAGAAGCTAGATGAGAAGCATGGGATGGATTCTCCATCTGAGGCCCCACGAAGGAACCAACTCTGTCGACACCTTGATTTCAAACTTCTCATCTCAGAACGGTGAGAAAATAAATGTCTGTTCTTTTCAGTCACCCACTGTGTGGTCATTCACTGTGGTAGTCCTGAGAAGCTAACACAACAAGGCAGTGACTGCGGGGGGTGGGGGGGCGGACAACTAGGAGGGCTTCAGGGTGCTGGTGCCATGTTTCTTGATCTCAGTATATTCAGACTAGGAAGGCTCACAACACTTGTGATGTATGCCTTTTTCTGTATGTATGGGCTACCCCAACCTTGGCAAAAATAATAACCAGAAATCTCCCAACCCCATACCAGAAACCAGAATTGGATTGGGGAGTGGGGAGGGGAAGGAGGAGAGTTCAGGACTGGGGGCGCCTGGGTGACTCAGTCATCAAGCGTCTGTCTTCAGCTCAGGTCATGATCCCAGGGTCCCAGGGATCGAATCCCGCATCAGGCTCACTGCTCAGCAGGAAGCCTGCTTCTCCCTCTCCCACTCCCCCTGCTTGTGATTCCTCTCTCTCGCTGTGTCTCTCTTTGTCAAATAAACAAGTAAGATCTTTAAAAAAAAAAAAAAAAAAAAGAGAGTTCAGAACTGACCTTTACTCTGTGGCTCTCCAGGGGATCCACTGGTTGGAGTCGGGGTTGGGGACACCAGCTCCCCATCCCGGGCCAGGGTTTGTGGCCTCTGCTTGCTCTTGGCAGCTTCAACAGCCTTGAGTTTTCTGGCGTGTTTGTGGCCTTTGTAATGTGCTTCAGCTTGGTTCTGGGGAGTGGAGGGCTTGGGGTCACCATTTATTTGCTGAGTCTGCATGCCCCCCTCCATGAGCTGGCACTGAGCAGGGGGCGGGTCAGAGGGGGCAGGGCCCCAGCTAGACAAGAGGGCAGTCCTTGTCATCATAGCATGCATGTGGCCCTGAGGTTTACAGAATTCCTTCTCATACCTGAGCCCCCACGCAAACAGCCTCTGGCTTCAAATTCTGCCTCAGCCACTCATTAGCTGTGCGTCTCTGGGCAAGTCGCCTCACCTCTCTGAGCCTCAGTTTGCTGACTCGTAAACTTTGTGACAATACTGACCTCACAGGGTTGTGGGAATTAAAAAGAACATGAAAGGCACCTGGGTGGCTCAGCAGGTTAAGCAGCTGACTCCTGATTTGGGCTCAGGTCATGAACTCAGGGTTGGGCTCCAGGCTCAGCCTAGAGTCTGCTTGAGGTCCTTCCTCCCTCTGCCCCTCCCCCTGCTCTCTCTCTCTCTCAAATAAATAAATAAAATCTTTTTTAAAAATGAAAAAAAATAAAAATAAGCAGCACACGAATGACAAGGGCCTAGTACATACAGCAGGTGCTCAACAGATGTTAGTTACCAAGTTCATAAATGCACAAATGGAGAAAATTGAGCAGTTCTCATACTTGGGGTATGTACACCCTGAACATTCATCCCTATGTTCATTTTTTTCCAGCAAATCATTTTTTAGCATTTGCTCTTTGCCAGGGGCCCAGCATGGAGAAGACATGGTCCCTCCCTCAGAGTGAAGTCTTTCTGTCGATCTCTTGCAAGACTCATATAACCCAAAAACCTGGAGGGAGCCCCTGAATCTGGCCTGTTGGTGTCCTTCCTCCTTCAACCAGGGGTCCCTGCTTATTGCTCCCAAGTGTAGGAAAGATGGGCCCCTATGGCCCCTCCCTAGACCCTTTCACCAGAGCAGATCTCCCAAGACCCAGAATCATCCAGACAGAAGGTAAATATTCCCTGGGAGGCCAGGATGAGGCTTCTCCACCATCTGGGGGTAGGCTGTAGTAAAAAGTATGTGGGCCTTGGGGTCAGCTAGGCCTGGGTTCAAATCCCAGCTCTGCTACTCACTAGCTGCGTGGCCTCAGGCAAGTCACTTAACCTCTCTGAGGTTGTTTCTTTACGTGGAAAGTGGGGATGATAATAGCACTTCTCTCCATCTCACGAAGTATCAGGAGAACTAATTAAGATGATGGGAATGGACATATTCAACACATCAATTCTCCTGTGCTTTAAGAGCTCAGCTCCAGACCAGGAACTGATAGGAGCTCTTGGGACCCAGAGCAGGAAAAGGCAGTCTTTTCTCTCGCAGAAGGATCCAGAACACAGGAGAGAAGCAAAGCGGAGGGAAATGGAGACTCCAGGGCCATTAGAGATAAGGCAGAGGAATTTGGAGAAAGGAGAGGACAGGATGGGTGAGGGGCTGGGAGCATGTCTTCTGGGACTTGTTCCGTCCCAGGGACGGAAACATGGATCCCTGTCCCTTTGCCAGAAAAGTCTCTGGCACCCCAGTGTCCAGGCCTCTCCCTGCCCAGTCCCCTCCCCAGCCTGTTTCCACTACTCCCTCTCACCGATGAGTTGAACCTCAGGTGACAGATGTTACAGGAAATGAAGAGCTTCTTCTTCAGAGGGGAGGGGACCCCAAACGTGTGGCTGATGACAGCTTTCTGGATCGGGTCCATCTGTGAAGAAGGTGGGAGGGCACAATGCTGGGGTCGGCTGTGAAGGGGAGGCGATACAAAATGCCAAAAACTAATGCCTATCGAGGAGGGCAGGCATCCAGACATAGGAAGAACTTTCCCATCCTTGTGGATAGGAGATACAAAAGAAACAGTCTCCTCCCTGGCTGACTTAATCTGTTCGCAGGGGCTTCAGCGTGAAGGGAGAGGGGAATGGCCAGGGAGAAACACTGCCATGTCCCAGTGATCACCTTGGCATCTCTTGCTGCCCCTCTGGTCTCTGGTTTGGTTTTTTTTTTTTTTTTTCCTTATTCACAAGAATCACAACTATTGGGACAGAGTTGGGGGCAGGGAGAAGCAGGGACAGGACAAAGAGTCTCTCTGTTGGAAATCCTCTTCCATAACCCAGCCTTGTGCCGGGCCTGTGGGCTGGGGGAGAGAAGGCTTATCTTTTCAGCTCTGCCACTGTCACAGGGCCTGAGTGGGGGAGTGAGGGCATGGCCAGAGCGGGGGCGGGGGCGGGAAGGGGCAGGTGGCAGCATGTGGAGACCAGACGGTTCCCTGAGCTGTAGGATTATTATTATTTTTTTTTTGTATATTAATTTGTGTAGTTTTCTTTCCCCCCTCTTCCTTATTTTAACTTTTTTTTTCCTTCTATAAATCCAAGCCATTGTGTTCTTTTCTCAGGGGCTGCTTTTTGGACCAAAAGCAGTTGTCTAGGCTTGCTTATCAAGAGGAACTTTCCACACCTTCCTGAGAGAAGAGAACAGAGGCTTTGAGAGAAAATCCTGGGTTGAGAAACTCCCCAGGGAACAGAACGAGGTTCTAACCCTCACCTAACAGCACCTGGGGCTGGGGGCAGACAGGGGCCAGGAGCACGGCCTACAGGGTCCCAGTGGTGCAGGCAAGAGAAGATCTACCCGCTCCCAAGGGACTGTGTGCATGGTGCCTCAGCAAGTGACAGAGGGACCCAAAGAACAGGGACCCCCCCCCAAATGGCTCAGGCTCTCATGGACCTCTGTGTGACCCTGGAGGTTAGAGAGAAAGGGGCTCCTAAGGATAACTGAGGCTGAGTTTCCCACCATCTTGTTAGGATGGGCTGGGGGCTCCTTAATGATGACCTTTGATGTTTCAGAATTAAAGAAAGGGGGGTACTTCTTATAGCGAAGTGAAATTCGTGCTCCCTGCACTTGTCATTCACACACACGCACACTTGGAAATACACAGACACAGAGCACAGAGGCCTACAGGCAAGTGCGAATCCCAGAGCCATGCAAAAAGACTCAGACCCACAGGAGTACCAATGGCACGCTTCACAGACACACAATCACCCAACCACCCCCCCCACACACACACACACTAAGAGGTCAGACACACACCAAACACCTACAGAGTTGACACAAAGACACAAAACATCTCTCAGAGACAGGCACATACATTAATTACATACAGTCATTAAGGCGCAAAGAATTGTTTACAAATACACACATATCCAACACATCCACAACCATAAGTAACACACAAAGACCCACAGAGACATACATTAAAACAGAAGGGCACACCCCCAATGCACACAGAAATACACAGATCATCCACAGACATCCCTCTACAAAAACTCAAAGTGTGACCTCTGGGCCACAGGCCCAGCATCATTACCAGGGGAGGGGGTGACCCCATTCTCGCTCCTTGTCCCCAGGGGTCCCTGTTTTGGGAGTGCCTAGTCACTCTTGGGGATGTTGCTCCTACTTATACCCAACTTCTAAGAGCCAACCCTCTGTGTCCACCTTCCCTGCCCACCCCGGACTCGGCTGCATGCCCCCACCCACCAGCCCAGCCCGTACCGTGCTGAAGTTGGGGGTGAGACTGAGCGGGGCAGCGCCATTGAAGTGGAAGGCGAGCAAGTGCTTGAAGTCCAGCGGGGGCTGCAGAGGCCTGGCAGGCAGGGGCAGGGAGGCCAGCAGGGGGCTGGGGGCACTGGAGGCTGGGCCTGCTGCGGGAGGAAGAAGGGCAGGGTCTGAAATGGGGAGCCACAGGGCTCACAGGGACCTCCACAGCCAGAACAAGAGGTTGATGGGCTTCTTGGGTGTGGGGCCGGGGCAGAAACCGTCTCCCTCTTCACAAAGCAGTACTGGGTAAGCCCTGGGCACTCCCAGTCCATTTCTGTGCCTCTCCTCTACTACACAATGGGGGTGAGGGGAAGGAGCAGGGAGACCACAGTTCTCAGCTCCCAGTCCCCTAGGATGCACTTCCCCTCGCCTCCAGAGGCAGCCCTGAAGACCCCCAATGGATCCTCAATGGACCCCAGCAGAGAATCAGGCCAAGGGAGGGGACAGAGGAGTACACACACACACACACACACACACACACACACCACCACCACCACCACACGAACCACCACCACCACCACCACCATGGAGACCATGTGCTGTACCGGGTTTCCTTTTATTGCAAGTTAAACCCACACCTGGGAGGCCTGGGAAAAGGCCAGCCCTCTCCCCTCTCACTAACTGCCCCTCTCCTGATCCCTACATCATTCACAGCAGGGACTGACAGAGAGGACAGGAAACCTGTTGGAATCTGAAGGGATGTGTTCCCCTAGCTCTGGTGAGACCCCAACTCCTCCCGGGAGGCAAAAAGCACTCCAACCCCTGGGTCAGGCCAGAGTTGGCCAGTCCAGCCCTGTGGTTTTACAGTCTTTGGTCTTAAAGGTCTGAGGCAAGGGCAGGGGAAGGCTAGGAACTCTGGGGAGCAACCAGACTCTGAGAAAGAAAAGAATTAGAAATAAATCCAGTCCATGGGGACTTTTCTGGACCCTGTCACTGCAAAACTGTAAGAAGTCCTTTTAGATTTTTTTTTTGTTGTTGTTGTTGTTAACAATATACAAGGTAGGTTTATTTTACATTTATAGAGGTATATGTCTATATACACAGCCGTATACAGAAGAGCCTCAGGCAGCCTATCCATGGGCACCACTACCTCCTTTGAACTGGTGGCTTGTGCACAGAGACGTTGGTGTGCTGTGTGTCAAAACCAAGGAAGTCATCTGCTCTCTAGTTCTATCTGAACAGAAGAGATGCTGCCAGGAGGGGAGCTAACAGCCACCACCCCCATCTCCTTTCCCTCAGTCACAAAGCAGTACTGGGTAAGCCCTGTACTCAGTCCCTCAATTCCTGAGACCCAGTCCTCTTCTCTCCCTCCAGCAAAGACTCCTCCGTTTTTCTCGGGCCCAAATCTGTGCTGGGTCCCGAGGGAACAAGGTGAGCTACTCCTCACCAAACTCTGACAAGGACAGGAGCGATATTGAGGGAACCCCCAAATCTAGCATCTCTGCGGGCTCTCCCAGCTCCCACCTCCATGCAGCCCTTCCTCCACAGCCCACCGGGCAGGGTCAGTACTCAGCAGAGGAAGCCCGGGGCAGGTGGGTGGGAGGCTACAGGCGGTCAGCTGGGTTGCCGCGGGGTCAAATCCGCCTCGGGGGCCCTAGAGTGCGGACCCCAGGCTGGCGGGGCAGAGAGAAGGCGGCGGCCCTCACGTGAGCTGCTACCCCAGCAGCCCCTCCGCCCACCCACTCTCCAAGAACTCCACGGCCAGCGCAAAGTCAAACTCGTGCAGCGGTGGCCCATCCACGGCAATCTTCATCGCGGGGCCGCCCCGGCCCTCCCCGGCCCCGCTCTGCCCCCACCACCGCAGCTCCCGGCTGCGGCCCACCTTGTCCAGGAGGCCGGCGCCCGCGGGCAGCGCCAAGGCCAGGGCGGCCAGGGCTGCGAAGTCCGGGAAGAGCTCGTGCAGCTCAGAGCGCGCGCACGCCAGCTTGGCACACAGGGCCCGCGGGCCCAGCCGCCCCAGGCTGCACACCACGCGCTTGAAGAGCGCGAAGTCGCCCAACGCCCGCTGGCGCACCACGGCGGGAGCAAAGGTGCGCAGCAGTACCCGCAGCGCTCCCTCGCCGTGCGCGCCCAGCTCTTCGGGGGCCTGCGGGTAGCCGCGCGGGTCGAAGATCGCCGCGAAGGCGGCCACGGCGTCCAGCGAGGGCCCGGGATAGGAGTCCCCCAACCCCTTTCGCATGGAGTCCAAGAAAGCCCCCCGCAGCCGTTCCAAGCCCCGCACGGCAGCTTCGGAGTAGCCGACCAGCTCCACGCCGCGGTAGGTGCAGCGCCCGCCGCCCAAGTCAGGGCCCGAGGAAGCCAACTCCTGCAGGAAGCCCTGGAGGCGCGCCCCACCCGAGCTGCGCTGTGCTTGGAGGGAGGCCGCAGCCGCCATCACCAGGGGCTGCAGCAAGGCCAAGTCCGGCTCTTCTGGCTGCAGGACAAGGGCGAGCTTCTGCAAGGTGGGCAGAGTGTCCAGCAGCAGGTGGGTGAAGGCCACGAAGGTGAACTGGCGCAGGGCCAGGGCCAGTGCCCTAGCTGTAGGGGAGGCGGGGGCAGAGGCCTCCAGGGTGGGCACCAGGCAAGGCCAAGCCTCAGCCACTGCTTCCACGATAGGCAGCAAGGACGCCCAGGGCACTGGCCGTGGTCCTGCCAAGTCAATAGCTGCCAGGTCCAGGGCCGCCCGGAGCTCGGGGACCGTGCGGGAACTGGGGCCACCATGGAGGCGGAATAGGGCATCCAGCACGCTTTCATATTCACTTAGGTAGGCAGGGGGCTCGGGATCTGTCCGGCCGGGGAGGCAGTGTAGCTCCGTGAGCAGTGGGCAGGCGGCGCGCAGTTGTGGGCCCACATGCCCAAGGCGGTCCCCGGGGAGGCTCGAGCTGAGCCAGGCCAGCTTGGGTGCAGACACGCCGAAGGCCTGCAGGATGTCCAGGAGTTGGCCAGCGGTGGCCTCACCCTCCTGTAGTTCCACACTGCCCAGGAAGGTGGTAGCCGGCTGGCCATCACAGGGGGACACCGAAGTGGCAAACAAGGCCAGACTGTGGGACTCAGGCCAGTCCCTGGTCTCATCCAACACCAGCCCCACATACGGGGATGCCTTCAGGCGCTGGCAGGCCTCTGTGTGCAAGACACTGGCAATGGCCACCTGGGACAGCCAGGGAGAGAAAGGGAGGGACAGAGTTAGGCTTGTCCTGAGCAGGGGAGGTAGCAGTACATAAGACAGAAAGGGGATAGGCCTCGGGGACAACAAACCTGTCCTGGCATGGCTGATTACTGGCTGTGTGACCTTGGGCAAGTCATTTCACCTCTCCGAGCCTCAGTTTCCTCAGCTCTGAAATCAGGCTACTACCTGCCTCTCAGCTCCTTAAAAGGTTGTTGTCAGGGGCATCTGGGTGGCTCAGTGGGTTAAAGCCTCTGCCTTCGGCTCAGGTCATGATCCCAGGGTCCTGGGATCGAGTCCCACATTGGGCTCTCTGCTCAGCAGGGAGCCTGCTTCTCACCCCTCTCTGCCTGCTTGTGATTTCTGTCAAATAAATAAATAAAATCTTAAAAAAAAAAAAAGGGTTGTTGACAATTAAAAATGTAAATTTTTGTAGCTATGCTTATAAGTGTAAAAATGCTTGAGGAACCATAAAAATTCTATAGTGTTCTGTGTGCGTTTCTACAGCATTGCCCCAGGCCTTATTCCTGGGGATCTCCCTTCACTCTGCTGCTCTGGGATTAACTGATAGACATTGTTCCCTCCCAGTTACACAGAGCCCCAACTGTGTGCTCTGTCATCTCTCTGCAGGATGAGACCTAACTCCTGCACCCTCATACCAGTCTCTAGGACTCACACACCTGGTGCCTAGGACAGAGCAGCAACTTGCATGCCCGAGAGGCCTTGTGGGTGGTACTGGGGTTGACCTGGGCCAGGGATACACCAAAGGGAATGGAGAAGCCATGGGTCTAGTCTTCATGCCCTGAGAGCACAGGGACCTAGCTTTTCAGGAGTCACAAATCCACATTTTTATATGTAATCTCTGGGGTTTTTTTGTTTGTTTGTTAAATTGGAAACTAATTGACGTTTTCCAAAAACACTGTGAAAATCAACAAAATATGTCTGTGGGCCAATCAAGCCCCCAGGCTACCCAGCTTGCAAACTCTGGCCTCAGCCCTCAGGGAAAGCCCCATGCCCCTCCCCGGGGACAGGGCCAGCTCTGGCCTCTTTGTGGCCATGCCCCCAGCAGCTGGCCCAGGGCCTGGCCCAGAGCACACCTCAGTGAAAGATTCTGCTGGGTGAAGGCATGAAGCTCTCGGGCTGCTGCCTGGGGACCTGGCATGCTGGCTCTCTGCCCAGACAGCTTGATGTCCTCCCTTCTCATGCCCTCCCCCACACCTCTGGCTGCCACCCACCTGCATGTCCCTCACCCTCCTGGGGCTGTAGCAGTCGCTGTGCTCTGTGCCCAGCAGGGCCTGGCACAGGTTGAACCTCTGCAGCTCGAGGAGGGCAGAGCAGCGGTCATCGGGCACGTCCTCCTTGGCCATGCAGTACACCGTGGTCAGCATGGCCACTTTGGCCGGGTCCACCTCTGCCTTGATGCCCCTGGAGGTGGGGGGGGTCTCCAGGTCCAAGTAGGCCCCTCCTCCCTCGGCTTGGCCCTCCAAAGTGGGCTGGCCCCGGTTGAAGGCCAGAGCCTGGCGGTGGGCCCCCGAGGTCACGTGGCGCAGCAGGGCATGGCGCTGGAAGTTGTCTGTGCCCACGGTGAAGGCGTTCTCGGCTTTGCCGTGCTTGTTCCGCACTAGGGCTTGGCGGCACTCGAGGCAAAACATCAGCTTCCGCTCGTAGTCGAAGTCCAGCCAGGGAAACTCCTCTTTCCAGTGCTCGTTGAAGTAACGCTTGCACTTCTTGTTGGAGTTGGAGGCCTCTCCAGCGGGTTTCTTCCCTGGGGGAACCATTCCTGCTCCAGGGGCAGGGCACCCCCAACTCCCACCCAAGCGCTCTGGCCCCCAGCCTCCCCCTACACACAGCGACACCTCCTTATCAATGGAAGTTGGTGGGGAAGGCACGCCGGGGCTAATGGGGACCATCCATCTAACTTAGCTGGGAAAGTTTATGCCCGCTCTGCCGGTGGAGACTGGAGATGAAAGAGACAAGGGAGAGGTGTTAGGAGGTCCACCGTGGGTTCATGCTGCCCACAGAGCACTCCCCAGCTGATGGGTGGATGACTCCTAACGGAGAAGGGAGGGCTACTGGGAATGGGTGGGGTCATGCAAAGAGCCATAGAATGTCATCCAAAAGTTGGGGAGACCAGGGGACCCACACTAAGGGTCTCCCTCCATCCAGGACAAGGCACTGATGAGCTTTGATGGTTGAAACATGTCAGAACTCAGCTCTGGAAAGACTGGCACCATCTGTGCAACCATGTTTTATAGGTGGGGGCACGGTGTCCAGGCAACAGCGGTGCTCAGGGCTCCTGAATAATCTGTGACTGAGCCAGGATACGACCTTGACTCCTCATTCAAGGGATGGCCAGTCTCTCTGGTCCACATCCTTCATTTCATTGGAATGAAGTTAGCACAAAGCTGAACTCCCAGAGCCACAGGGCCAAAGGATGGCATTTGTTTTTGCCAGACCTGCCTTCCCTAAACCTACACATGGGTGTACACACACACACACACACACACACACACACAAATGCACCCTGATGGTGTGCTTCTGGGAAGGGAAGCTCAGAAGAGGGGGTGGGTCCCAGACCGAAGGAGCTAACTGGCTGCCCATACCTTGCTCACTCTTCCACCACCCCAGGAATGAGCCTAGGTGAGCCGGTCAGGACCAGAGGCTATGTCCAGCCAATGGCCAAAACCAGCCAGCTTTACCTCCTTATTATCCCTCAACCCCATCCCCTAGATGCCTACTTGGGGCCACAGCAATATCTACCCTTTGCCAAGTGTGAACTGCACCAGCCTTGTGCTAAGGACTTTGCAGTAACTCCAGGAAAAGACCCAAGATCGCTGTGGCAAGTACTCTGAGGGTGGTACCCTCCTCATTTTGGAGAGGAGGAAACCAAGGCTGGAGGACCTTAAGTGACTTACCCAAGGTTCCATGAGCAGAAAGGGGCCAAGGCAGAGTTAGATGTACGTCCAGGGGCACCTGGGTGGCTCCGTTGGTTAAGTATCTGCCTTGGCTCAGGTCATGATCCCAGAGTCCTGGGATCGAGCCTCATATCGGGCTCCCTGCTCAGTGAGGAGTCAGCTTCTCCCTCTCCCTCTGCTCCCCACCACCCACTCATGCTCAGTTTCTCTCTCTGATAAAAAAATAAAATCTTAGAAAAAAAAAAAAAGGTCCTGATAAGAAAATGAAGTCTTTAAAAAAAATAAAAAGAAGAAGAAGAAGAAAGAAAGAAAAAGATCCTACATCCACTTGACCCCAAAGGCCACGCTGAGACTGGCCTGCACTGTCTCACTTGGATTAGGCACCTGCCTCCACCTCGGCAGTCACGCCCCCAAATTCATCCCTCGCTCAGCATCCAGAAAGCGAGCTCACATGCAGGTCACTCCTTTGCTTCCCCCTTTTCACTGCCATTCTAAGTGGTTGCCCAGGCAGCTCCAAAGGCTCACCATCTGCCCCCCCCAGCCCCCGCACCCACCCAGCTGTTACTCTGCTCCTGCTTTCATCCTCTGTGCCTGGAATTTCCTATCCCTCCTCCCTAATTCCCATGCATTCCAGGAGAGCAGCTCTGCATCCTCTCAGCCCCGGGAGGATCCCCCAGCAGGGGCTAATGCCTGTCTTCTAGCCTCCCGTAATTCCCTGGGTGTGGGTCTTGGTAATGCAATATGGTAAACTCAGGGGTTCTCTAACTCCGCACTTGGTTCCTAGAAGGCCAAGATTATATCTGTTCATTTGGGGATCCCTAAACCCCCACCCCCACCCCAGAGGGCTCGGCATGCAGATACCCTTGAGCAAAATTTGTTAAGAAGATGGAAGGACTGAGAAAGAACTTCCTGTTTCTAAGGCTATTGGTTAGATGACGGGGCTCTGAGAAAGCAGTGACTGTCTTTACCTCCTGATGTGCCCAGTACGCCTCATGGAACCTAGCACTTGGTGGATAAGTCCAACAAGGGCAGATGCACAGAATTCCAGGGGCAGCCTATTCAGTTCAAGAGAAGGTGCTTCCTATTGCTCCGTGCAGTGGAACTCATCAGTCCTCTTTTCTTAGACACTCAGTGGCACTTGGGACTGCTCGTCCCACACTCCATGAAGCAAGCATTTCTCCTGGCTTCCAAGACCCTATGTACCCTGGTTTTCCTTTCCCCCATCAGCACCCCTCCACCTCTGAAGCCATCTCCTCCTCCTCTTCCTAACCTAAAACTGTCCCCAAAATTCAGAAACATGTCTGCTGGTCACCCTGAAATAGACCACCACCCCAGCCTGAGCCACCCCTCTGGCTGCCACATCTCTCCATCCAGCTACTTTCCTGGATGGAAAGTTCTAGATGGAACTGTCAATCTGTTGGTGCAGATATGCTCCTCTCATAGTTGTCCCCAGCTCAGGAAATACCCACTCTCCTACCCAGATGCTCTGGCCAAGACGATGCCCCTCCAGCCCTGGCTCTCTTCCACATCCTGGACCTTGTCTACCCACAGGTGCTATCGGTTCCCCCTCCAAAATCTGCCGTAACTTCTCTCTTCTCTCCATGCTGCTGCCACCAGCCTCATCCAGGGCACCTGGACTTGCCTGGACTTCAGCAGTCACTTCCTGATGGCACTCTGGGTTTCCATTCTTATGCTTCTCTGAGCCATCTGGACCAATAGCAGCTGGAGTGGGTTTTTGAAAACATACTGCTTAAAACCCCTCTGTGACTGCTTGTTCTCTGAGGCTAGTGCCAGGATCCCTTTCAAGGTCTGCCAAATGTCCAGGCACTGCTGACCTCCTCACCTGTGCCTCTCTCCCCTCCCATCTACATCAGCCCTCCCTCAGTTCCTCTAGAATGTGAGGTTCCTGTCCCCAGGGCCTTTGCACATGCTGTACCTTCTTCCATAATGTCTCCACCTCCTCTCAATACTTTGCCTATTTCACTTCCCCCCTCTTCTAAGAGACTTCTCTATCCCTTCCCAGGAGGTCCCTTTCTTTTCTGTCACTACTTCCTGTCAGCTTCCTTGACTGTACTCCTCACAGTTTACAAATTTGCTTATTTTCTCTGCATTTCTTTTTTTAAAGATTTTATTTATTTTATTTGACAGAGATTACAAGTAGGCAGAGAGGCAGGCAGAGAGAGAGGGGAGGAAGCAGGCTCCCTGCTGAGCAAAGAGCCCAATGCGGGGCTCGGTCCCAGGACCCTGGGATCATGACCTGAGCCGAAGGCAGAGGCTTTAACCCACTGAACCACCCAGGCGCCCCTTTCTCTGCATTTCTATTGCATAGTGCTCGCTTGCTTTCTCCTCCTTCTTTTCCCTCTCTCTCAAGAATGCAAGTTTCCTGAGGGCAGGAAAGTTTACTACTTGTTCACATCTGAACCCCATGGAAGGGAACGTTGCCTGGCACCCAGCTCCACAGGATTTGGGGAGTGAGTGAATAAGGAACCACCAGCTTTCAGGCAGAGAGAACAATGGAGTGGGGCCTTGGGCACCTGTTGGATGACTAAAACAGCTGCCTTTGACCTCCTTACCTCCCAAGATCCCATGATGCTGCGACCCTTTGTAGCGCACCACCCAAAAGATCTTCAAATGGGAAGGAGGAGCAAGTCCAAGGCGGTACCCTTTGAAAGTCTGTCAACTCCTTTCTATATACCTAGACACTGGCTATCTTGCCCCATTCTGCAGATGAATAAAAGTACTATAAGCCCCAGGATGTTTCCGATAAAAGAATCAAAGAGTAGGTAGGGAGCATGCATGGGAAGATGGACTCTGAAACTGCACGGTCAGATATGGGAGCGAGTAACCACATGCGGCTGTTTGTAATTAGTCAGGATTAGAAAAACATTTTTGAATTCCTCAGTCTCACTGGCCACATTTCCAGTTCGTGATAGCCACATGTGGCTACCAGCTATTGTATGAAACGGCCCAGAGAGAGACCATTTACTTCATCCCAAAAAGTTCTACTGGACCACCCTGCTCTAAAATCACGCAGCCAAAATCACTGACTTTCCTACACCTCCACCTGAGGGAACAGCCTGGATGGCGTGGGGTGTAAATAAGACGTGACTCTGTGACCGAGGCTGACCAGGGCGGTCCACCTGTCAGACCCAGGTCCCTCACACCTCTCTGCACCCTGGCCACCTGGACGTGAGCTGCCACAGCTTGTGGGGCCCCTGGGGTGACTGTGTATTGATCTGTGGTGCCCACTCCACCCTGGCTGGTCAGCCTCAAACATAGGACGTATGGGGCCCCAGGATGACGGTCCTCAGCCTCCTCCCCTGGCCCCTTTGGGCCCTTTTCCTTCTGGAGCCCCTAGGGGGAATCCACGCTCCGCGGTGGAGGATGGGTGAAGTGGGGGATCCCTGCTCCACCGGGACCAGGACACAGAGGGCTGGGGAACTTCCTCTGGGGGGCGCGTGGTGGGGGCACCCTCCAAGGTCCGGGAGGCTCCCCCCGCCCCCGCGGTGCTGCCCCGCCCGCAGGGCCCCCACCCATCACCCACCCCCCCTGGCCGGAAGCTCCGGGAGGGGGCGCCCCGCCCGGCCTGGGCAACGCGCCTGCCGCACACACTCACGGAGACTCGGGAGCCACCATCTTGCCCGGTGGACGCTCTGGCCACGGTCTCCTTGGGCTCTACTGAGCGACAGCAGCCACTAGCGGTAACCGGGGCGAAGAGGCGCCAGCAGCCCGTGAGGGACCGGGTGGCAGGCTGGGCAGCCGGCAGGGCAGCGGCGCCCTGGGGTGCACCTGCTGTAGCCATTCACCCGCCCCGCACCCTCGGCAGGCACGTGCGGGGGGGGGGGGGGCCGGGGGGGCGGCGACGGAGGTGAGACCGCCTTAAGCTTGTCCCGCTGGGCGGGAGAGACAGGATCATTCATTCATCAGGGGCACCTGCCAGTTCCTAGAAGAGCTCCCAGGTGAGAGCCAAACAGGTATAGGGAGGCGCCAGCAAAATGCTGTGGGATCGCAGAGGAGCAGGCGGAGCCTATAAGGTTTCACTGCAGGATAAGTGAAGTTTTACCAGGCATCCCAGGCCTGGCCCTGCAACCGTCAGAAGTTGAAAGTACAGTGCAGGTTCACAAAGGTCAAGGCAGAGTGGAGGGATGGAGGGGTGGGGGTGCTGCCTGCTGCTGGAAGGCTCTATCTACAGTGAATACTGGGGAGTTTGACCTTCTGGGCTGGTGAGCGACCTCAGGAGAGGGGTTGGAGGGGTTCTCTGTGTGGGTTCCCAGGAGTGGGGAGGAGAAGATGGAGGAATTGGAGTTGTGGCAGACCATCCCTCCCAGACCTGGAGTCCAGAGGCCTGCGCTGGGGCTCCAGTGACATGGTATCTGAGGCCTTGGGCTGGACACTTACCTCTAAACCTCAGTTTCCCCCATCTGTGAAGTGGGAATTACAGCTGGGGGAGGAGGAAAGGGCAGGGCAGGGATGGATCTGAGGAACAAATGAGCCAGGTGTGGAGGCTATTTGAAGAGGGGATGCTGGGAGCACTTGGTGATTTGGTCTCCCCTTCCCATCAAGTCACCCAGAAATGACTTCTAGCTGTGCCCTTCCCCCCACCACTGGGTATACTTTTCTCCCACACGAGACCTAGGGCACACGTTGATTTGAGGTCAGGACCTCCCCAGTGGCTTCTGGGAACTCTCCTAGCACCCTTCACACAGCACGGCTCTGTGCCACCCACTGTCTGCCACTGACATTCACCGTGAACCCTGGGCCCCCCCAGCTGCTGGGATGATGCGTGAGTCATGGCACATGCATACACATGTGACCGCTGGCTTGTGGGTACACTCAAATGAAGGGAGACACCGCAGACCCACGACCTGCCCCGGGAGGATACCGCACAGCCTGGCACCCACAAAAGGGTCAGCTATGGGTGGGGGGGAGCATCTATTGTGATGGCATTTTGTAGCAGAACACCCTGGCTAAGTCCCTCCCTTCTCGACCCTGGCCAGGGGTCCACAGCTGGGACCCACGGTTCATTGGTCGGCTGCCTCAAGAGGATGGGCTGTTGCTCTGGTTATACACAAACTAGAAAGAATGGCAGAAAAGAGGCCACACTCCAGGCTCCAACTGAGGCTGGGGCAGGGGCACAGAGCAGGTGTCTTATGAATTAATATTACTCTGGCAGCTGCCCAAGGGAGAGGATCTGGGCAAACCACATCCTGCTGTTTTGCTATCATTTGGAAAAATATACTGAGGAGCACAGGGGCACACACCCTGCGGTTCCCAGGTGCCCATATGACGGCAACAGGCACAAACACCAAGACATACATGTACACACCTCTCCTCCTGATGAGACAGACCATCTAGGCACACTGAGGTGTGCTATACAGAGGTGGTATCCATGCAGAGAGGGACAGATGCCCAGGCCGGCTGGAAGCAAAGGCCGGCCCAGAGGCCACGCACAAGCATGCACGTACACAATGTACGTACACACAGACAAGCTAGAGCAACAAAGACACGCTCAGATCATATATATACCCAGAGGGACAGACACACGAGGACACCCAGACCCCTAGTAAAGCATATACAGACCATATGAAACCGCAGACAGGCAGCGAGCGGCACATGCCATCACAAAGAGATGTGTAGACACAAAGGTCTATAAACAGACACGGTCACCCAGAGATGGGTGCGTGCACACACTCTCCCTTACAAAATTAAATGCACCAGACATACACACTAGCTTGTGTAGCCAGACCCAGAGTCTCTCTCTCTCTCTCTTGCCCCACCACAAGTCACAGAGGCAGATGGGAGGGTCCTCCCTGAGGCCCACACATGTACACACACATCTCAAGGACTAAAACTCCCCTTCCTATCACAGAGGAAACTAAAACTCTGAAGAAAATGGGAATCCAGGAGGGAGAGAGGGCCAAAGGCAGGGAATGGGAGCTTAATCCAAGATCTCCTGTTTGCTCACCCCCCAGTTGGCTTAAGATTCCCACCAGAGGGTGGGCCAGAGGGCGCTCCCACATCCTGCAGATCCCCCCCCATCCCCAGCTAGAAGAAGACCCCCACCAAACCAGTCACAAGAACCCTGCCCCAGCCCTCCAGCCCTTGCCCTTGTGGAAGGGGTTCCCCAAAATACCTCCTAAAAGGTAATGGCTGTCTCTCTCAGAGAGTGCCAGGTAGCCCCTGTGTGGAGGGGTGAGCCAGGAGACCCTGATATAGGTCGGGGGCCCTGGTGTGGACTCCAGGGCAGTGGCTGGGCTTCAGATAGGACCACCCAGATTTCTGCCTGTCTCCCTTTGTCCACTTCTCTCTCTCTCTCCCTCTCTGCTGAAATAATGACTCCCTCGTCAGTAGTCTCCCCCCACCCCGCCCCCCACAACCCTCCTTAGTAGTCGAAGGTATGATTTGATACAAGGAACCTCTGGCACGGTCTCCTCAAATGGGCATCTGGCCCAAGCGTAGACCCCTCCCTCCTTCAGGGTGCCTCTCCAGTCTTCCGACCAGCCCTGCCCTCCACCCACACCCCCACCTTTGTTCCCAGCCACAGTGGGGGGCTCCCCTGCTCAGCTCTGGACCTTGGAAAAGGTACCAAGGGTCAAATGGCTACCAGAATCTCTCCACAGACAACTTTTGGGGGCCAAAAACAGCAGGAAAAGGATGGGGCGGGGAGAGGAGAGAGCCACCCTTGTCCGAGCCCCCACCCCACGCTCTGGCACCCCCAGCACTCACCCAAGAGCATTCTCTGCCTTTGGAGGCACCGCTGAGCGCCGTCTGAGGAGCAAATGAAACCAGCCAGAGAGTGACAGAGGGAAGGGGTGGGGATGGAGGGACAGGAGGGGAGGGCGGAGGGAGGGACTCCTGCTCCTGCTGGAAAGCAGCGGTTGCAGGGTCCTTTCTCCCCCCTGCCTGGAAGCAGCTGCCTGTTCCCTAGTTTCCCCCATCCCAGCCAGGGTGGAAAACACAGAGCACTTCTGGCCCCAAGGGTGGAGAATGGGGCAACTGTGGGGACTGGGGACAGGGGGCGGCCTCCATCCCCGTCCTCCAGAGAATCCCTCTCTAGTGCCTCTTGTACTTAAGTGCAGAGTTGACCTTGCCTATAGAGACTTCCAGAAAGGACGTGCTGCCAGCCCCTTCCCAGCCCGCCAGAAAGATCTTGCTGAACTTTGCAGCTCTGCCGTGGGGCTTACTGTTGCAGGAGCCCCCATTCTCCTGTCCAGCCTTACTCATCCTCTGGCCCACCATCCCCTTACATTTTACCTCCTTTGCTGAAGGGGAAACTGAGGCCCAGGGAGGTGTGACCACTCCACCCCAGAGCACTGGCCATGTGGTGTGGGAAGGGAGCCCCAGGCAACTTGCCCTTCTTAGTCCGGAGCCTGGACTGTTGGATCTACCACCTGGGCAATGCCAGGTGGGGTGGGGGTGTTCATCTGGTCAGCTAGAACTCCTGACCCCGCCTCCCTGCTCCAGACCCTTCCCTACCCCCAGGCTCAGCTCTCCCCCCCCCCATTTGCTCCTTCCTCCCCCTCCTCTTCCAGACTAAGGCCAGCTCTCTACTCACCTGAGCACCTGGGAGCTGGGGGGGTGGGGAGGAGGGGGTGGAATGGGGGAGAGGACAGGCCAACCCACAGCTGGATCCAGTCTGGCATTCCAAGCCCAGGCCCAGCGCTAACCCCCACCCCCTCAGCATCCTGTCTCCACCAGACAATAACCTGTAATCTCTGGAGAAGCCAGTACAGCCGGCAAAGGGTCTGGGGAGGGGTTGGCAGCAGCAGCTCCTGAAAACAGGTTTGTTAGGAAGAGGCTCTGGGGGAAGGAGCTGTTCCTTTGGGGAGAGGAAGGAAACTCAAGCCCAGGGCTAATTAACCCACCCAGACACAGACGGAATCTTTGTCTTCTTGAGGGCAGGGATCTAAGCTAAGCCCCCTAATTCTCCACCCAGACAACCTTGCATTTCCTGGTGGTCTCAGGTAGGGGGGGAGTGTCTGATGGTCAGGTTCACACCTGGGGGAGGGGGAGGTGACGGTTGTCTAGGGAGAGTGAGGGGCACTTCTATCACCTTCCACTTAAGGAGAACAGCAGCAGGAGACTCTGGTTAGACTACAAGAAGAACTTACCGGTGGCCTTGGGCTGAGTCTCCAAAACATGCACCCTAAGGCCTCAGGATGGATTGGGGGGCACTGACGAGGAATCAGCAGCCCAGGGAGATACAGAAGCGATGGGGGGACAGGCTGGAGGGTTTCCAGGACTTCCTGATGGGACTGAAATTAATCCATCTGCGGGGAATGGGGGGGTGAGGAGCTCATCAAGCCGGTGACTCAGGCGTGACCTGAGCTCAAGGTCTTTGATCTCTGGGGCTCAGAATGCAGCAAGAGGCTTGTGTCTCAAAGACTCAGAGAGGAGATGGAGAGTCTGATTAGAACAGGAGCTAGGGGAGGTCTGAGGATACAGGGCAGGCAACAGCCTCCACCCACCACTCAGACCGCTGGCCACCCCCAAAGCCGTGGAGTCTTTGTCCCGAAATCCATTATCATCTGAGTTCATCTCTGTTCCACCTTAGTGTCTACTCTGCACTCCCCACCCAAGGCCCCCCTGGCCTGTTCAGAACTTAAGTCATTTCCAAAATCCCCTTCTCTCTTCTCTCTGCTCCGGTGTCATGTTGCACTGGTGATGGTAGATGTGGGGGGCGGGAGGGGATGGTGGTGGTGGTGGTGAATTGTATGGCTGGGTCAGTCCTGCCAAGAGAAGGGAGGGACTGGCTTTGGGAGACATCCCTCCCCTCCCCAGCCAGGTGAGGCCCAGAGGGGGAATGGCTGGCATCTCCCCATTCTTCAGTGGAGGTACCAAGGCACAAGGCAGAGGAGAGGCCATGGGTTCTGAGCGCTGTGACATCATCTGGGAGCCAGCCTGCCTTCTCTGGCCATCCCTTCTCCACATTCCTAAAACATCCAGGTCCAGAATCTCATCGTATAGGCTGCTCTCCTCAGCAGCAGCAGGACTAGGGTGGGCGAGTCGGACTCACTGGGATCTGAACCCGCTTTGTGGCTTTAGGTGTGTTGCTTACACTCTCTGAGCTCCAGCATCCCAGTGTAAAGTGAGAAGTGAGCGCCACCGTCTCCTGGCATGGCTGGGTGATGGGGGAATGCCTTGCCTCCCAAACAGTTTGGGTCCTAAGCAGATGCCTCCAGATCCCACCCCCCCACCCCCCCGTGCCCTCTGCAGGCCCAGCATTCGCAGTAGAGGCTGAGGCTAAGAGAGACGAGCCAGCAAACCTTTTTGCAGATGTTCAAGAACAACCTAAAATTGTTTGTGTG
This sequence comes from Mustela nivalis, assembly GCF_964662115.1. NCBI lineage: Eukaryota > Metazoa > Chordata > Mammalia > Carnivora > Mustelidae > Mustela > Mustela nivalis. Next base: position 42,568,051 of record NC_139036.1, read on the forward strand.
CTTGTGCGTGCATGGTGGTCAGCGGGGTCACTGAGTTCAACCTTATGGGGCGGAGGAGCCCGGTGCTCACATAGCCCACCCTGTGGGAGGAAGGGCAAGGGGAGGCAGGGGAAGATCGCTCAAGACACATTCCTGCAGGAGGGAAGGGCCTGCTGCATAGGAGACAGATGGGGTGGAGGGTGGGTGGGGGAAGTTGGGGCAGCATGTTGGGGGGAGGTGTTAGGGGAAGTCTGGGGTACCTGCCATTTCCCCATCCTGTACCCCCTCCCAAGTGTTCCAGGCTCATTTAGGTGTGGCTGAGCAAGGAAGCCTCTGACCTAAGCACTGGCAAGGAGGCTCAGAGAAAGAAGAGTCTCCGCCCCCCCCCTCCCGCGGGTAGCCTACGGGACATGAGGAGGAGAGGGTCCCCGCCTCCCTGCCTGTGATGGCCTGTCACCCTGCAAGCTGCCAGCCTCACAGACCCCTAATCAGAGTGACAGCTTCAGGAGGCCTCCCAGTGCAGCCTTCCCACCCCCACACCTTCAGTACCCTTCCAGCGAATGAGTGGTCCCTCTGGCTGCCACCCAGCTGAGACCTCACGTGTCTAGCTGCAGAGCCATGTGTTAAAGGCTCCTTAAACTTTGCCTCCAGCCTCTTGAAGGTTTTTGTGTGACTATTCCGTTCAGAGGCTGAGGCTACCCCCAGTCAGCTACATCCTCAGGGCCCTCTGCTCTGGCCCAGTCCCCACCAAGGGCTAGGAGAGGCCTTCGGCATGGCTGAAGGCCCCTCGCCCCCAGTCCTCACCCCAGGGCAGCTGCTGGGGCTGCCTCACCCACCCCCAGCGCTCAGAGAGCCAAGGAGACAGGAGAAATCCATGGGAGTGTGTGGAGTGGCCTGGAGTAGGCTCAGAAATAATGAGGCCAACGGACAACAGGTTCTTAGCTGGGGCCCCCAAATTCCCGAGTTCCCACAAATCTGAGGACCCTTGATCCCTGCCCTAGGGCCAGCTGTCCCCCTCCCATGCTCGCACAGCCCAATGCCCTCCCTCATCAGGGCAGTGAGAAAGGTCTCCCCCACGGCTGCCGCCCCTTCTGAGCTGTGCTTGTGCCCAAGGGCAGGCTCCAGGCACCCCTCCGAGCAAGAATCCTGGCACAGGCCACCACATATGACTGCAGGGACAGCAACTCACTTCCCATTTTGTAATCTGGAGAGGAGGAGCGGGCATCCCGTCTCCTGGTGTCCCCACAAACCTACCCAGAACTCTGGGGATGAGGACTGTGGAAAGAGGGAAGCCCAGAGAAGGGGTTCCCATCCCTGTGGCCCATCTGCCTCTGGTCACAGCTCGTGCTTTAGCCTTTTCTCCTCGCACGCCATCTGCTCTCTCCAGGGGGGCACGGTGGGCAGGAAGGGAAAGAGGGAGGATTGTACCCCAGGGTCTGCCATCCAGAAGTAGGGCTAAAGAGGCTATGCCAGGGCTGGACGGCAGATCCTGGGGCAGACCCAGGCCAGACTCACCTTCCCCACCCCCTACTGCCCTCCAGGCCTGCTTCCCTGTCGGTGCCCCCCTTCTGAGGATGGCACTGCCTGGCACAGCATCGCCTCACCTGGAGTCATCCTGGACACCTCCCTCTCCACATCTCTCTGTCACCAAGTCCTGTTGCTTCTGCTACAGAAAAGACCCCAGAATCTATCTATGTCCTGCTTCTTCTCACGTACCCCCAAGTCTTAACCTTCCCTCTTGCCAGAGACATCTAAAAACTCTAATGACTCCTGCTCAGAGCCCTTCATGGACACCCACCACCTTCAGGACAGAGGCTAAGCCCCCAGTCTGGCTGTGAGGTCCTTCCAGCTGGTTCCCGCTCACCTTTGGCTGTGCCCACCGCTCCCAGAAGGCCACGACAGACCTCAGATCACAGAGCATTGGCTCTGGTTGTTTCTCTGCCTGGAATTCCCTTTCCGTCTCCAAAGTCCAACATCACTTCTCTGAAGTTTCCCCTGACTTCTGTCAATTCCCTTCTGCCTCTGACTTCCCCAAGCACCATCTACCCACCTCTTTGGAACCTGCTATTATCTTGGACAAACTTGTCTGCCTGTGTCTTCAGACCTTTCTTGACAGGCAGGTTTGCCACCTTTGAAAAGTGCGAATTCCTCGGCAAATCCCATATGTTTTCAGTTACATGCAGAATCTAAAAAAGTCAGTCTCAGGGAACCTGGGTGGCTTAGTCCATAAAGTGGCTGCCTTCGGCTCAGGTCATGATCCTGGGCTCCTGGGATCGAGCCCCTGGATTGGGAGACTGCTTCTCCCTCTCCTCCGCCCTGGTACTCTCTCTTGCTATCTCTGGTTCTCTCTCAAATCAATACATAAAATCTTTAAAAAAAAAAAAATCTAAAAAGTCCGTCTCGGAGAAATAGGGATTAGAGTCATGGTGGTCAGGGGCTGGGGGTGGGGGCAATGAGGAGCTGCTGATCAAGGGTATAAGTTCCAAGCTGTCAGCTAAATAAGATCTGGGGATCAAATGCACAGCATGGTGACTGTAATCAACAATGCCATTTTACACACTTACATTGGGAGCTGTGAAATGCTATCGACACTCACATACAATCACAATTATGTGAGGGGATGGAGATGTTGAATAACCTTATTGTGGTAATCATTTTGTATTACACAGGTGTATCAAGTCATTACAATGTACACCTTAAATTGACATACATATCAATAATATCTCAATAAAGCTGGAAAAAAGTAAAAATACGAATCCTCCAAACAGCAGGGTGCCTAGTTGATTTCTACAAATAGCTAAAGAATGAATGAGTGACTTTTGAACACAGACACACACACAGACACACACAAACACACTCCAGAAATATCCATATAGTCAGATACACTCTTACTCAGAGTCACATCCTCAGTGTCCAGCCCCACGCATTCAGGTAGAGGAGCTGGTACCAGCCCTCAGGCCATCCCCTTCCTTTGGTTATGAGGTGACCTCTGCCTGCAGTGTCCTTTCTTCCCATGCCCCTGTTCCAAAGCTCAGTGTGTCCCCCTTCCTCCAGGAGGCCTTTCCTGGTGTCCCCAGGTATAATCATCCCTTCTCCCTTAGTACCCACACGTGGCACCCACAACACTCTTTGCTCTTTTTGTGGCTGTCTCAGACCAAAAGACAAGACTCCATCTTGGAGTAGGACGGTGAGGAGTCCGATGGGGATTTGTCCCTGGGCCCCAGCACAGCGAGAGAAACGCAGTGGGTGACCCGTGACTATTTGCCAAAACAACAGTATAGCGCTCTGGCAAAGCTCCTGACCCAGGCTGCAAAGTAGGTTTCCAGTGGCTGCTCCCAAGAACCAGGTAGAAGTTCTGGCCCTCCCCACCTCCCACACTGGGCCTGGTTCTGAACTTGTTTCCCCTGCCAGCCAAGCAGCCTGCCTCTCCTCGTTTCCCCCATGGCCCCCACGTGCCTGTCAGCTCAAATCACCCTCATGAATGCATTCACCCATTTCCCCCAGAAATCTGTCTTGTAGCCAGCAGCCCCTTCAGCTCACAGCCAAACCTCTGCAAAGTCACCCCAGCCAGGGAGAGGCAGAAATCCTGGCCAGGAGTCCAGCTGCCAAAGGAGGAGTGGCTTCCCCTGTCCGTCCCTCAGCTGGAGGGCTGTGCACCTTGCTGACCCCAAACTTCAGAGACTAGAGCAGAGGTCCAGGCTATCCCTTGTCAGAAAGGCTAACCCTGCTGGGCTCCAGACTGGAGAAATGCTGCTTAGGGATCCTGACCCCCCAGAGACCTCACAAGGAGAGCTTCCACACCCCAAAAAGACCTCAAGAGAAGTCCTCAGTCCTAAAGACCCTCAGATCCTAAGAGACCCCATGGGGGGCTGTCCTGATATATCAGGGGGACTTCTGACCATGAGGACCCATTGAAGGCACCCCAGATGCAACATCCCCGCCACCCCCAAGAGAGCCCACAGCCCCAGAGCCTCTCACAGGGTCCACACGGAGCCTGTGGGAGCATCACCCCTCCGCACTGACCTGGCCCGGTGGGGGTCTTCCCCAAGCTGAGCTGCCTTAGCCGCCGCTGGTGGGCGCGCCCCCCGCAGTGCACTTGGGCCTGGGCTGCTGAGTTCAGCTGGATGTTGCAGACATCACAGAGCGTGTAGGATGGCCGTTTTCTTTCCCGCTTGGGCTTAGGCAGTTCTGGGGGCCGAGGGGGGCACTCCGTAGCTCCAGATACGGGGGGCTCTTTCTCACCCGGGGGAGAGGGGCTCAGTGGCCGCTTCATACCTGAGCAGAGAGAGAGGGAGACAAGTCAACAGGCTGAGTACTGTGAGCACACAGAAGGAGCAAGAGGGGCTCAAGACCCCAAGACAGACATCTGGACAGACCCCTGTGTCCCAGATGAAGCTCCTCAGCTTTTGGACATCCCCAACCCAAGGGTGGCAAAGGGAGCGCGACAGGGTCCGCTTCAAACAAAGCAGCATTAAAACACTGGAAGAATGTCTGCAATGGTCTGGAAGATGGTCACGAATGTCCACACACCGAGAGGCCGACACCTGGGGACTTGGCTCAGAGAGGAAGACTTGGATGTTGGGGAGCAGCCAGGGAGAGGAAGCAGTAAGGTTAGGGGAGTCGTCACAGTGCAGGAAGCCAGGGCCCTATTCTTGGTCTCACAGCAGGCGCTGACAGTCCTGTGACAGGCAGGCATGTGGTGCTTACTGTAGCCGCTAGCCAGAGGGCTGACTGCAGAAACCCTACCTCCCTACACCCAGTGCCCGGCCGGTGACATTCACAAACGTTGACAGTGTGTGAAACCATCCCCACCCCTGGCCCACGTGGCTCCAGATGTCCCTCGCTGTGGGGGCCACCCAGGCCGTGGCAACAGTTGATATTTTCGGTGGTGACCTGGGCCCTGCTGCCCGCGTCTACGGAACACAGCCTTTTCACACACTCACACACACGTGCACACACACACATCCCTTCGAGGCCCCTCAGCTGCCACACACCATCTTTCCGTTCCAATTCACTTCTGTGGAACCTTCTGCCTGACTCCTTGGCTCTCACCTGCTCTCTTCTTGGGTTGCCAACTCTCTTCCTCACACTGAATGGTCTTCCTTTTCACTTCCTGGATCTGTGTGTGTGTGTGTGTGTGTGTGTGTGTGTGTCCTCTCTGCCCGGGCTGCACACGGTAGGGGGGGGGGGGGCTCCCTGAGGGCCTGGCCTGAGCCTCCCTCACCTCCTCTGAGGGGACAGAGAATTCCCAAGCTTAGGGACATGTGACTTCCTCACAGCGCTCAGAAGAAATCCACCCTGAGGGCCCCTTGACTTGGGACCTGTGGCTTCCAGGACTGTGAAGCAATACGTTTCTGTTGTGGAGGCCACCTGGTTGGTGGTACTTTGTTGCTGTGACCCTAGGAAACGGGTGCATGGGAGGTCTGACCTGTGCGCTTTCAGAGGTGCCTGGTGGCTTGAGGGGCAGCGGTCCCCGGGTCCCCAAAGCCCGGTGGAGCGGCAAAGGTGCAGTACCAGCGACAGGCTCCAGGTGGCGCAGCGACCATCTAGCGGGTAGGGAAGCGGGGAAACTCCATACCCCTCCTGGCGGGGAGGAACCCATTTCTCCGCACTCCTGCCGCCCCTTGCCCGAGCCATGCCAACCTCCCAGGCGCTGTGTCGTGGGTGCAGGGCACAGTCCTGCCCACAGAGGGCATCCTGGGAGGTTACTGCCCTCACCTTGTGAGCGATCCCCTCCTGGGCGGCCCAGAGTCCCACCTACTTTCAGCACACTCTCACCTCCACGGGGAGGTCCTCAGAGCTCTGTTCCTGCCTGCACAAGTCTTCCCCTACCCTCCCAGCAGGAGGAAGAAGCCAGAAAAAGTACCGCTTGAAAGCGGGGTGGGAGGGGGTCCTCAGCTTGCCAGTGGGGAAGAAGCTTCAGAGGAATGAGCTTTTCCTGGCCGGGCCTGCCCTGCCAGTGAGGGGTGGGGAGACTTTGAAATCTCGGTGCCATTTATGACAGGCGGGCTGAGGACACGGCCCAAGAGAGCAACAAGTATCTGCCAGGGGGCTGATTAAACCTCTGTGATATACGGCCTCTGGGCTCACTGGGCCTGCCTGGATTCAGTGCTAATTGTGCTCCCTGGCTGGGCTGCCGGCCTGCTGTAACCTGCCTGGCCTGACCCAGCCTTCCCAGCTGTCCCCTGAGGAGCCACGCTCCAGCTATGACTCCCAGCCAGAAACTGGGGAGGGGTGGACACTTTTGAGGGCACACACGCATCTGTCTGACCCCTGCCGTGAGCCTCGGCTGGCCAGCACCCCCTGCCCTCCCTCCCCTAAAGCAGCAGCATGACTCACCCTCACTGGATCCACACGAGGACAGGACCTGTCTCCCATGTTCTCTTTAACAGAAGAGGAAACTGAGTCCCAGAAGAGGGGAGTGGACTTGCTTCAAAGTACGTGGAAAGAGGGGCGCCTAGGTGGCTCAATGGGTTAAGCCTCTGCCTTTGGCTCAGGTCATGATCTCAGGATCTCAGGATCCTGGGATCAAGTCCTGAATAGCACTGGGCTCTGCTCAGCAGGAAGCCTGCTTCCCCTCTCTCTCTCTGCCTGCCTTTCTGCCTACTTGTGATCTCTGTCAAATAAATAAATAAAATCTTTTTTTTTAAGATTTTATTTATTTATTTGTCAGAGCGAGAGCGAGCACATGTAGACAGAGAGGCAGACAGAGACAGAGAGAGAAACAGGCTCCCTGCTGAGCAAAGAGCCGATGTGGGACTCCATCCCAGGACACTGGGATCATGACCTGAGCCGAAGGCAGCTGCCTAACCAACTGAGCCACTCAGGCGTCCCATAAATAAAATCTTTTTAAAAAATTAAAAAGGACGTGGAAAACAGTGAAGAGCTGTTTCTAGAAGCTTCCTTGCCTCCCTCTTTACCCAGCTGATCAGGCCACGTCTTTAGAATTATGACCGCATTTATTTTATTTTATTTTTTTAAAGATTTTAGTTATTTATTTGACAGACAGAGATCACAAGTAGGCAGAGAGGCAGGCGGAGATAGAGGAGGAAGCAGGCTCCCCATGGAGCAGAGAGACGGATGTGGGGCTCGATCCCAGGACCCTGGGATCATGACCTGAGCAGAAGGCAGAGGCTTTAACCCACTGAGCCACCCAGGCGCCCCTACGACTGCATTTATTGAGAGCTTACTACGTGCCAGGTGCTTTGCACATAGGATCTCTTTTAAACATCATAACAACCCCGTGAGGTGGGCACTATTATTAACCTATTATCCCACTTCCTAGATTAGAAAACAGGCATCGAGAAGTTTTATAGCTATATGGGGAACCTACACTTGTCTGATCCTGGAGCCCAAGTTCTTAACCACTGCCCCATTCCTCCTCTCCCTAAAGCCTGCCAACTCCTCTTTTGAACTTCTGGGTGGGGAGGGGGGTTTACAGATTCTGGGAAAGACTCCTGGGGGGTCCGGGGGGGTGCTCAGCCCCTAACAGGCTGGAGTGCTTGGCAGGGAGGGGCCACACCCTGGCAAGAAGGGGCTGGAGCCAGAGAGGCTGGGAGAGAGGGACTTGAAGAAGCGGGGAGAACTGAACCTGAACTGAGTTCTGGAAAAGACCAAGTGAAAGCGCAGAACAGCATGGACGTACCCAGGTGTCTGTCTGTGATTTGCACAGACAAAGCTCTCTTGCTCCCACCTTCCCTAAGAGAAGGCCAAGGCTGCAGCAGGGAGCTGGGGTTGATGGGGGAGGGAGCCACCATGTAAAGGCAGGCTCACACCAGAGCTGGTGGAGGCCAGGGCTGCTGCCTGTCTACCTATTTGTCCGTTCCTAGGGACCTGGAGCAGGTAGGGGATGGAGGGAGCACCCAGGCAGGGCTCTAGGGCTCCACCTCCACCACTTTTGCTGAGTGATGAATGGACTTCGGGGCTTGGGTTTCCGTGGGGCCCTCGGGCACTGCAGTGGAGTGGAGCTCTAGGCCTGCCTGTCCCAAGAGGGCTGGCTGGAAAGGGACCCTGGAAGCCATACAGCACAGAGTGGGGAGCTGCTCCAGCTGTAGCTTGGGGAAGGGGTCCTCAGGAAAGAGCCACTTTTGCCAGAGGGTTAACAGGAGAGGAAGGTTCTAGGTCTGTCCCCAGCCTTTGGCAAGGCATGAAGGGCTCCCTCACTAAATCCTTAATGAGCCCAATTACACTCTGGTATTATCCCCCATGCCTGCCAACCTCTACCCTCCCACCTTCCCCAGCCAGGTCCTAGGCCCTGCCTCTGAGCAGGGAGCCTGGCTGGCTGGCCACCCTGGGGCTAGTCCCTGTCCCTCTGGGCTTCAGTTTTCCCTCTTTAAAGAGAGGGGTGTTGGGCTGGCCTAATCTCTTAGGTCCTTTGCAGGCACCTCCAAGCAGCTGCCTCTGAGGTGGGGCTGCGGAGAAGACCTGGCTGTGTTATTGGTCTGTCTCAGCCACCAGGGAAAGGCGGGGTGGGTTTGGAGAAAGAACTGCCCCTGGTGGGTGCCCTTTGCCCTCTGGGCACTGTGCAAACAGCCTCCATTAACCCTCACAACAACCCTGTGAGGCATTACAAGTGAGGAAACTGAGGCTCAGAGTCGAAAGGAGAGGCAGGTGAGTGGGGCCAGTCCTCTCTCATCCTGTGACACAGGGGGAGGGGTTGCACAACCTGGGAGTTCCTGTCCCACTCACTCAAAGGATCCCCAGCCCCCTCCTCACCAACCCTGCCGAAGAAAGAAGTGTCTGGAAGAAGAGAGGTCTTGTTTGTTCCTGTTCTAGCAGAGCGTGGACCCTCCGGGGTCCAGCTGCCCACTCAGTGCCCCTGAGGGGCCACCACTGAGCCTACTGGGCTCTCCTGTCACCTCCCCTCTCTCAAGGCTGACAGCTTTCTAGGGTGAGGAAGGGGGAAATTAGCCACTTCAGTGCTTGGCCACCACAGGGTGGCATCTACCCCCGCCATCCTGTAGGCTCAGAGAGCTGGAATCACAGCCAGGTCACACCTAAGCCTCCCCACTAGAGGAGTCTAGGATGGCCATGCCAACCCCCAGCCCACACCTCCCCACTTTGCCAAGGGACCAGCAGCTCCAGGTGCCAGGGCCCGGGGGGTGGGGGGGTTTCCCCTGGGCAAACCAAAGCAGGCATGTCTGTCTTCCTGTCCAAAGTGGTGACAGAGGCAGCCCATCACCTTCCCCGGGAGATGCGGGGTGCCGGGGATTTCAGGAGTAAACTGGCTAAGAAGTGCTGAAAGCCAACACTTGCTCCAAGAAAGGGAGAGAGAGGGCATGGGAGGTGAGAGAGAGCCATGGCCCGGAGATGAGGTCACCCCCCCCCCACCTCCCCACCTCCCCTCCCCCAGTCTGCTCTGTCCTCATCCCTATAGGCTGGGTGTCCCAGAGGACCTCCCGCCATCCTGACACCCCCACAGGTGGGGGCTGCCTCTCCTAGGCAGTGGTACTCCCTCAAAAGAACCTCACGCCACCCTCAGGAAGGAAGTCCTTCTTGCTATCTAACCTGCAACTCTCCTTACAGGGACCACAGTGACCACACAGAGAAGCTACCTCGAAGATGGTGAGGGGGACAGGCAGTTAGGAAGGTAGTATTAGCCTCAGCACCCCGTTTTCTAGCCTCTGGTGCCGGGCCAGGCCTGGGAAACCTGACTGCTGTGCAGGGCAGCCCCTTACCTCCAGCCCTCTTAGCATCAGGGCCCAGGATCTTGTCCCCAGGCTCCCAGATCCACAGCTTGCTCGCCCGGCCCAGCTCTCCACAGGCTGAGCGGAAGCTCCCTCAAGCCCCATTCCCTGCCCAAGAGGGCTCCACGACCAACACTTCCAAGCTAGGGCCAGGGTGTCCAGCCAGGAAGCCAGAGGGAGGAGGGCTGAGAGTCCCAGACTGTTCGAGAGTTGTGGGTAGAAGGCAGGCCAGATGGGCCCCACCTGTGCCCTCTGCGGAAGATGAGGCTACAGGCTTGAAGGGGGAAGTGTAGACAGCAAATGGAGGGGGCTGGCGAGTGTGCTTTTTGCACCCCCAAAGAGACAACAGGAGATCTCCCCTCCTCCTTCTGTTCTACTTAATCCCAGGGGCTGATCTAGGTGGACTGATTCTGGGGTTCTCTAAACTCCTTAAGAAAAGAAGCCGAGTTATTTGTCGAGCCCTCTGTCTCCAGATAATGGTCCCCTCCTGAGGGTGGGAGCCCCACCTTCTCTGCCCTGTAGTTTCCAGCCTCTCTCCCCCTAGGGGACCTGGAAAGTTCTTCTTGCCATCATTCTCATCTCCTCTCCCAACCTCGGCGTTTGGCTAAATTGCGGTTCTTGCCTGCCCGCCACCCCCCACCGCACAAGGTGGGGCGGGGTCCTTGCGGCTGCCCGCAGCCCTTCAGAGCCACCCCCAGCTGGCGCACGCGCGGCCCCCTCAAGCGCTCAGCCCCAGCGGAGCTCTGTCCGGGATGGGGAGCCGGGAGTGCGGTCCCGCGGCCGGCGCCCGCGCCTACCTGAAGGGCGCTCCCGACCCGATCTGGGCTGCATCCCGCTCCCCACGGCCCCCGGGGCGATCCGGATTCCTGGCTCCTGGAGGTGCGCTGCGGTTGAGTTCCGGCCTGCGAGTCCCGGGGCAGCCGCAGGGCTACTGAGCCCGCCCCCGGCCGGCCGGCTCCCAGCAGGTGCCGGTAGCCCAGTAGCCGCGCCGCTGGGAAAGGAGCACAGGGGAGCCCTGGAAGGGAGCTGCACGGCGGGGATCCCTGGGAAGACAGGCGAGGGGAGACCCAGGAGTGCTCCCTGCAGAAGGGCTGGGCCCAGTGGTGAGTATTCCTACCCCTGGCTGGCAAGGCATGAATGCCCCTTGGCGTCTGGGGGGCCATAGAGCTCAGGGAAGGGAGTCCCAAAGGGGTCACTTCCCAGGGCTCTTTTGTGATCTCCCCACCTCCGGCAAATTGCCCCTGTTTTGGGGGGCAAGCTGGGAGAAAAGGAAGAAGCTGACGTTCAGGGAGCACCTACTGGGTGCCAGGAGGGATGACATTCAATCCCCATGAGGACTCTGCCTGAACTCGTTTGATCCCCATTTTACAGACCAGGAAACTGAAAGATTGTAACTGGCCCAAGTCACACAGGAAACGAGCACCAAGTGGGAGAACTCCAGACTGCTCCTAGGATCCCTTTCCAGCGGGGGAAACGTCACCGGTGTGTGCGGCTGGGAGAAATCTTTCCTGATTTCTCCCAGGGCATCCGTACATGGTGTCCGGCCCCGAGTGGCGGAACAACGCAGGGGCATTAAGCCAAGCCGGGGTGGGCAGTAGGCAGGGGCTGGAGGCGCGACCCTCTGAGAGCGCTCTGCTATCTTTCTGTTAATGGAGAGGCAGTAGCAGGGGTAAGAAAGCGAATCTCAAAGAAAGGGGGGTGGGTAGAAATGGCTCTTGTATGGGACTCACTCCCTATTGTGTTCAAGGCTGGCCTCCTGTTTACCAGGCCCCGTAATGGGGAAGTCCCAGCACGAGGAGCCCTGCCCAAGCCTCACCCAGGGGCAGGGCCCCTGGCTGCCACTCAGTTTCACAGAACTTCTTTCTGGTCCTCACAGCCACCAGCTCACTCCTGTCTTGAGGCCTTTGCCCCTTCTGTTCCCTCAACCTGAAACCCTGAAACTGCTCCCCTGACCTTCACAGGCTCATTCCCTTGTAGCTCAGGCCTTGGTTCCAATGTCCCCTCCCCGGGCCCCACTGTCCCAGCCCTATTGTTCTTTGTTCTAGCCCTGGGCTACTTTCCTCCTGGCGTAGCCCCCAAGATGTCCATCTTCTGCTTGGTTACTTACCTGTCTCCGTTGTGAGGGCATGCCCTTTATTTCCCAGGTGTCCCAAGCACCAGCACAAAGCATGATGATAGCTAACAGATGCTCAATAAACAGTTGTTGAAGGAATGCATGAGTTCCTCCCCTCTCTAAAAAGGCAAATCCATATTACACTGCACACTTCAGCGGGGTGAATTGTATGCTCTGTGAATTACATCTTAATAGAGTAGTTACAATAAAAAAGCCCAGGGTGGGGCACACAGTCTCAGTGCACCTCACCGTCCGGCCTCAAACTTGATCCTGTCACACCTCTGCTGGGCACAGTCCGCATCCTGTGTCTGTCCATGGAGAGTCACAGTTGCTCAGACTTGGAAGGGGTCTTAGAGGTCATCCTGTCCCTTTGGTAACCTGTCCCTGACAAGCTACCCCCTGGCCTCTGCTTGCTTGCAAATGCCCATGAGTTCCCTGCCTTCCAAGACAGAATATTCCATTGTTGGGTGGTTCTTAGTGACAGAAATCTCATCAGTATGCAGGCCTGAAAGCTACTTTCCTATACTGTTCCTCCATGGGTCCTAGATCCACTCCTTGGTCACGCAGAAGAAACACACATCACCTTCCCCAGCCCGCAGAGCATGGCTGGCAGCTTCTTCCTAAGGGGTCTCTTCTCCCAGCTGAAGAGACCGATTTCTCTCAGCTATTCTACCCCTGACATGGCCACCTCCTCCAGGAAGCCTCTCCTGTGTGCTCCCGGGACATTTTGTGTTGGTCCCTAACACTGTACTTTCCACATTGTATTGAAATGTCTTCCCCAAACCCTGCCCCAGCCACCCCTCTGCACTGAGGGCGAGTAGTACTAGGTCTTTATTTACTCCCTTCTGCCCAGGACCTTACGTGGAGACCAACTGAGCCCAACTAAGCAATTAATAAAAATGTGTTTCTGGGGGTTTTATTATCCTAGTCCCACCCCTCTAAACTGATTCAGGCTTCCAATGTCCTCCTTAGAACAGAACAAGGAAGAGAATCATTGCCCCCCCCATCCTCAACCCTGTTTTATATGAGTGCTGTCCACCCCTTAATTTTGTGCACTCTTGAGTTAGCTCTGTACAGAACTGGGGGGCCGGGGGGATTTCATGGGGCTATTGTCCCATGATATGTCGGCGAGCTCAGCCTCCCCCCCTCATCGCCAAGAAAGTGGTTTCTTGAACGGTGAGCTCGGGACCCAGGCTTGGGCTTGCTGGTGCTCCCGTTCTGCCCAGGGCCTGTTGAAATCATTCAGCAGGACCACAGGTGCGATCATAGTGCCACAGCAGAGATGTGGCTTCACCTAGACACCTAGGAAAAACACCCCCCAGAACCCAACCCCGTACACAGACAAAACACCGTCCTTAACTGTGGGCCTTCTGTATCCTGCACTCTTCCCACACCTTGATCCTCCCACAGTCTGGAAAGGTTGGTAGGTATTCTGCTCCGTACTTTGAAAATAAGGAAAGGGAGGCTCTGAGAGGTTAGTTCAACTGCCCGAGGTCACACAGCTAGAAGGGGAGGAGTTGAAACCCATCTGGTTGACTCTAAGCCCTAGGCTCACTTTGCTCCAGGTCCTGATGCCTCTCAAGGCTTTATCTGAAAACACCCCCAAATTAGTTTCCTCTACCAGCAGAGGGAAGAGGAAGGAAACCCGGAAAGCTTCTTCATTATAATGAGACCTGGAGGCGCCCGGTGGTGGTGTTCGCGCTCCCTTGCCCACCTACCACTCCTCGGAGGAGGGCTTCAGGCCTGGGGTTATTACCTTCCCCTCGATCCCTGCCCAAAAATGACCCTTAGTCCAGATAAAGCCACCGAGTCTCTAGTTGGGCACTCAGTCCTCACTATAACCCAGTCTCATCATCCTGTTATCTCCCCTTCCTCTGCCTTGTCTATGAGGAATCCCCAGCCCTAGAACAGTGCCTGGCACTCCATAGGCAACCAATCCATGTTGCTGGATATGAGAAACGAACTGGCTCTCGTTTCGAGGACCAGAAATGGGTTGGGTTTCTTATTCTGGCTGTGTGGGCTGAGACAAGTGACTTTCCCTCTCTGAGCTTCAGTCTCCTTATCTATAAACGGGGCAATGAATCCATAACAACCAAGCCCAGTGTAATGCGAGCCCATCCCAGCAGAGTATTTGATGTCTCAGGCATCCAGTTAGTAATAGGAACATCATTAATGAGGTGTTAGGGTCCCCGCTTGAGAGACCGGGCACTGGGACTCAGAACCGGGATGGGACTTACGTAGCTCATGGTACCCGCTTGGAATTGGCCTACACAGGACAGGAGCTTGGTTGTGCCTGCCTTTAAGTTGACCTTCCCAGCCCCCTGGGGCCTTCGCTGAGCGCTCAGTAAATTTAAATTCTACCCCAAAATTATGAGATGGTCATACTAATCATTCATAGTAATAATACCAAGAGCTCCCGTTGAAGCAAAGCCTGTGGCAAAGGGGCTCAGGCAAGGAGCCCTAGACCCCTGCCCAGCCAGCAGCTTCTAGTCTGCTCATGGCCCCAACCGGGGCTGGGGTATGCAGAGCGGTTCTGGGCCCCTGGGTTCCAGGAGGGTAAGAGAAGTCCCAACCTCAGATGGGCCTGTCCCATCCATCACAGCTCCCTTCTGTTCCGTCACCGAAAGGGCAAACTCACTAAAGACTTGAACCAGTCCGCCATGATCCCTCCCCCAACGGGGCCAGCCTTTTGCCTCCTAAAATAGCCCAGAGCCACCATGTGTCCAGGGCGGCTCCCCACTGGTTGCAAATCCCCCTGAAATTAAATCCCCATCCTGCCCCAAGCAGGACGGCACCACCTCCTGTCCTGCTGAGCTCCAGGGCTGGCCAGGCTCCCCCCAGTGGAAACCAGGACAGTCGTCCTTCACGGTGACCGAGACATAAATCCCCAAATAATGAGACAGGCGCTGGGAACACAGAACCAGACACGGTGTTAATTGGTTCACTTCTGGGCAGGCATGATGTGGAGGTCACAGCAGCAGGCCTCGGTTTCCCAGCCAGCAAAATGGGATGGGGGGCAGTGATGACGTCCTGTCCCCCTGGCTGGGTGCATTTGCTGTGCCCTCTGACCAGCCTCCCACCCAGACCCACCAGTAGCTCTTTCTGACCTGGCCAGAACGCTAACTTCTCAGATGTAAAAGGGAAGAGCAGGGTCCACTCATCCAGGTCTCAAGGTAGGGAGGCCCAATTCATCCCTCCTATGATCTAGAACCATCTTCTTCCCACTAAAACCACACCAAAAGGCTCAGTCCACCTCAGCCTGCAGGAGGACAGGGCGGGGAGGCAGGAGGGCCCAGTGGTGCCTCCCTGCTCCTCATGTGAGGCCAATGATGGATTCTTGGACAAGCATGAGGTCCTCAGTTTCTAGTGATCAGGATGAGATTATCACATTAATCTTTTAAAGTCTTTGCTCAAAAAGCAGCAGCAGCAGCTGACACCCTTAACTCCCCTGACTGCCACCGTCAACCTCTCTTGGACCGTGGCCAGATGAGCTCCAGATCCTGGCCACTTGGAGGCTCCACTGCACCGGGCTAGAGGCAGGGGGTTGGACAGAATGACCTCTCCTGGCCTGGGCTGCTTCTGAGTTGTGGTGAGGGGGAGGAGCCAAGGCAGAGGGGTGAGTGTTATCTTGGGGAATGGAGTTTGGAGGGCCTCCAGGGAACCCAAATAAGTTGGGATCAGGCAAACCTGCACTGATCAGATTACAACTCTGCCACTTACTACCCAGAGCCTGGGAACATGCCCCTTTGCTCCACACCTCAGTCTCCTCATCGGTGAAATGGGAATAACCATGACAATAACAGATAAGAACAGCCCCTGACCCAAGGCTGACAGCTGAGATTAACTAAGACAACATACAGACCAACCTTTTCAAGCTAGAAAAAGCCATGACAGTGAAGGATGACGTTGTTAATTACAGAGGGAAGGACTCCAATCAGACTACAGAACGAACTTCCTCCCAGCTGTGCATTGCAAATCAATGGGGCAAGAAGAGAGGCCAAGGCACACAGGCCTGGGTGGGATGCCAAAAACATCACGCATGATCCCCCCCGACCCCACCCCATCCAGGGAGCCCATCCCCATGTCCAGACCAAACCCTTCCCTTCCTGGCCATCATCTTGCCTCCAGGGCTGCCAGCCTGTCCGCCCTCTTTCCCAGTCCGAGGCTGTATCCAACTCGTGTTTGTTGCCAACGCAAAGGAAATTATTTCAGTTCCCTCACCCGGCTTGGCAAAGCTGCCCGGGTAGTATAGGAGAGGCCAGAGCTGGAGAAGAAGCTGGGAACTGGGGTTGCCCACAGCAGGGTGGCTCCCTCCCCCGAATATTGCTTCAATAGCAACAATCAAGAAGGCAGTCGGCCTACTGGGGGGACTACCCCATACCGCCCCTCGGAGGGAAGGGAAAGGCTGAGGGCCTGGGGGTCCTCACCAGGACCTTGGCTACCTTCCCTCTTACTTAAAGACTTGCATTCAGAGCAGGGCCGGGAAAGGCCCTGACTACCAGCCAGGATCAACCCTGCAGAAATTAAGATCTTTGAATTTTCTTGACCCGCCCTTCATTTCCTGATGCTCTTACTTAGTCTGTTCAACAGAATCCTCCCACTCTGGCCCACCCACTGGACCTTGGGGCCCGTCCCCTTCCTCAGTGTGAGAGGCTGGATCCAGAAGGATGGAGGCAGGGATAGGCTAAAAATGACCCTGAGATCCCAAGGTCAGCCTGAGCAGGAA
This sequence comes from Mustela nivalis, assembly GCF_964662115.1. NCBI lineage: Eukaryota > Metazoa > Chordata > Mammalia > Carnivora > Mustelidae > Mustela > Mustela nivalis. The sequence goes on from NC_139036.1 coordinate 42,584,555, forward strand.
GGAGGAAGATGGCGTGGTGGCCCTGGTCTTACCTTGCTGGCCAGGGAGAAGGGCCGGCCACATCAAGGAGTCCTCCCCTCAAATTGGCTGGTGGGCGGAAGCACGCGGCCCTCACAGGCCATGAAGGAAGCCTTTCAAAGGCAGCCGAGAGGTTCCGAGAACACCCCTAGGAAGGGCTGCGCCAACATGTCCCAGGCTCCACAGGCCCTACATCCGGGCCCCCGGGGCTGCTCAATGGTCTGAGCTGGGAGGCAGTGTGGGGCCTAGGGCAGGAGTCTTCAGACTTTGGGGGAGTGGCTTCACCTCTCTGATCTGTAAAACAGGCCCATGGTATCCACATCATGTGGTTCTTGGGAAAAGTAAGGGATAATGTAGGGAGATGATCCCTTTGTGCCTGGCAGAGTACAGGAACTGTACTCTGGGGCTCAGGAACTCACGGAATAAACATCTGTTGGACACCAGCCACAAGCCAGGCCCTCCATTCTTCGCCCAGGGGATCCTGAGGGGCTAGGGGTGCCTGAGTGGCTCAGTGGGTTGGGGCCTCTGTCTTCGGCTCAGGTCATGATCCCAGGGTCCTGGGATCGAGCCCCGCATCGGGCTCTCTGCTCAGCAGGGAGCCTGCTTCCTCCTCTCTCTCTGCCTGCTTCTCTGCCTACTTGTGATCTCTGTCTGTCAAATAAATATATAAAATCTTAAAAAAAAAAAAAAAAAGTCGTGAGTGGCTGTTATGGAATTTTTTTTTTTTTAAAGATTTTATTTATTTATTTGACAGACAGAGATTACAAGTAAGCAGAGAGAGAGGAGGAAGCAGGCTCCCCGCTGAGCAGAGAACCCGATGCGGGGCTCAATCCCAGGACGCTGGGATCATGACCTGAGCCGAAGGCAGAGGCTTTAACCCACTGAGCCACCCAGGTGCCCCTGTTATGGAATTTTTGATCCAGGGGGATCATGGGTCACGGTCTCTAAGGAGATAACCACACGAGGTCAGGGAGGATGAGTGACCAGGAAAAGCCTCTCTCAGGAGGGGGACAGTTCAACCCAGACCTGGCTGATGTGAGGGACAGGCCTGCCTCAGGGTCCTCAACCTGGAATCAGACAGGGGCAGCTCTGAAAGCTTCTGATCACTGGACCCCTCCCCAGGGGTCCTGACGGGAAGGGGCTGGGGTGCCACCTGGACCTCGGGATCTTAAATTCTGCCCAGGTGATCCTGATGTGAAGGCAAAGGTGAGAACCCCTTGCCCTGCAGTTTTCCCAGGGGTCTGTCCATGTGAGTGGGACCTGGGGAGCTTGTCTAGCATCCTGGGCTGGGCTGCAACCCTTGGGGGTCAGATTTAGGGACGGGGGTGAGATCCAGCATCTGCCTCTCTAACAAGCACCCAGGTGATTTGGAAGAACAGGTAGGTCTAGAAACACATCTAGGGGACAAAGTCTGAGCTCCAAGCTTGGCAATGAAAACCCCTCACTACGAACTCCAGCCATGCCCCCATGGGGACAACCCGCTGCTCTGGGACACACTGACCCCTCTCTGCCCTCAGCCTGGGTAATGCCTCTTTTCCCCCAGTAAGGTCCTGAGTGTACTCCTAGGCTGATCATGGAACCCGAAGGGCCCCACTGTTGTGGGTTTGGGATCTGTTTCCTCGCTGCCCTTGACCCCTTGGCCAGAACCCTTGTGCCATTCTGCCCATGCTTCCTGCCCGGCCAGACCCTAGGCTCTCTCACGTGGCACCCAGCCTGGCACCCTGCAGGGTATGCCTCATCCTAGTTGAAGGAATACATCTACCCCCAGCACAGCTGTCCCCACAGCTCAGCAGGGTTGTGACCTGCTCCGAGGGCTCCTTGCTCCATCCCTCCTCCTAGGTCTCCTCCTCCCATCTCCTCTTGTGGAATCTGACTTCTTTCTCTCCTCTCCTACCCTTAGCCCTGCCCTGCGGGCCAAGCCCTGGGATGGGAGACACTGCACACTTGTGTTCTCCAAGCCTTGGGCGTGTCCGAAGACACCCCTATCCCTGCTGAAGAATCAGGGTCCCCCCCACTTCAGGGGACTGGCATGGTGGCCACCTCTTTCTTTTGGGAAGCAACATGGTATAGCCATAATGCCTGGGTTCAGTCCTACCTCTGCCGCTTTCTAACTGTGTGATCTCGGCCACCTCTGTGCCTCAGTTTCCCCTTCTGTAAAATAAGAATAAACAGTACCTGTCTTAGAGGGTCACCGTGGGGATTAAATGAGCCAATAGTCATTAAGTGTTCAGCAAACAGGCACATGGTAACCACTACGTGTGTCTGTTAAATAATTTTAGAAACACACAATTCTATGAAGGTGATGCTTCGTCCGTCAGTGATGTGGGTCCTGACAACGCAGCAGGTCTGGGAGGCAGGGATTAAGATTCCATTTTACAGGGGCACCTGGGTGGCTCAGTGGGTTGGGCCTCTGCCTTCGGCTCGGGTCGTGGTCCCAGGGTCCTGGGATCGAGCCCCACATCGGGCTCTCTGCTCTGCGGGTAGCCTGCTTCCTCTTCTCTCTCTCTGCCTCTCTGCCTACTTGTGATCTCTGTCAGATAAATAAAGAAAAAATCTTTAAAAAAAAAAAAAAGATTCCATTTTACAGGTGAGGAAACTGAGAACAAGGAGAGGAAGGGACTCCCTGAGCCGACACCCAAACCTCACGTCCGTCTACAGCCCTTGGAGCCTTCTCTCTCCCTGCACCCCCCGCACTCCTCACTCCTCAGGCGCCCGGCCTGGCCCAGGTGGGCTCTGTGCCCGGCACTGACAGAGGACCCTTTGTACCCCTGCCCAGGGTCACACCCTGAGCTCAGAGCCACGGCCAGACAAGCACCCTGTGTCTGGGGCTGTTTCACCGCCAGGCCTGCGGTCGTCCTGGCCTCTCCAGCCACGTGCTCTGGCTGGGCGGACGCGAAGGCTGCCCCCACCCCTGCCGGTCCCCACCCGCCCCCCAGCCTCCGCAGGGTATCCCTGACCCTCCCTCAGCTGCATTCAGCCAGGAGACAGACTGGGAGGCAGCCCCAAGGAAAACACCCCCTTCTTGGTCTCCACCTTGTGCAAATTCCGGGTGGCCAGACTCTAAGGTGTCTGGGGCCCCAGAGGAAGGGACAGGCAGGGCTGAAGGGGTGGGGAATGACGTGGAGGTTATTCTGGTTACCCTTTCTGTCTCCCTAATCTTTCTTCAATCTGTTGGCTTCTCTTTACCACCTGGACTGCATAATGGCCTTCTCACCAGCCTCCCTGCCTCCACTTCTCCATCTTTTACCTTCCCAGTTTATTCTCCACACATCAGAAGGAGCCTTTAAAAAGCGAAATCCGGGGGGGCGCCTGGGTGGCTCAGTGGTTTGGGCTGCTGCCTTCGGCTCGGGTCATGGGATCGAGCCCTGCATCAGGCTCTCTGCTCTGCAGGAAGCCTGCTTCCCTCTTTCTCTCACTCTCTCTCTGCCTGCCTCTCTGCCTACTTGTGATCTCTGTCTGTCAAATAAATAAATAAAATCTTTAAAAAAAAAAAAAAAGGCAAAATCCGGGGCACCTGGGTGGCTCAGTGGGTTAAAGCCTCTGCCTTTGGCTCAGGTCATGATGCCAGGGTCCTGGGTTCGAGCCCCGCATTGGGCTCTCTGCTCAGCAGGAAGCCTGCTTCCCTCTCTCTCTGCCTGCCTCTCTGCCTACTTGTGATCTCTGTCAAATAAATAAATAAAATCTTAAAAAAAAAAAGGGAAATCCGATCATGTCCTTCTCCTGCCCTAAACCTCCAAGGGCTTCTCCCTCACCTTCCCCTCAGAAGAATCCTTATCCTCAGCCTGGAAGATCTGGCCTCTGACCATCTCCTCCAAACCCTCCTCCTCTTCCAACTCGCTCTTCCACTGGATTCCTCCCATAGATTTACTGAGCTACAAACACACCTCTCCAGCTACAGATGTTACCGGTAGAGCTAACGCTGACAACAGCTAGAACCAGATAAAGGAAAAACTCCTCGTTGACTGAAATGGACAGAAGAACCCAGTGTTGGCCACGGATGTTTCTTAAAATTTAAATTCTTCCAAAATCAGATGCATTTACTCAGTTAGTCGCACAATGGCTGAGATTAAGGTCAGGAGCCTTCGGTGGATGCCGAATTGATTGATGGAACAAATCTCGACGGCAAAATGTATACAGCACTGATGCCGGTGAAAATAATTTCAGTAAAATTAAAATGGAATTTTGAAAAAACGGGAATGTGTTCAGCCGTACCATATAGAAAAAAATGGAAAAGTTGGATCAAGGAATTAAGTTGGGTGAAAAGAGTTGAAACTGGGAACCACTTTCTAAAGAAGTCTTCAGAGCTGGTATGTTTTGGTTTAAAATGTTTGCATTCAAAACATCCTAGGGGTCCACATGTCCAGGTCACAAGATCCTGTGCCGCTCTGATGTTTTTGTACGCCTCCCTCCCCTGCTCAGGATACTCTGGCCACACTGGGCTCTTTCTCTCCCTGGAGCACCTCGAGGTGCCCCTGATCTTGGAGCATTCTCAAACACTCTTCTTTCTGCCTGAAACAGCGCTCTTTTCCTCCTGGCCCCTATCTTGCCTTCTCATGGCTGATACCAAAAAGCCACCTCCATGAGATGTCTTCCCTCACTGCCCTCCTTAAGGTGGATCTCTCTCCTGCCTCCTTGACCTCCTTCTTCCTCATTCTGTCTTATCCCCCCCTTGAATTCCCAGGGCAAGCCTAGCAAGTGTAATACACAGTAGGTGCTCAATAAACATTTGTGGGATGAATGAATAAATCAGTGTCATGACAGTGGGGGACAGGGAAATGGGCCTTGGGAGAAAAAAGGGACAGGACAGAGACATACCCTTACCCTTTCACCTCTGTTGCCACCCCTGCCCCCCTTACTCATGATACCAAGTTCCAGAGGAGCCCATAAGCAAGAGAGAAAAGAGAAGACAATGTTGGACCTGCTTTATCCCTGCCCCTTGCCCAGCTTCCCAAGGCCTGGGTCCCTGTGCCAACTGGCCAGCTGCCCCCCAGCTGGGCTGCACCCCCCCCCCCCACCGCCTGGCTCCCACTTTTGGCTGTGGGCTGGGCTATTTGGGGAAACTTCCTGATCTCCCCTCTGGCCTCGCCACCTCCACACCTCATCCTGAAGCCCCGGAATAGTTGTCCCAGCCTCAACCGAGGGACAGCCGCATTCCCAGTTAGCACCCAGATGGTTGAAACCATGTCTAAAAGCTTCTCATGGCCCTCTCCCCTCAGGAGGCTGCTAACTAGGACAGCAGATCTCAGAACGAGGTCACAAGAATGCTACCTGCCCCTACACTCCCTTTCCAACCGGAGGCACATGGGCGGGGACCAGAAGTCCCCCCGGCAGGCCATGGAGGATGGAGGGAATGTGGGGGAGGGTGAGATGTGGAGAGAAGTGGGTTCTGTTTGCTCAGGGGGGCAGCTCTGGCCCAAGCCTGGGAGGAGACCTGGTTTCAAGACTGGACTCTGTCTCAACGGGGATATCATTACTCTGCAGGTGCTCAGAGAGCAGGACGAGATGGTGCTGTACATAGTACAGTACCACAGTCTAGGAATAGACCTCAGGGTCCCAGGGAGATGGTTCTGGGACAGATCCCTGGAGGCCACAAGCCCATCAGAGGACTAGTTCTCTGAGTATCACGCTAGCCCTGACTCAAGCCTCAGGCCTGACAGTGGTTAAGCAGGTGTGCGGACTTCTCCCACTTTCTGAAGACCACCCCTGACATGTTCCTCTTTGGGAACCCCCAAAGAACCTGAGGGGTCCAGTTCTCAATACCGTCTCCGGGTAGTTCCCCTCCCCTTGGTGAGGAATGGGGATGGTGACCAGTATGGCTCATACCTCTCCACCCTGGCCCGTCCTGAGACCAGGAGGGGAGGAAAGTCTGAGGTCCAAGGATGGAGAAGAGGCAGGTGGGAACCTGGGGGAGGGCAGTGACGGTGGTGGGACACGGTAGGCCCCAGGCTGGCCTCTCGCTGGGGCATCTGAACTGGGGAGAACTATCTGTGGATTCGGTCCTCTCCCCACCCAAGGAAACCTTACTCAAAAAAACAAACAGCCAACATAGCTGCTCCTGTGCAAGAGGCCAAGGCAGTAAGGAGAGGCCAGGCTGAGGTGGGGGCCTGGGGAGAGGGCAGGAGGCAGAGCAGGCCCCTAGCCCTGGGCCGGTTGGCGGAAGTGTTTGGAACAGGGTGGGGAGTACGCTGGTGGTTTGGAGCAGGAAGCTGGGGCCTGGGGTGGGTGCGTTGAGCTTGGCTGCTTCGAGGAAAAGTATCAAGTCAGCCCCACTCTGGTCAGTGCCTTTTCTGAGGGAGACTCCACGTCCCCAACACCCTTCCTTCAGCTCAGACCAACCAGACAGACAAGGGGCTTTCTTCTTTGTGACTCAGAACCCCCAGCCCTTCTCCCCAGCTATGACCGTGGACATTGTGGCTGAAGACGAAGTCTGGGGCCAAAGCCCCCAAGTTCTGAAGTTCCTGACAGAGCAGCTAGGGAAGGTGGGCTGGCATCCGTCCTCTCCAGAACCTGGTATTTCTCCTCCCCTAGCAGTGGAGCGGTCCAGACAAGAGGACAGTTTCGTCGCCTTCTATACACCCTGGCTGTCCTGCTCCTCTGGGACACGTCCCGAGAGTAAGACAGACAGGGATCGGACAGACACCCACTCAGACTTAGAGCAGAGAGGGAGAAAGGTAAAGACAGAAAGACGGACTCAAGAGATGCCGTTCACTTGGAGACACAGAGCTGAGACAAGGAGAGAGCCTGGGAGAAGTGTGTGTGTGTGTGTGTGTGTGTGTGAGAGAGAGAGAGAGAGAGATAAAGACAGGGGGCAGAGACACACAGAGAAAAAGAGAGAGAGAGAAAGAAAGTCACACAGAAAAAGAGATGGACCCAGAGATAGGGAGAGAAGAGGGACAGAAAGAAATGAAAGGCATGGACGCAGGGGAAGGCCCAAGCAGGAGACCCAGGGACAGATGCACTTAGAAGCCGAGAGGCAGAAAGAGACACACAGAGCTACGCAGGGACAGACGGATGGAGTGAGACTCAGGGGCTGGGGACACTCCAGACAGATTTGGGGGAGGGGCAGAGGAGCCAAGTGTTGAGTCCAGTGAGGTTTGCAGGGAGCCCCAGGAGGGCACTGCTGCTGTCTTCTGTGCCCAGCACCGAAGCTCTGTAGGAGTCTGGCCCCCAGCCACCCCCGAGTAAGCCAACCCTTGGCCACTGGAGCTGGCAGGTCACCCAAGGTGAATGAAAAGTCACCGATCGGGGAGGGTGACATGGTGGCTGTGGTGGAGGCAGGCGGGTGGCCCAGGTGCACGTGTCAGCATGGGCCTGCAGGGGCCCCATCCCTCACATTGCCCTCGGAGCAGAGTTTAGGGGTGTGCCAGCGCGGACAGGGCCATCTGCGAGCTCATGCGGGGGGACACGTGTGCCTGGCTGTGTGAGAATGTCCGAGGGTCAGTGTGCCTGCATCCAGCTCCACCAAGGCCTCCAGGGCGCCAACGGGGGCCAAGGTGGCAGGTCTGGTCCTCAAAGAGTCCAATCAGAGTTGAGGAGCGTAAGAGATGGCCACAAAAAAGGCCGTGCATCTCTCTCCTCTGAACAGACGGCGTGTCCAGGTGCCACAGGGCACTCTACTGGAGTCGAGACCAATGTGCTGTTCATTCCCACCAGGGATGACCCCCACTGCCTGGCCAGCTGGCCCCCACATGCTTCTCCAGCCAAAGCCCAAGATTCTAACTTACAGGAGGACCCACGTTACAGACCCACGGGCCCTTCCTGGCTGTGGGCATCTCTCTCTCCGAGAAGGGCGGTGGGAGGGGTGGTGGGATCCAACCCTGACCTCCCCCCCCTACAGCCTCACAGCCCTCCCCCCCCTGCTGCGGCGGCTCGGCTGAGCTCCTGGGGCCCAGAGAGTGTCCACACCCTCTCCGCGCTCAGGAGACAACCGACTCTCTCCCTCTCATCCATTCCCACTTAAGCATTACAGGACATTTGAAAAAAATCTGTCCCAATTTTGGGGTGGAGAATGAGGTCAGTGAGCCCAAGTGGGGACTGCTTATTAGTGACAGCTGACAGTCTCCATTTCACCTTGAAGCTCCTTTCTGGTCCAGGGGGGTGTGTCCTAAGCCTGGTTTTGCAGGGGTGCTGCTTGATGGGGCTGGGGGAGGCAGGGAATGAGTGAGCAGGAAGGGAATTCATGGAACAGCAGCGTCAGTCACGGGTGCTGCCAATCCCACTCCTAACATTTGTAGGGCCTGGGGCAGGAGAACGAGTGGGGGCCCATCTATCCAGGACTAAATATTTAAAAGTTAGAAATCGAGCCAACACACTCTCAATGACAACGTGTTCTAACCTCCCATCTTGACAAGGACGCTCTCACAACAACCTGGAAGACCAGGTTCCAATATAGATTTCTCCCACTCCAGGGAGTTTTGCGGGAGAATGATGCTGTGCAGGGAGAGCTCCTTTCTGCACCTCAAGGGACACTGATGCATGTGTGTGGATGCCCAGCCTCACGTCCGGGCTCCGTCCTCATGCCTGGCAAAGAGCTGCCCCTTAGCTGTCATCAGTGGCCCTTCAAGTTCAGGGGAGCCCACGCTAACGACATAACCTGCATTGAGAACTGGCCCAGGGCAGAAGCTTGCACAGGCTGGCAGCAAGCTGGTGACCCTCTGGGCAGGGACCTCCTGAGTCACAGATCTGGGGAATGTGATTTTTTTTTTTAAGATTTTATTTATTTATTTGACAGAGAGAGAGAGATCACAAGTAGGCAGAGAGGCAGGCAGAGAGAGAGAAAGAAGGAAGCAGGCTCCCCACTGAGCAGAGAGCCCAATACAGGGCTCGATCCCAGGACCCTGGGATCATGACCTGAGCTGAAGGCAGAGACTTTAACCCACTGAGCCACCCAGGTGCCCCTGGAGAATGTGATCTTGACGGGGACATACAGCCTCTTCTCCTTGGCCTTGCTGACCCCTCAGCCCACAGGGAGAGGGCTGGCCAGAGGGGGATGCAAGCAGAGCCCTTGAAATCACCCAGTGGGGACACAGGCTCTCCCTCCCCTGCTCAGGTTTAAGGGTGATTACTAGAGCCAGCCTTCCCCAGCAGCCTCCAGAGCTCGGGCCAGGGACTGAAGCTGTCTTTCCATTGGAGGGCAGCTTGGACAATCCCCAAACAGGACTTTTAGTCACTTGTATTATTTATCTTCCTGGAAAAATTTAGTGCAGCTTGATCCCAACTTGTAGATTTCTGGTGGCAAGGAGGGCAGGGAAGTGATGGCAACAGGCTTTTTTTTTTTTTTTTTTTTTTCAGTTGGGTCTCTAAGCCACTCTGTTCTCTTAAGGCATAGCCCCAAGTGGGCTCCGGCTGCCAGTGGCCCCTGCCCTGCTGGGCACCCCCCTTCTTCTCCAAAAGAGGAGAGGGGCCCTGGGGAGCCCAGATGGGTCTAGCTGAGATCCAGGGACCAGCAGGGGGCAGGGGCTAGAGGGGGGGTGGTGGTGAAGGGCATTGCTCTCTCTGGCCAAGTTTAAAAAAAACTCCGCCCCCCCCCCCCCCCGCCCCCGCAGATCGGCTTTGCTGTCTTACATGCGAGGGGACATTCATACTTGTTGAGCTCTCACCAGGCGCCAAGCACTATGCTAAGCGCCCTCCCTGCATATTCTCATTTAATCCTTGCGGCCACCTTATGAGTTGGGCTCTATTATTATCCCCATTTTACAGGTGGGGAAGCAAATTCAAAGAGGTTAATTAAGAAACTTGCCCAAGGTCACACGGTAGGTACAGGTGATAGAACTCAAGTCTAACTGACCACAACAACCCTGCTTTTTCCACTATAGCACACTGCCTCCCAGAAGCAAGAAGCAGGCACAGAAGCAGAAGGGATGAAGGTCAGATATGAGAAAGAACTTCCTGACAATGATAGCTTGTGTGGTGGAAGAAGACAACGGAATGGGGAAACTAGACATACACAGGAAGCCCTCCCACCTCCGTTGGATTTCCATCTGTCTCTGGGCTTGGGATGATCTCTAGAAGGTCTGTGGGGTCCTGGCTGGATCCAGAGGGCACCATCCTGACCTCCCTTTTTTCTCCAGTCTGGGGACCTCTGCTCTACCCCAGCCCAGCACCAAGGCCCAAAGTCTGACTCTCCTTTGTGGCTCTGAGCATGACATCTGAGCTGTCGGCCCTAGACCTCCTCTTCCAGGAAACCCTCCTTGAGTACTAGGAGGCAGAACCCCTTTCCTACAACCCAAACCCCAGCATGGAGCCTACAAATGCACTCGCAGGAAGACTCCCTCCGGTGATCACCTTTTCCACCTGGCTCTGGGACATGAACACAGAAAAGATACAGGCAGTCACCAGGCTCTCTGGGCTCCCCAGATCGTCTGAATGATCCCTGGGCTCCCTCACCCCAACTCACCCACGCATAACACATATTTGTTACCCAGGTGTAACAAATGATGCGGTTGCCCCGGGCTTACCAGAAAACCTGGGTCCCGGCTCAGCTGTGGACTCTTACCTCGTTTACCCACAGAACAGACGATGTTTGGGTCACCCCCATCGATCCCTAAGGAAAGGATGCCGCACTTGGATGAGGCCCAGAGAACCCAAGTCAGTGAGTGGGTCGTCACCAGGAGCCTTGCAGTCAGTACCCCCAACCTAATGCTCTCCAGAAAGCCACGTGCCTAATGCCCGGCTCTGTCCCTTCTCACCCCTCAGAGCCCACCGGGGCATCAAGGATAACCAGCCGGGAGCCTCCAAACTTCTCCAGAGTTTAGTCCCACCCGCTAGCTGCCCAGCGTCCCTGCGCAGAGCCAAAGGGTTGTCCTCGCTGTCCCTTGGGGTCTCCCAGTCTTGAGACCAGGGCACAGGACAGGTGGTGGGGGCTGCCTTGTTCTCCCCGAGCTGCCCTCGAGGTCCTCAGCGTGGACCAGTCCGCGTCGCTGACTTACCTGCAGGGCAGAGACGGAGTCCGCCGCGGCCACCTGCTCTCGCAGCGCTCCGGAGCGCGGCGGCTTGGGGCTGGCCGGGGGAGGGGGCGGGGCCCGGCTCGGGGGCGGGGTCCGGGAGGGGGAGCTGCGGCGGAGCCCCTCCCTGAGTCGTGGTTGGGCCGGGTGGGCGGGTTCATTCAGGTGGGCTGGAAGGGAGGAGAGCTTCAGGGCCACTAGGGAAGGTCTGGAGCTCTGGCTTCTTGAGTGCTAAAAAGGTAGGTTGCCTGCGTCCTGAGGACTCTACGAACCCTCCTGCTTCGGGCAGCCTAGCCCACATGGCCGGGAGGCCGTGGGTCCACATGAAGACGCTTCACCAGAAAAAGAATGCTTTGGAACCTCTCGTGGCCCGAGTTTTCCCTTCCATTCTAGCTCAAGAAAGCTCTCCCAGCCTGGCAAGGTGGGTGCGAGACAAGTCACCCAGTATAAAGTCAGGGCCCCCCATCCAAAGGAGAGCGGCATAGGGGTCCAGACCACTGAGAGGACCATTAGGTGCCCAGGTCGTCTTTAACCTCCATCCAACCCTCCCTGCAACTCTAGCCCCTGCCCCCCCAACGCCAGCTCAAGCCCCTCAGCTGTCACCGTTTAGCCCTGGAATGACAGGCGTCCAGACTCCGTGCGTCCAGCCGCATTCAAGGCCACTGAGCTTAGCACCCCTGGGCCCCTGCCCCCCTCCCTCGGCCCCCAGTCGCTAATTTTATTGACCTGTAAAAGGCACGTTGTTGGCAGGGGAGATAACTGAAGGCGAAGTGGGAGTGGCGGATGGGCAGAAGACAGGCCCCAGGAGGCGGAGATGTGACAACAGGGAGAAGGGAGAGTCCTGGAACCAAGGCTGAGGGACACTGGAGATTAGGAGGAAGACCCCTAGGGAAAGGGATACCCTCTGGGGCGACGGAGACCAGAGAGACTGGAACTGGAATTTCAGCCTCCATCAGACAAGAGACAGACCGGAGACAGAAGGTGCTGGGGGAAAGAGAGGGCTTCATTTCCCTGTCTAGCCCTTAGGCAGGACCAAGGATGTAGCAGGAGGGAAGGGGGTTAGATGGCAGGAAGGACCGCCATCCTGCTCTCAAATCTCTGCCCTAGCCCCCTCCCTTCCTCTTGAAGGTGACTCCTGCCTGCTGGGCCTCTTACTACAGAAATAGCCCTTTCCCTGAAGAATCAACCTAGATCTTGCCTTTCTTTCTCTTCTTTCTTGTTAAAATGAGAACAGAAAATTTAGGCCTTTACCACTTCCCCCACTCCCGTGCCTATCTGAGCACCATGCCTGCAGTCCTGGATCTCAGCCTCTCCCCAGCCTGGGGAGGTGGCCTGGGGGTTAGGGGAAGACAGAGGGGGCGCTGCTGGGGTTGGAGCCTCTAAGGAGGTGGAGGGGGCGGGGGGGGGGGCAGCTCACCTTCTGGATGGCTCTCAAATTTAAACTTGTGATGTGCTCTCCAAATAATGTTACATGGGAACCATAAAGAGGGGTGGTTAAAAAACAAAACAACTTTAACATTAAAAATAGACCACAAAGCAGATCAGGGCTGGGGAGGGGTTACTTGGGAACAAGGAAACTTTTAAGGGTGATGGCTACGTTCATTATTTTGATTGTGGAAGATAGGTTAAAATTTATCAAGCTGTACGCTATGAATATGTAGTGTATTTTATGTCAATTATACCTCAACAGATCTATTTTTTAAATACATCTTTTTTTTTTTTTAAAGATTTTATGTATTTGAGAGAGTCCAAGATAGCAAGAGAGATGAGTGGGGAAGAGAGGAAGAAGCAGGCTCTCTGCTGAGCAGAGAGCCCTAGGTGGGGCTTGATCCCAGGACCCTGAGATCATGACCTGAGTTGAAGGTAGACACTTAACCAACTGAGCCATCCAGGCGCCCCACCACATTTTTTCTATAGCAATTTTCTACTAGTTTATTTTCAATTTATGAGGAGCCTCAAAAAATAGAGGGGAAGGAATGTTAAGGAGTCAAGGGAAACCGTGTTCATTGCTAGTAGAGTGTGGACAGCTTCCTGCCTCTGTTTCCTCTCCAAACCCTGCCTCTATCCAGTGCATTTGAGTATCTGTGGGTGTGAGGGGGGCTTGGGGGCGAGCTGTGGTCCCCGAGTTGCTTCCTCAGCGTGGGAGTCTGAGCCAGCTTGGGCGCCCCAGGTTCCTCTGTGGCTGGTCAGCATGGCACCCCCAAGCTGATGACTCAGGCTGGAGGGGCTGGGCCCCAAGCTTTGCCAGGGGGAAGACAGTGGCTTCTGCGGACTCTCCTGCCCCCTGCAGGCGGAGGTGGGCACTTCAGTGACAAGGGGCTCATTCCAAGGAGAGGTCCGCCAGGTTCTGGGTGCAGTGCTGCAGGTAGTCAAAGTCAGGCACTGGGAAGGGCACGCGGGACCACTTCTTGGCCTGGACTCTCCCCCGGGGCGTCTGTAGAAGCATGCTGCGGACCCGGAGCGCCGGCAGCTTCACCGACTTGTAGATCATCTGCAGACCCCAGGCCTGAGGGTGGAACAGGGAAGGCTGGGCTGGGGTCACTGTCCTCAGACTGGGCTTCTCTCCTCAAGGTGGGGGATCTGTGAATGCACGGCCTGTGTCTCCCACCTCAGAGCTGTCTCCGCAATCACATCGTGGGCTCCCTAAGCTAGCAGTTCAACCCTTCTTCTCCAACTGGGGGCTCCTGAGGCGGAGCAGGAGGGTGTCCTGATGGCAGAAGGCTGGGCCTCCTCTCTCAGACTAGGGATTCTGAAGACTGGAGTTGAGGACTGAGGTCCAAACACTTACCTCCCCACAGTTCCTGCAGTGAATGGTACCCCCAGGCTTCCAGTCCTTGAAGGTTCTGTCAATGACCACAGCCCCCCGGGAGACACTGTAGTAGATCCTGGAGAGGAATGGGAGTCAGTCCTCATGCCCTCCTGCTTGCTGGGCCTCGGGCTCTTCTGCCGGCTAAGAGGCACAGAGACTCCGCAGAGCCTGGAGCTCTGCCCTCCAGTAAGTTCTGCCTGTGCGGCCTCATTGCGTGCCCTCTGCTTGGGCTCAGGCCTCAGCACTACACACCCAGATGATTCTAACCACCCCACCCCCGGTGCCTCTCCCAGCTCCACCTTTCCATCCCAATTCATCACATAACTGCCAGGGCGACCTTCTAAAAATGTAAATCTGACCTTGACACTCCCTTGCTCAAAATCCACCCAAGACTCCTCTCTGCCTGTGGGACAAAGGCCAGACTTTCAGGCCTGAACTTCACGGCTCTCCCCCAGCCAGCCTGTCTTCTTCGGGGTCTCAGCCTTCACGGTCCTTCCCACACGAGCCAGCCAGAGGCAGTGCTCGCACATCATCCCTGCCTCGGCTCATCCCCTCCCCCCCCCCCCCCCCCCCCCGCCAGCCTGATCCGTCCTACAAGAACTCGTTAAAATGCTGCCTCCTTAAATGAGAGGACCTGGTGTGCAGAACCTTGGCCCAGGGGCCTGGCACACAGGGGCTCCCTAGTAAATACTTAATTAGCGGATGGATGGATGGACAGATGGAGGATGGGGGAAGGTTACCCTCAAGGGGACAGAGGATGAGAGGGTGATGCTTCAGGGACAAGCAGCCCCTCTGTCTTCAGAGTAGGTGGGACTGGATGGGGAGGTAGGTGGGGAGCCCAGTTCGTGGCCTCTCAGCATTTGGTGTCCTGAACGGCAGTGCCTGCCCAACCACCCAGTGGCCGTGGGAGCCCGGACAAGTCACTCTGCCTCTCTGAGCCTCTGTTTGCTTACATGTGAAATGGGGCAGTGATAAAACCTGTCCAGCCAGCCGCTTGAAAATACAGACTTGGTACTTGTCAAAAATGCCCTTTCAGCTCCCCAAGTCTCAGGGCACGGTCTGGATGAGAGGCGCTCTCGGTCCCCCACCACGCCCCTCCCTCCCTCTCATCCTGCCAGCCCCTTCCCCTGGCCTCACGAGAAGTTGGGGTTCACGTTGACGTGGTGGGCATCCTCCACCTTCCGCAGGTCACTCCCATGGCCCACGGCCACCATGCAGTTGACACAGAGGAGCTGCACCTCCTCGGCTGAGAACTCCTGCCGCTGACTCTCCCGCTGGGCTGCCCGGGCCGCCCGCTTGACCAGAGCGCCCCGCTGCAGGTCCCGGATCTGGGGTCAGAGGGGACACCAGGCAGAGCTGGGGCCTCACAGGCCTGACCCCTGGAACACTCTCAGGGTCTAAGGGCTCCCGGAGACCTCAGATCATTAGTACCCAGAAGGGACTTCCCTCCACCCTCCCTGGAGCTTCGAGAAGCAGGTCTGTGGAGAAAAAGAATAGGGACCAGGGGCAATGCTGGGAGCAGGGACAATGCTGGGAGTAGGGCGAGCTCTGTTGCCGAGTCTCTGCCTCCTCTATGGAGGATTTTGTGCAAAGCTGCTTCTTTGACTGTAACATGGGGCATCACTAATAATTATGCTGGGATGATAGGGATCCACAGGGACCGTCCTGGGTGAGGTTGGACAATGGTGACCCTGCCTCAGGGGAAACTGATTTAACTCCTGGTTCTGGGCTTATTTTGTGCACATGTCTTTGTTTGTTTCCCCCAAGCCTGGTGCCAGAAGCGCTGTAAGGCAGCCCTCACAGATACATGGTGACATGGCATCTTGGAGAAGGGTCATTGCCTTCCCAGGAAGCCCCAGCCTTGGCCTCTACCCTCCCTGCCATTCAAACGTTCCCAGGCGGGCCACATCAGTCCCCAGGAAAGGGGGGGCAGGGGGCATGTGTGTGCGCGTGCAGCCAGAGGCCTTGCAGGTGGATTGCCCTCAGCCCCGACCCCCAGCCCGCATGGTATGCAGACCACCCAGACCTTGGCCTGGTACTCGGCCTCGTCCATCTCCTGCACGGCGGCCACAGCCCGCTCCATCAGCCTCTCCAGCACCTCATTGGTCAGCTCCCGCCGTAGCTCCCGACTGCCTTGGGTTGCCACAAACGAGTATTTGCTCTGACCAGCCCGGGCGCGGCCCCTGGCCTGAGGGAGGAGATTGGGCACCGCCTTGAGTGGGCCTGTGGTCCCACGAGGACCTTTGAGGGCTGTTGGCAACACAGGGTTTGCGCACCTGGACCATGGAGATCTCGTTGGTCAGGAGCCCGTAGCGCACCACCACGTTGCACTGGGGGATGTCCAGTCCCTCTTCCGCCACACTTGTGGCCACCAGGAGGTTCAGGGTGCCAGTCCGGAACTTCCGGATCACTTCTTGCTGGTCTCTCTGGGGTAGGGGAGGAGCAAGAGGATGGGCACCAAGTGGTTTGCCTGCCTCACCTGGTTCAAGAGTTTGCCCCTTTTCCGAGGGAGCCTGAGTCTCCACCGCTACCCCCAGCATCTTGCCCGTCTTGCCAGGTGACCAACCACCTACCCCTGCCTCCCCTACAGACTCTTAAGGGCCTGCACCTGTCTATGGTAGGAGGTAGCAGGACCTATTCTTCTCCAGCAAGGGACTCCAGACCTCTGATCCTCTGTCCTGAAGACAGCACTTACCTCCTTCCCTGCAGATTCCCCAAGCGTCAGCCTCTCTGTGCCCAGGGATCCCCAAACTAGGAAAACCCTCAGTACCGGGGATCTCAGAGTGCACCCCTCTCCCCCTGTTCTCTGCCTTCTGTCTGGGGAAACCAGGCCGCCACAGCTCCGTGAAGACTCTACCCCACCCCTCTCCCCTAAGAACTCCCCCAGTGCTGGCTCCTCTCCTCAAAGCCCACACCTGGGTCATATGGGTGTTCTGGCTGCTGTTCCCTGCCCCGATCAGCACGTCAGCCCTGATGTCCATGGTCTTCAGGCCCGGCTGCTGCTGGAGCCAGAGCAGGAGGGAGTGGACGCTCTGGCGGGTCTGCGTGAAGATGATGCCCCGGGGTAGGTCGTCGCTGCCCCCAAACTGCTCCCGCAGGATCTGTTCTAGCGTCTCCAGTTTTGGGTTCTCCGGGCTGCATGTTGCCAGGTGGGCCAGCTCATTCTTGTAATCTGCCAGAAAGGCCCAAAACAGAGGCACAGGCATCAGGCCTGGAGGTGGGGAGGGCAGGGCGGGAGAGGGTGTGGCTCACAGGGACAGGAGTAGAGGGAGCCTGAAGCTATCTGTTCCTGATTCCCCCGGAAGGGCCCCCAAGACAACACTCAAGGACACGCTCTGCCCCCCGACCCAGCCTGACACCAGGGGCCTACAGTACAGAATTCTTTGCAGACACATCTCTGACCTCTGCTGCCCAGGATGAACTCAACCTCAGGTGTCTCTGTTCAGAAAGGTCCTTGCCCCGCCCCTCAGGCTTGCTGAGGCCTCTTGCCTTAAATGCCACTCGCTGACCACCTCCCTTTCCCAGCTTCAAGGTATCACAACACCCCAGACCTTCAAGAGACAGTCCCCCCAACTAAATGAATTCGTTTTCATGTCTATACAAACCTTTAAAAATGAGGGCATACATCTTTTGTCCTATCCAGGTCCTTGACTCTCGGTTAGAAAAACAGGGCCCCAGTACCCTCGTTAGCCCCTTGCCACCCTGCGCTGGCGCCGGGGTCCCGTCTAGTCCAGTTCCCGCGGGTCTCACCATCAAACAGCGCCAGCAGCCAGCGCTCGGCCTGCAGGATCTGGGTCTTCGTGGCGCGCTCCTTGTCGTAGAAATCCCGCAGCGAGTCCAGGGCGTCCACAGCACGGACCGTGTCGTGGATGAGCAGCGCATCGTTGTAGCGCCGCAGGTGAAGAGCGTAGACCCGGCGCTCCTGGAGCCCGGCCTCGGCCGCTGCGGGAGGGATGGAAAGGCCTCAAGGTCTGCGCGGCCACGCCCCTCCAGGCCTTCTCCCGCATTAGACTCCGCCGCCCCGCGCCCCCTCGGGGGAGCTCCGCCCCGGCAGGTCCCAACCTCCAGGCCCTCCGCGCCGACCGCCCCCCTTACCAGCCTGGCTCAGCTCCACCACCTGCTGCTCGTAATTCTGCGTCCCGAAGTCCCGGCTCAACTCGAGCATCTCCAGGCGGTTGTGGATTTGGTCCATGAGTTTCTTCAGTGTGTCCCCAAATGGGTCCTGGAGGGGAAGAGGGCGTGAAGGGATTCCCATACACCTGGGGAAGAGGGTGCAGGGTGCAGCCTCGAGCACCCAGTGGGGGAGCTGATCTGCGCTTGAAGCCGCATGGCTCCTGCCGCCAGGTCGGTGTTGGAGAAGAGGGAGCTCAGAGAGAAGCCTGCCGGGATATGGAGTCCCATCTCGGGGCTGGGGTCCTCCAGCTCCTGCGCGCCCTTGACCTCTGACCCCGGGACAGCAATGTCTAAGTCCTTATGCAGCCCTTGTCCTAGCAGACGCCAGACAGTGTCTACACCACAGGAGAAAGCCTCAGCCCTAGGTGTAGGGCCGGAGGTGTAGGGTTTGCAAAGTATTCCACAGGGTCCCTACAGATGCCCCAGAAGGCATCAGGGAGTCAAACAAGAGGCTGTGGGCACCGGCTGGAGCTTCCCCATTTCACACAACCGACAAATAGAGGCTCAGAGAAATAAGCAAGTACCCGGAAGTCCCAGAGCTCCAGTGGGTGGAGTCAGGGCTCAAGGTCAGGTGCCCTAACTTCACACCAGATGCCCCCCACCCCCGCCCCCTGCCCCACTCACCTGGGTGCGCCTGTGGCAGAGGTTGTACTGTTTGCAGGGCTGAGGCCTGAGCTCCTGCAGCTGGGGGCGGTAGGTCTGCGGTGACATGATGCGCCATGTGTCCAGGTTGGCACAGAGCTGGGTAAAGACAAAAGGGTTCACTCGAATGGGGGACAGTCCTGTGAGGACAGTGGGCGGAACTCTGAGACTGGAGCAGGGCCACCGGAAGTGGGGATTCACTTCCTCAAGAAATATTTATTGCTCACCAGCACTGTGCCCAGGGCTGTTGTAGGTAGTGGGGATCCAGAGAGTCTTATTTTGGAGTTGGGGAGACAGATGACAAACCAGTGAAGCTAGCAGAATGGGAGGGTTTCAGGCAGTATTAATGAGCTCTGAGGACAATAAAATTGGCTGGCTTGTTACGGTGCAGGGGAAGGTTCTGAGGCGGTGACATTTAAGCTGTTCCCTGAGTGACAAGGAGGAGCCAGACAGGTCAAGTGCAGGGGGAAGGGCATTCAGGGCAAAAGGAAGAGCGAGTACAAAGGTCCTGAGAAGGACCTGATATGCTCAAGATCCAGAGAGAAGGCTGGTAGAGTAGGCGTGAGGGGAGGGTGCCAGAAACTAGGTTGGAGAGGCAGGCTGGGTCCATGGAACTTTTGTAAGCCCCGATAGAGACGGCAGAGTCTAATCTAAGCACAGTGAGAAGCCACTGGAGGCTGGAGCTTGTGTGCCTGGGAGAGCCTGGGGAGGGCATGGGGCAGGTGGCAGGGGTGGCGGGTTCTGGTAGGGGCAGGGCCACAGGGGCCAAGCTGACCTGCAGGATGTGGTCGATGGCCCCCTTGAGCGTGGAGGCCCCGCCAGTGCCTGGGGAGGCTGTGAGCCCCAGCACCTGGGGCAGGGGCCGTGTCCTCTGGAGTTTATGCTCTAAGTACCGGCTCAGGATGACATTGTAGACAGTGTCTTTGTGCGTGTGGTGACACTCATCCACCACGAGCAGGGAGAAGGCTGGGGACATGAGGGGCAAGGCTGTGACCTACACCCGCAAAGCTCTTCCTCCCCCATAAGCTTTTCTGAATGCAGCCCCCACAGGCTGCACACTGTCCTCACAGGACTGTCCCCCATTCGAGTGAACCCTTTTGTCTTTACCCAGCTCTGTGCCAACCTGGACACATGGCGCATCATGTCACCGCAGACCTACCGCCCCCAGCTGCAGGAGCTCAGGCCTCAGCCCTGCAAACAGTACAACCTCTGCCACAGGCGCACCCAGGTGAGTGGGGCAGGGGGCGGGGGTGGGGGGCATCTGGTGTGAAGTTAGGGCACCTGACCTTGAGCCCTGACTCCACCCACTGGAGCTCCTTCCTCCTTTCTCAACTTGCACCAGGGCTCCGGAGAGCAGCCTAGGCAGGGGTGACTTACCTTCATTTTACACATTAGTAACTGAGGCTCAGCGGGGGTGGCTCTGGGGACTTGCCACAGATCCCACAGCATAGCCAGGCTGACTTCCCTGAGGGTGTATGGTGAATGGGGAACCCCTCACTCCCACCAAATGTCCCACAGCTTTACTGGAAGGGGTGTCCTGGGGGCAGCAGGTAGGCTGCCTCAGGTGTGTACCCTTGGCCCTCACTCACAGCACTCACCATTGAGCTCCACGTGCTCCTCCTCCTCGGGGCTGGTCAGCGCCATCTGGAGAAGCTCCGCTGTGCAGATGATCAGGTCATGGCTCCGGGCCAGGTGGCCAAAGCCAGCTCGTGGCCCCATGTCCCCGCTCAGGGTTATAATGGCCCAGCGTCTGTCCAGCATGCGGCTGAACTCCTCACAATGCTGGCTCACCAGGTGCACCTGTGGACGGAGAATGAGGTGAGGGCAGGAAGCTGGACAGGCGGCAAGGTGACCCCCCCCCCCCAGGACTGGGCTGGGGACAGGAATGGGAGAAAAGTCAGGTGAGCTTAGAGGTGGCCACAGCAGCCCCGGAGTTCCTGACGGGCTCTGGGGACACCTGAGGAGCTGAGACCCCTCCGAGGGGAGTGTGGGCTACTCACCCTGTTGACTAGTACCACCACCTTGGCTCCGTCCACAGTCTCCAGATGCCTCTTGGCCACGTACGCAGCTGCCCGGGTCTTCCCAGCCCCCGTGGGCAGCCACACGATGATATTCTTGCCCTCCAGGGCAGGCATGATTACCTCCCACTGGTAGGGTCGCAACTCCATCTTGAGAATGGAAGGAGACTCTGACCCCTGGCCCACCCAGCCCCCTCCCAACTCCCAATCCCCCCCCTGTTCCCCCCACCCCAGAGAGCCCAGTCTGGGGCCCGAGACCACCCCATCCCCGCTTGAGGGAGGTGGGGCAAGGCAGGGAAGGGATCTACCTGGAACCTGATCTGGCCAAGACAGGAGGCAGAAGTAACACAAACTCTATCTGACTTCTGCCCTGTCGGGTCTTATCTGCAACACCTGCCAAGGCTGCCGAGGCTGCCTAGGCGAGGGCCAGCTTAGCTTAGTCGGATGCCGACAGACGCCCTTGCCGATGCCGGTGCCCCTGGGCTGAGTAGAAATCGAAAACAGAAACTGAAACTGAGGGAGGAGTCAGCTCCGGCAGAGTTCAGCCTTAGGAATCTCCCTTCTCCCTTTCCTCTTTCCCCCTCCCCCAGCAAAGCTGCAGGAAAGTACCCTTTCACTCCTCCTGGCTCCTGCTGGTCCCTTCCCCAACTGCGCAGTCTCAGCCACCCAACCCCCGACCCCACGTCTTTCGAGCCAGTTGTAACCATGTACACCCAGTCCGAGGCGGCTGGGTGGAGACTGGGACCCCTGCAGCCCCCACACCTGGACCAGGAGCAACCAGGAGCAGGGAGAAGTGGGGGCTGCAGCCCACAGGTGCCATCACTGCAGAGGTGCTGGACTAGGCAGGAGGCTGGTGGGGGAGGGTAGCCCCTGCACCAGTGGAATTTTTCAAGCATGTACTTATTTGAGAGAGAGCACGTGCCAGAAAGCAGGAGCAGGGGGAGTGGCAGAGGAACAGGGAGCAGCAGTCTCCCCGCTGAGAACGGGGGTTGATCCCAGGACCCCCGGATCATGACTAGAGGGGAAGGCAGACACTTAAGCGACTGAGCCCCCCCAGGTGTCCCATCCATCTGAGCTTTAATAGGTCCATTTCTGCAGGAGGTCCAGGCAGGAATGGGGTCAACCTGCCAAGGTTGGGGGACCCTACCAAAGAAACAATCACACAGAGGAAAAAAAAAAGAGCTTTATTGTTCCCTCTGAGGGATTAACGCCAGGAAATGAATGGTCCCGGGACCCCCACTCCTGGGGGACAGACAGAACAGTGCAGGGTGAGGGGAGAGGCATGGCCCCTCCAGTCCCAGTTGAACTTCAAACACTGAAGCCCCTCCCTCACGCTAAGATGTGCGGTCCCCACCCTCAAGGAAACAATGGGCTGGGTCAGGTCCAGGACTCCAAGACTCCACGGCTCTGTGGGGACAGGGCTGGGGGGCCACTGGGGCCGGTCAGGGCTTATCCTCTGGCCAGCAGCCACTTGGGAGGGGCTGAGCCCCGGACCCAGGAGACCCCTCCCCAAGGTCAGATACAACGAAAGCTGTGTGTGCAGGCAGGGGGCACCCGTAGTTCCAGGAAGGGCCACAGGGCTGGGGGCTGGAGCGTCTGGAGCTGAGAGGCACCAGGCCGCCAGGGCCACCTCCTGGCCATCGGATCAGAACCCGAGGTGGAGACATTCCAGGTCAAGGCTGCGGTCCAAAGCCGGAGACTACTTGTCAATGAGCCCTCCCTCCTTGAGCTTGAAGTAGAAGAACTTCTCCAAGGCGCTGGCGCAGCGGCAGTACTCGCTGTCTGGGGGGTTGTACTCGCGGCAGTTGGCAATGACCCGCTGCAGGTCGGCCACGAAGAGCTTGCGGGTGACGTAGTAGCGGCTGCGCAGTCGCTCGGTCATGGTCTTCAGGTCTGGGGCGGTGGGACGTAAGGGCACAGCTTTAGGAGGCTGGGGAGGGCAGGGCCGTGGGGCCCAGGGAGGTTTGGGGGCAGGGGCAGGTTTGGGGAGCAGGAATGGAGCGTCCTCACCGATAGGGAAGCGGATGACCTCGTAGTAGTCAGGGGCTTCTGCCTTCTTCACAGGCTCCATAAAGGGCCAGGCACTGGGGTGTGACTAGAGAGGAAAGTCGAGCTGGAGCCAGGCCCACTGTGCCCTCCGCCCGGCTTGTGAGTACCACCCACCCCAGCCACTGGCGCAGGTGCTCCCGGAAGGGAACCTGGTCTCCCCACCTTGATTTGGGCCAGCAAGTTTTTGAGGGTTGTGTAGAGCTGGTCTGGATCCTTCAGCTCCTTCCTGGGGCAAGAGATGCCATGTCTGAGGCCCTGGGTCCTTCTGCCTCCCCCGACACCCGCCTCCTCCACACAATACTCACCCCTTCTCCTTCCCCAGTGGTTTCCAGCCTGTCTCTCCTGCAAAGTGGGGAGTGGGGAGAGCATCCCTAAGAATTTGAGAACACACCCCCAGTAGGGTGCCCCTTCCCCCACCAAGACCCCTGCTCACGAATGCCGGGGACACTCTCCACGGGGATCTGCCTCACTCCCTCCTTGAAGCAGCTGAGCCCGGGGTACACCTTTCGGATCTGGGCCTGTTTGCGCTCAATCAGCTTCTTGATGATCTGAGGGAAGGCAGGGCCTGAGAGGCCAACTCCAGCCCCAGCAGCAACCCTCCCCGGGCCAGAGGCAGAGGCCCTGCCCCTGAGCCCAGGCACCTCACCTCCTAACTTCCCTGAGAGGCAAAGCAAGAACCAAGATCCTGGCCCACGCCCACCTCACAAGTACACATATGTGTGGCACATATCCACACACGTGTGCTCACCCCCCCATGCATGTGAAAAGTCCCAGGGCTGAGTACGTGCGCACGTGCACACACGCACACACACACCTCCTTCTGCTTTTTGATGATGTGAGACAGCTCCGTGTAGGGGATGCGGGGATTCAGCTCACACTCCATCAATGTTGCACCCTCATAGTCCTTAATGTAGCCCAGGTAGCGACTCTTGGGCACTTTGATGTCCTTGGAGAAGCCCTAGGGAGTAGACAGTCACGACCTGACCCACCAGCAAGGCCCTTCCAACTTGAGTCACCCTTCCCCCAGAAGCCCCCTGAGGGGCCGTGCAGACCATGTCCCCTTCTCCCTGGTTCCCGGATCACCTTCTGTGGTAGCTGGTGTGCAGGCAGGGGGCTCTGTATTGTGTGGGCTCAATTAATCTGTCCCTGGGAAGGCTCCAGGTCAGCTGCCCCTCCCAAACCACCCAGCTCTTCCAGAGTCTCCCAGCTCTTCCAGCCTGCCTACAGGTCCCTACTCTTCACTGGGGCAGCAGCGGGAGGCAGGCAGCTGGGCACGGAAGACTTCCCTCCCATCCCCACCAGCAGGCTGGACAGGATGACCTCTAGCCCCAGGCAGCAGGCAAGTGTGGGCTGAGGCAAGGGTCACCTGCTTTTTGAAGTAGCCGATGGCATACTCGTCAGCATAGGTGAGGAAGTAGAGGATGTTGTGTTTGATGTGATACTCCTTCAGGTGGTTCATCAGGTGAGTCCCATAGCCCTGCAGGGGAGGGGAGCAGGGCTTAGCAGGGGAGCCTCGAATGGAGAGAGCAGACTGCATAGGAGGTAGGGGCAGCCAAAGGACCCAGGACAGGGAGGAGGAAAGGCAGCTGGCAGAAGAATGGGAGATTGTGGGGAGAAAGTGAAGGACACTGGGTTTCTAAGCGCCTACTCAGGGCCTCGTGTGGTGCCTGGGACTTTACAGACCGCCTCTCAAGTCAGTCCACGAGGTGAGTATTTTTTTTTTTTTTTATAAGTTTTTTTTTTTTTTTTTTAAGATTTTATTTATTTGTCAGAGAGAGAGCGCGAGCGAAAGTGAGCACAGGCAGACAGAGTGGAAGGCAGAGTCAGAGGGAGAAGCAGGCTCCCTGCGGAGCAAGGAGCCAGATGTGGGACTCGATCCCAGGACGCTGGGATCATGACCTGAGCCGAAGGCAGCTGCTTAACCAACTGAGCCACCCAGGCGTCCCATGAGGTGAGTATTTTTATCTCCATTTCCCAGAGAACAAAACCCCAAGACACCAAAACGTGCAACCCAACTATGTTAACGATGTTAGGAAATGTGTCCGAAGTCAGACAGCCAGCCATGGTAAGGCCAGGACTGAAATCCCAACCAGGAAGTTGCTCTCCCCATGTCACTGGTTCCCAGTTCCTGGGCCTCAGAGTGAGGGGAGAAGGGGAAGAGGAATCACAAGGGCCCTACTCATTTCAAATCTGAACCCTAAAGAGAGAGTATCTCCCATACAGGTCAAGACCGAGTGGCACCATGCAAATCTGGCTTACAGAAACCAGGAGAACTGGGAACCCTACCAGGTTCTGTTATGCCAACTTAAGACAGAACCCAGGACTATCACCCAGCACCAGGATAGTATAAAAACTAGTAACTCCTCAGTATATGTGAATTTTCCGGTGTTGAAAGAAATTCAGGTTCATTTAAAAGTGTTATTGGGGGGCGCCTGGGTGGCTCAGTGGGTTAAGCCGCTGCCTTCGGCTCAGGTCATGATCTCAGGGTCCTGGGATCGAGTCCCACATCGGGCTCTCTGCTCAGCAGGGAGCCTGCTTCTCTCTCTTTCTGTCTCTGCCTGCCTCTCCATCTACTTGTGATCTCTGTCAAATAAATAAATAAAATCTTTAAAAAAAAAAAAAAATAAAAAATAAAAGTGTTATTGGTAGGGGTGTCTGGGTGGCTCAGTCGGTTAAGTGGCCAACTCCTGATTTCAGCCCAGATCACGATCTCAGGGTTGTGAGATCGAGTCCCACATTGGACTCTGCGCTCAGCAGGGAGTCTGCTTGAGATTCTCTCCCTCTGCCCCACCCCCTGCTTGTGTGCTTATGCGTTCACTCACTCTCTCTATATAAAATAAATAAACCTTTAAAAAAAGAAAATAAGAGCATTACTGGTTTGGGAACTCTAAAGTGTTTTCTTAAGGCAGTTACCAAAGGACAACCGCCCCCTTATGGGGCTGGGAGAAACTGGCCGGCCACTGAAAGAGGGACTGGAGACTGTGGCTTCCCTTCTGTGCAAACTGGGGCTGGGGCCAAGGCACTCACCTTGACCTGCTCATTCGAGGTGACGGCACAGAAGACAATCTCTGTGAAGCCCTGAGTGGGAAACATGCGGAAGCAGATCCCACCGATGACCCGCCCGTCCTTGATCAAGGCCAGAGTCTTGTGCTTCCTAAGGGGAGAGGGGAAAGGTCACGGCCCCTACCTGGTCCCCAAATGCCTCCCAGGTCCCTAGAGCCTTGGAGGCCAGGGCTGTATTCAGAGCCGGAAGCGGAGGAGCAAGTATTCCCACAGGCTGGGGACGGGCATGGTGCCTGGGGCTGGGGCTCTTGTGGGGACGCACGGGTCAAAGACGAGGCGGGCGATATACTCCTTGGGCATGCGCGGCAGCTGGTGGGAGAAGACGTTCTGCAGCCCCACAAGCCAAAGCAACACCCGCCGGTTGGCCTTGGGTGTCAGCGAGTTGCCGATGACATGGAACTCGATGATGCCGCGGCGCTCCTCCAGGCGGGCTGTCTCGTCCCGGGCTGCGTTGGCCGACAGCAGGCTCGTCTGGGCACCAGAGGAAAGGGAGTGAGCTGCGGCCTCTGGCCGGTGAGCCCCCTCCCCACACTATGTAGGAAGCCAGGCTGCCCACCTCAGGCCCCAGCATGGCAGCGGGGTCTGTGATGGTGAGCATGACCTCATTGACCAGCTCCATGGGGATGTCGCCCATGACGCGGAGCCGCTTGGCATCCTCCAGGGTCAGGTTCTCTGGGAGCTTCCTCTTCTCACCTGCTGGGGAAGGTTGGCAGGGTCTCCGGTGGACAGCAAGAGAGGTTAGGGGGGCCAAATGAGAGTCAGGGGTCAGGGGTCAAGTACGTACCTGGCATGGGCTCAGCCCCTCCGGAATCCAGGCTCAAGGAGCTGTTGCTGCCCCCACCCATGGTGGGGCTGAAGAGGGGGGCACTGGGGACAACTGCCGCACTGACTGTAGCTGAGAGGGAGTGAAATCAGGGATGGGGGGTGGTCAGAGGTGGTGGTAGGTCCCCAAAAAAGGATTCCCCAGACACACCCTCCTGCATGTCCCCACTGCTGCCATCCGCAGTGCTTCTTCCCGGCGGAGGGCTGAGCTCTGCTAGGGAGGCCAAGCCAAGAGCCTGCAGAGCCTGCTGGGGCACGTACCCGGCCTGGGCACCAGCTGCGTCCCTTCTGAGGGCGGCATGGTGAAGCCAGACTCCCAGATCGGAGAGTTTGCCCCATAGATCTCCTCCTCCAGCATGGACAGGAATCTGTGGGGAGGGTACAGGCTGTCTCACAACTCTGTCCTCCAACCAAGGCAGCAGCCTGGACCAGACGTCAGAAGGACTGGAGGCAGGTTGAGAGACCCAACTGTCACAGAATTAGGAGCCGAAGAACGGAGACAGCCTTCAGACTAGGGGAAAACACAGTCCTCGGCTTCTTGGGAGCCCCTAGTCAGAGGCAGAACAGGACAATCTAGACAGAGAACAGAGGCGCAGCCTACCACAGTGTGTGGCACAG
The DNA here is from genome assembly GCF_964662115.1 of Mustela nivalis. Classification (NCBI taxonomy): domain Eukaryota; kingdom Metazoa; phylum Chordata; class Mammalia; order Carnivora; family Mustelidae; genus Mustela; species Mustela nivalis. Next base: position 42,611,710 of record NC_139036.1, read on the forward strand.
AGGGACAGGGTCTGAGCTGGTGCCTTCCTGAGCTATGTGGGAAGTGCACAAGTCACCCTGGGTCTCAGGATCCCCTCCTGCCCCCTCGTAGTCCCAGCGGGCGGCAGAAGGGGGGCTGAAAGGCCTGCATTAGTCAGTGGAGGCTTCTTATACCAGGTAGCTATGAGCCAAGTTTAAAACGGGAGGAAAGTATAGCAGAACAGAGGAAAATCTCACAGATAGGACCACGATGGGAGTGGAAATCGGTTTCCCCTCAAGCGTAAGCTCTGGTTTCTCGGCGCTCTGTGCTTCTGAGGCTGTGTCCAGGCCCCGTGGGAAACAATGAATCCCATCTACCAGGGGCGTGGGCAGGGGTCAAGTTAGCACACGGGCCATGTCCCTGCCATTCCCAGACTAGTACACACAAAGGCAAATGCCGGCAAGTCACAACTGGGCCCCAGACAAGTCTGCCAGGTAGACACCCAGATCCCAGAAGCCTCCTGGAGGGGAAGGAGACCACTCCAGGAAGCCTTCCTGGAAAAAAGGGGACAACAGGGAGGATGTGAACTTGGGGCAGATCCTGATAGGCCAGAACAAGCCTTACTTTGGGAAGTGGGTGAGGATGAGGGTCCTCTTCTCAGGCACCAGCTTGTCCTTCTCCACCCGGAATTTCTCCAGCAACTGCCGCCGGGTCACCGTGAAGATGGAGCGGAGGAGGCTTCGCCCGAAGATGTGAGTGGTCTCGTAGCGGGGGAGGCTGTCGCAGCTCTGGGGCACATGGCAGTAGCAGAGCCACCTGTGGTCAGCAGGGAGGTGGGAAGGGAGAACGGGGGTGCTGGACCCAGGCTGGGCCTCCGGGCCTCCCCCACCCCAACGCTGCCCCTGCCTGGGCCTACCTGGTATAATTGACCTTGTAGGTAGCCACGTCCTCGGCCTGAGACCGCTGCCGAAATTGGGCAGGCGTCTCAAGCTTCCAGTAGTTAAGGCAGAGCAGGAACATCTTTGAGAGCTCAAACATCGTCTGCCGCTCCCGAGGAGCCAGGTGACTGAACTTGTACTGCACGAAGTTCAGCACACCCTGAGAAGTGGGCAGGGCACAAGACCAGGAAGGAGATGTGAGCAGCCAGCAGGGGTTTCTTACCCAAAACCTGGTGCTTCCTGAGGGGAGCTAAAGCTCACCTCTCGCTCTGGGGCTCTCGGTGAAGAAGAACTTCTCCCCCCTTCCCACCCCCATGTCCATCTTGAGCCCGAAATTCCCTCCCTTCTCTGAACCGGTCCCTTGTTCTCAGCTTGAAGAGGATGGGGAACACAGGCTCCTGACTCCTCCAAGATGCCCCCAATTCTCTTACCAACTCCCTCACCCCACCTGCTCAATATTAGGCTTCTCAAAGGGGGGACTGCCCAGGGAGCCCTCCACCACTGGCCGGGTCATCTGCAGGATGCATTTCCGGAGGAGCTGGAGGAAGAGGAAGGGGGAGGAGTAGAGGTCAGTGGAGCTCAGAGCTGCAGACTCCCCAGCCCCAGCTTCTTTGCTCACTCACACTCACTTGGATGAAACTCACCTTGAAGAGGTAGAAATAGACCTGCTTAGTGTCTGTGTCCTCCTCTTTGTGAACAGACATAAACAGATTCTCCACGTCCACCACCATACCCAGCAACCGGTTGATCTCATCCTCTGATACATTCTCCAGGTGGGACACGTGGTCAGCTGTAAGAAGGACAGGTGGTAGGGTTGGGAAGAATGGACACATCACCAGAGCTCCCCGCCCCTCTTCATCATCAGCCAATTTACAACCTAAGTCCCTCCAACCAGTGTGACGGGCAATGAGACCGGCTGCTCCTACGTCAACCCTTGGGTGGACCCTGTCTCTTCTGGGCTGGCAGATTTCCTGTCTCTTCCCTTGGGAGAATACATGCTCCCAAACCAATCCCTCCTTAAGGGGGCATTTTTAGTTTCACAGATAAAGCTCCCTGACACTTAAAAAAGCCCATCCAAGCAGGACCCAGCACCTGCTCCCACCCCAGCTCCAAGGGCACTACCTGCCTTACCCAAGGGGTGCTCACAACTGCGGCACAGCTCGCTCAGGTTGGCAGCTGGCTGCTGCAGGTCCATGCGGGGTGCAGTGGGGGGCTTGGGGTTTTTCCAGCCATTACACTTGCAGGTTTCATTGGCCTGGCGGCAGAAGACTCCGTCAACAGCCCTGTAACTGGGGACGGGGAGCCGATCCCCAGCCACAGATTTGCCCCCATTCCCACCCGAGCCCCGGGATGCCCCAAGCCCCGCCCCCTTCTCACCCCAGGCCCCGCCCCCACCTTGCAAGCCGAGAAGACCCCTAGCTTCTCGAGCTTCTTGGCGCGCGGCAGCCCCCGGACTTGCGCCTTCCTCTGGCTGGCGCGCTGCTGCTGGCTCAGACCAGGTCGAGCCGGATCCCCTCCGCTCCCCGTCCCCCCACTTCCTACCCCAGGACCCCCAGTCCCTGTGCTGCCGGCTGGCGCTGCAGCTGGGGCGGGGGCTGGTGCCGGAGTGGGAGCCGGAGTCGGGGCTGAAGCCGGACTAGGGGCAGGAGTCGGAGTTGGGGCAGGGGCTGGAGAATGAAGGGGACGGGGCTGAGTGGCCGGGGCCGGGGTCGAGGCCTGGGAAGGTTCCGCCATGTCCTCCCCCGCAGCGGAGCGCGGCGCGGCGCTCCCAGCCCTAGGGCCGCATGGGCAACCGGCGCTCAATGCGCAGGCGTCGCTGCGCCGGAGCATGGTGGGAGTTGTAGTCTTCCACGGCCGCTCCCTTGGCCTCCAGCTTCCAGACTTTTCTGTCTTGTCTGTAGGTTCCAGACAAACAAGTGAAGCCTGAGTCATTACCCTAGATTGGCCTCTCCTTACTTATAATCTCTTTGAAGGATTCCGGGATTGGTGTTTTTGTGGGGACTTGGAGAAGCATCTGAGAAAACAGGCTTCTGTTGAGGGGAATTGTGGAGTCTGCCCACCTCCCAAGGGTCAGGGTAGAAGGGCCAGCCTGGGGTCTGGAGTTGTCTTGGCTTCCCGGCACACCTCCCCCCACCGGCAACGGCCCTGTCCCACCAGTCTGCAGACACAGAATTGCAGCTACAGTGGAGATGAAGAAGCAACACTTCCTCTTCCTGCCCCGTGAAGCGGTTACACGGCTGTGCTCTTTGTGGGATAATTCAGCTGTACTCTTTGGTGCACTTTTTTGTATTACGTTACATTTCAGCAATAAAGGATTATTGTAAAAGCACCAGAGGATGGTCATGGCCACAAAACCCGATACCGAGGTGAGGATGAGGCAGAAGTAAAGGCGGGCACATCCTAGTGGGCGGGCATTGCTCTCCCTGTAACAGTGTGGGCACCTCGAGGGCAGGGCCGGGGTCTTCTTTTTGCCACAGAGCCAAGCCCTGAGCCTGCCGCAGTAGACCCAGGGTCCGAAGCATGAAGGGAACCAGGAAGCCCTGTTCACCTCCCAAGCCCATGTGTCGCAGGGCTGTGCGCGGTCAGAGAAAGAACGTTCGGAGAATGGAAGACCCCACGGTCACACGCCCTTGGCCCTGTTCAGGGGACGGACCCTTGTCCTCAGGCCCGACTCTTGGAAGGGCAAGAGCCCAGCGGCTCAGTCCCGTCTCTGCCCTGGGCTGGTGAGCGTTCCAGGCTCGGACCCCCACGTCCAGCCTCCGATTGGCCTACGCAGGGGCGTCCCAGCCTGGAGAAGGGGAAGGGCCTAAGAAAGGCGCAGGCGCCAGGATAAGAGCAGCAGCAGCGCAACCAGACCTGTGGAGGCAGGACGCGTGTGGCGGTGCCCCCCCACCCCCGCCGCCCTCCGCCATCCGCCTTGCCCCGGCCGCGGGAGAGCGGAGCTGGGCTGCTTGGAGCCGGCTCGCGGGAAGGCCTCTCCGGGTGTGCGCGCCGCGGCCGCGCGCTCAGCACCACGCCCTGCGCCTCGCGCGGTTGGGCAACAGTTGCTCACTCGGATGCAGCGGGTCGGTAGCGGTCTCCCCAGCGGGAGCCAGGTGGCGTCCCGCAGTCCCAGCGCGGCCCTTGCCGAACAGAACCAGGTGGCCACGCTGCCGGTACGGCTGCTCAGGGACGAGGCGGTGGCTGCGCGGAACAACGTTCATGCGGAGGATGGCTTCCAGATGAAGGTGGATGCCTACGGCTTTGCCCCGGAGGAGCTGGTGGTGCAAGTGGACGGCCAATGTCTGGTGGTGACCGGCCAGCGGCAACTGGAGGGCTGCAGCCCAGATGGGGCCGGCTACTGCGTGGCACAGAGGGTGCACCGGCAGATGCAACTACCACCAGACCTGGATCCCGCCTCCATGACCTGCAGCATGACCCCCTCGGGCCAGTTGTACGTCCGAGGCCCGTGCCAGGCGCTCTCTCCCCCTGAAGCCCAAAGAGGTCCATCCCCGAGAGTCCGGGGCCGTGGCCCCAAGAAGAGCCAACCTACCCTGACCCAGTAAACAACTAAGTGTGCAGCAGCAGCCTTGGTGTTCTGTGGTCTTTTCTTGGGGTCGGGGTCAGAGGTCAAGGCATAACGGAGGTAGAGAGAGGGCTAGTGGAGGGCCCCTGTTGGCAGGGAAGGCATTTTAAGGGGTTGGTCCACCAAGAATAAGGCCTCTGCGGACTGGACCTGCTGCCCAGCCCCTGGCAGCTCACAGCAGCAGCTCCAGCAGGGAGCAGCAGAGGGCCAGGAGGCCTGCAGGGGGACCAGGCTCCATCACCACCAGAGGGCCCCCACAGACCAGACAGAGGGTTTGGACCTAGTGTGGTGCAGTCCCTAGGCCTCAAGAGCAGCCCAAGGTCCCAGAAGTCACCTGGGAAGAGGGTGAGAGGACCCAGTCCTTCACAAGGTACAGACTTAACCAAAAAACCCCAAAGAGGTTGTTTCTGGTGTTTCCAGAGACCAACTACTTTCAAATACAAACTGCACATCACCCCAGTACAATCTAGAGGGAAAGGCAAATGCAGGCCCCTCAGTTTCAAACTTGGTGAGATTCAGCCCCAGGTCACTCTTACTCCACCCCCACCCCCCTAGAGCTGGTACCAGTAAGGGCCTCATTCTCTTGGTTACCATGACCACCAGCATCCCCTCATTAGGGGGGGTGTGGGGGAAGCCTCTGTTCCACAGGATTCAGTGGTTCATTTTAAATTAACTTCAAGTAAGCTAGAGTGGATATGGTCTGATAAACTCTGCCAGAGAAAGACAAGGAAGACAAGTGGGAGGTCGATTGATCGGCTGACTATATTGACAAGATACTGATTGGTTACATGTTGAAGAAAACATACAATACAAAATACAGAAAAAGTTGGTTCCATCCCCTCCCACTTCCCCCCCTTACCCACCCACCCCCAAATACTCATCATCGTGATTTGGTCAGAACAGGGCTCAGAGCCAGAGGTCAGGGTGACACGGGGAGAAGGGGCAGGTTGTGGACAAGGAGTTGGTGGCTGTCACAATAATGCTGTGATAATGCTGTGGTTTCTTTCCCAGCTGTGAGTCCGGGGGTGAGTGGGGGCGGTGCCCTGGTGACCGCCATCTGAGAGAAGAGCTGCCTCTCCCTTCCCCCGCCTCTAGGGCCTGCCCCACCACCCAGAACCAAGCCCATTCCAAACATGGTAAGGACATGGATGCTCTTGCTGAGTCTGCTCACCAGCAAGATGGAAAGAAGGGTACCTGCTCCAAACCCCCGCCTCCACACATACAAGGGAGGTGGGAAACAGGGGCACGTGGCTACTACCAGCAAAGGAAGAGTGGGAGAGCAGTAGAAAGGGCTGGAAGTGGGAAGAGCAGATCATATATATTAAAAAAGTGACTTAAGACTTAAAATTGAATTAGTATTTGTACAGAAAGGTGCAGGTGGAATAACTCACTCCGGCCTATGATCAAAATTCTATGGAGAAATCATGGCAGACCCCTCCCCCTGCCCCCAACCCCCCCAGTGGTAGCCCGAGTCGTTAAGTGCGATTGGTTAGAGTGGATTCCAGTCGGGTCGGTCAGGCGGAGGAGGTGGGGGCAGTGGGCAGGCAAGGGGGGCTCAGTTGCTGCAACACTGGCTCCGGCTGGCTGGGTTGTTCTCCTGCAGGTCCACACCTCGGTTCCGGCTCGGAGCACCCGCTGCATTCTGGGGCTCATTCTTGGGAAGCTTCTTAGCTGTTTGGAAGAGGAGGGGGAAAATGTGTTTGGGGGGTACCCAATAGCCTTCCAAGTCCACTTGAGTGGAAGATGGCCTTTGTACCACCTGGTGTGTGGTAGCCCACTGAGGGCTTTGCTTCTATGTGCCACGTGCATTCTGAGTGTTTTGGGAAACTGAGGCAAAAAGAGGTTAAACAACCTGCCTAGGACCATGGAGTTAAGTAATAAAATAAGGATTTGAACCTGGGCAGGATGACTCACTACGGAACCAGATAAGCCTAAAAATCCTAAGAAGTAGGTTAGGGGGAGGATCGTGCAGGGTTTTAGGTGGGTGATAAGCTAAGGGTAAGAAGGTAAAATGTTGAGACTTTGGAAGGCTTTAGAAACTTCTGGGGTGAACTATCTACATCTGGGAATTAAATACGGGGACCCTAAAGACCTACTTACTACATACTACAGACAGCAGGCAAGTGATAGGACCCGGGTCAGCGGAGGGGAGGCGAGCAACTCACCTATTGCCATGAAAATTTCATTCACGTTCATTGCAGTCTTTGCTGATGTCTCCATGAACAGCAAACTGTTGTCGTCTGCATAGGCTTGTGCTTCCTGATTTGGATGGAGGTGAGAAAGTGAGTAGGAGGGAAATGATGACAGTTGGCAGGGGCCAGGGCCCAGGATAAAAATCTTCCCTCATCACAGTCGCCTTATACACAGCAGACACAATGCAGGGGTTTTCAGGCCGAGGGCTCTCCTGCCTGGTGCCTCCCGCTACAGACACCTGCACCACAACCCCAAGGGCCTCGCTTCACATACAGCTCCTCTCAGCTTAAAGACATTAGCAGACGTTTCACTCAGGTTTCCCTAGGTCCACTGTGCCTTCTTACTCTTCAAAATCACTAAGCCAGGAAATACTTCTAGAACATTATCCTACAAATGCACTTGCACAAATGGAAAAAGCACAAAAGTCTGTGGATATTGACCGCAGTGCTGTTTCTATCTTTCGATATTACAAACGACCCATCAGTTAGGGCCTGGTAAAAATGTACAGTACACAGAGCACACTCCGATCAATGTTAAGAACAGGACTCAGGGGCGCCTGGGTGGCTCAGTCAAGTTAAGCATCTTGACTTCAAGATCAAGACTTCAAGTCAAGGCTTGACTTCAAGCCTTCACCTCAAGTCATGATCCCAGGGCCCTGGGACTGAGCCCTGCATTGCACTCCCTGCTCAGTGGGCAGTGTGCTCCTGCCCCAACCAGCTTGTGCTCTCCCCCGCCCCCCCGTCATCTCAAATAAATAAATAAAATCTTTTTTTAAAAAAGGGGAGGAGGAGATTCATACACATGTGTACGTTTCTAAAAATGAGAAACTGATGCATTTGGGGGAAGGGAAGCTGAGTTTCTGAATTAAGGATTTGCATTTCGTCCTATATACCTTCTTTTACTGTGTAAATTTTACTTGTGCATGTGATAAATGGAAAAAAAGTAATTCTTTTTCAGTACATTTCATTAAAAAGTCAGTTTACATAAAAAATAAGCAGCAGCTTCAGCGATTCTTATGCATACACGTCACCAACCAACAAAAAAGAACAAGGAGAGGCAAACAACTGCTTTAGGCCCGCGCTCAAGTCCGGAGAGGACAGCAGAGACAAGCTCACTTGCCACTTCCCGGCCTGGCCCGTGGCAAAGGCCCGGAGCAGCCCAGGCTGAGCTGCAAGTGGAGCCGGCTGACCCGGCCCCAAGTCCCATCCGTCCCCCCACCTGGAATTCCACGGCTCTCTTGCTGGCCAGGTCCGCCTTGTTCCCCGCGAGCGCGATGACGATGTTGGGGCTGGCCTGCCTCTGTAGCTCCTTCACCCAGTTCTTGGCCCGTGCAAACGTGTCCTGGGAAGACAAGGCCAGAATGTCAGAGACAGAGGAGGCATTCTGCCCAGGGCCATTCACTAGAGAAGCTCGAGCTGGCAGAGCCAAGTCATTTAAGATGTCATCGCCCTGGAGATTCTGGTGAGACACTCCCCCTAAATGACAAAGGAAATCTGCCCACACCCCCATCCAGGAACAAAGTGTCAAGAAGAAAGGGGAAATCTTTACTGTGTTGGTGATGTCATAGACCACGATGGCAGCCTGGGCCCCCCGATAGTACATGGGGGCCAGGCTGTGATACCGCTCCTGTCCAGCTGTGTCCCAGATCTCAAATTTGACTGTTGTGTCGTCCAAACAGACCGTCTGTGTGAGGAAGGCCGCTGTAAGAGGGAAAGCGGTGTTACAAGGCAGGAAGGAATCCAGAAGCCGCCCCCAGGTGTCTCTAGTACCATACCTGGGCTCTGGCACTCAGAGGCCCCCTGCTTCGACTGGCCCAGAGAAGCCCTCAGCCCCACAGCCAAGGCAGCCCCGAGGAGGGTACGTGGAGTCTGTGTTTTTCTGCCACGTGTTGAGGCGGCAGGGGGCTGCACAGGCTTTACAGACCCACCCAGGCAAGGGCAGCGGGGAAATCTGCCCGCCCTAGAGCCATTTTGGGAGCACCCTCTGAAGAGGAATGCTGCAAGGGGAAGGAGAGGCAAAACTTCTCCAAGCACAGAAGGGTGGGGTGGGCCCACCCACTCCCCCCCCCTCCTCCCTCCCCTCACAGAGAACAGTCCAGCTGGAAACCTCCACAGTCCCTGAGTTTGCTCCAGCCCAGGGGTGTTACTGGCCTTCGGTTTCCTGAGGACACTGTCACACACTCAGCTACATTGGGGACGCCTGAGAGTACACGCTGTTCTGCTGCCAGGCGGAGGCCGGGTGGCTGGCTTCCCAGCTGCCCCTGCCACCTCCAGCCATGCCGGCTAGCTACCACCCCCCGCTTTGACCTTGACCCACTCCTGACTGGCCACAGCCATACTGTGGCTCAACCTTCAGGGAACACAATGACCCTATCTTGGGCCTGAGGAGACAAGGAGGGACCACATAGCGCTTGTGCATATGCTTCAGAGGAGTCCCAGAGCTGGGCAAGGCAGGTGGGAGCCCCCTACGCCCTGGGACCCAGCAGAGGCTTCCAGAGAGCCCTGTGGGGAAGCCTGCTTGCCTTGTCTGCTACCCCCGCACACACACTGCTCAAGGAGGGGCCTGGGGACTGCCTCACTTCCCTCTCTCCAGCTCCTGACTTGAGTGCTGAGGAGGCAGCAGAAGACTGCTGACACGGCCCGTTTAGCTTCCAGCTGCCTGGAAACCTCCTACCAAGAGGGTAGAGAAAGGATGACTCAAGCCCAAGGTCGGCCCTGGCCCCTCAAGGTTTGTCCTGGCCACTAAGGCGGGGGACCGAGTCCAGACCATTCCGTGCTAAAATGCTGACTACTGGGAAATCAAGGATGGCCTCTGTGCTCGAGGGTAAAGGTCAGCTTCAGGAACACTGGCCCACTCACCAGGCCATTTCCCCATTCTGGAAAGTAGGAGAGGCCAGGACAGATGCACTGCCTGGCACAGCAGGAAGGACCCTCAGAGATGCAGTCCCAGCCTCTTCCCTCCCAAAGGCCAGGGCAGTGGGAAGGTCTTAGCCAAGGCCACACAATATTCCAGTGGCGTCATTAGGAGAAGCAGCCAGTTTGTGACCATGAGCCAAGTTCTGAAGGAGAACTACTGGGACACTGCGGGGGAGACCGGCTGCTGGATTCAATCTGACGGCCCAGGTGAGGAAGAGGTGCTGCCGCCCCCGCACGTTAAGTCTCTCTGGGCAAGCGGCTCCTTTCTCCTCAAGGCCAAGTTATTTCTCCGGCATTCCCAAGGCCACCCCACTCCCCTGTGCCCACTCACCTCCAATTGTGCTCTCCTGGTACTCGTGAAACTGTCCCTTGACAAAGCGGAGGACGAGGCTAGATTTGCCCACCGCGGACTCCCCCAGCAGGACCAGCTTAAACTGACAGATCTTGTTCCCAGCAGCTGGTCCGTTGGGTCGCGCTGCACCTCCCCGACCCGCCATGGCCCGTCCTGCTGTAGTGGTACCAGTGAGCGTGGGGGCGGGGGCCGGCGCTGTGCGAAGAGGCACTCAGGGAGGAGGGGGACCTCCAACTGCAAGAGAGATCAGCAGTACCGGTCAGTCCAGAGACGGCTGCTCAGCGAGGCCTTCTTCGATCACATGTCTCTCCCTCTGCCCCCCGACCAGGGACCTAACTACCTCCCCTCCTGCCAACTCCTGGCCCCCCAGGCCCCAGAAGTTAGCAGAAGAGCCCTAGCTAGGATGTACGACATGTCCATTTGCTCTACAATCATCTGAGCAGTGAAAGTGGTCTCCCAACTTTAAGGCTCATGGTTCTGAGCAAACATACTGGCTTCCCGATCCCAACTATGTGCATGTGCATACAAATTAAACACACACAGGAGAACGAGCATATGGCAGCCTGGTGGCAGTTAACAGGCGCCTTGGGGTATCAAAAAATCATCTGGGAACACGCCAGGATGTAGGTGAACAAATAATGAACTTGCAGTCCATTAGCTAAGCTCTCGGCCCACCACTGTGCACAGCCAGAGTGAGTGGTGAGACTGCCCAGGGCACGGGGAGTCCCAGTAGCAAGCTCAAGCTCAAGTGCTTGTGGGCACTCGGGGACTAGGGAGGGCCTGGCCAATGCAAGTTGTTGCCAAAATAGCCATTTTGTCCTGCTATCTCGAGAAGGACCGCCCAACTTTCTCAGTCTGAGGCTGGACTGTGCACTGGGGTCAAAGCCTCATTCGCTCCTCCATCCTGAACCTGTTCCCTCAGGTGTCTCATTTGTGATGGGCCAGAAGTCTCATACACATTAAAACACAAAACACACACCAAAGCCAGAGAGCTCTGCTGGCGGTCGGAACAGCTGCCAAATTTCCCTTATGAACAGAGACCTCAGTTCCATTCTCTACTGGCAGAGGCGGAGGGTGACGCAGAGAAAGAACTGGGGAGGTACGGGAGGGCAAAGACAAGGGACACCGAGACCTGCACCCCCAGCAGCTGGTGACAGCTTAGTCACTGTTAGCGATAGCTTTGGAGGCGCAAAGAAGGATGAGCCTATCTTCAGAAGCCTCCAGAAGATTTACACTAAAAAATAACAGAACATATACATGATGTTTTACAGACGAGTGCTGAGAGAGGTATTTGGTCCTGAGCATCTGTACAGCATCTGAACCTAAGCTGGAAAGAGAAATTTTTTTTTTTAAGATTTTATTTATTTATTTATTTGACAGAGATCACAAGTAGGCAGAGAGGCAGGTGGGTGGCGGGGGGAGGGGGGAAGCATGCTCCCTGCTGAGCAGAGAGCCCAATGCGGGGTTCGATCCCAGGACCCTGAGATCATGACCTGAGCCAAAGGCAGAGGCTTTAACCCACTGAGCGACCCAGGCTCCCTGAAAGAGAAAGTTTTGATTCAACTACCCTTGGAATGATGGAGTCAATGCAGGTAGAGTGTTTAGAAGCAGATCCCAAGTCCAGCCCTCACCTGTCCCCTGAGCAAGGGGAGTGCATCCCCCACAGTCAGAGGACGGGGGCGTGAATGAAGAACAGGACATATATGTGGGAAGCGATGGGCTATGCTCACGCAAGAAGCTGACAGCAAAGGGCTTGCTTTGTTCAGTCTGAAATCCTTTTTTCACATCCCTGTCCTCCCGGCAACTCATTTAAAAAGTGAGCTTCAGGAAGAATGATTCACTAGCCAGGAACAACAGTTTCCTTTCTGGACTGCGCCAAAGGAAAAGAGGTTTGAAATGGGAGCCACCTCTTCCCCAAGAATAAAGGAAGGCACTATTGCTGGGGGGGGGATCTCGATGAAAGACAAGAAATGCTAGTTCCACCATATTTTACAGTTTACGGGGTTCTCTTTTCACCCAGTCATTGATGTCTGCAAGACTCTATGGCCCTTTGAGGCAGGGTCTATGCTTTTAGCTTTTTTGGCTTCCTTTTTTTTTTTTAAGTTTTATTTATTTATTAGAGAAAGTGCGTTGAGTGAAGGAGCATGTGCCCACATGCATGGTGGGAGAGGCAGAGGGAGAGAGAGAGAATCCTTCAGCAGACTCCTTGCTGAGCACAGAGCCCAATGCCAGGTTCCATCCCAGGACTCTGAGATCATGACCTGAGCTGGTATCAAGACCCAACCCCTTTAACTGCCTGCGCCACCCACACGGCCCAAGTGCTTCTGGCTTCTTTGCAAGCCTTCTTCACAAGGCCTACTTACACACTGGGAATTCAGAGTGCTCACCAAGGAAATCAGTTGGAGAGATAGCTAGCATTTACTGAGTGATTGCACAACCATCACCTCCCTTAAGCTTTAAAACAATCCCCCTTTTTTTTTCCTTCAGGTAAACAGCTTGACGCTCAGATGTTACATATGCACAGCTCACGGCCACCCGGCACACAGGTGACAGAGCTAGACACAGGCTGCCTGCACGCTCCCTTAGCTCCCTTATCTCCCAGCCCATCTCCCTGCCCGTGGGAAGAATGCTGGAGACAACGCCCACCCTGTGTTTGGTGTCTGGTTGCTGGTGAATGAGCCCCCCCTTTTCGTGGCAGTGGCTTTGCTGGCCTGCAAGGTGGGGCTCCCGCCAACAGTCACAGGGATCTTGCAGGCCCTGACTACTTCCACCAGTGGGAGGGGCTGCCCAGGGCCAGGCAGGGCGACAGCAGCAGAGGGAAACCACAATGGAATTACAAGTTGGTTATTACCACAAATCCACGTGACACATCATCTTGGCTGGGCGTCAGAGTGTGGCTGGGGCACTACAGGAGGTATGAGGGAATGGAGACAGAAGATGAAGTCCCCAATTGCAACAAAACCAGAGCAGCTGGGGCTGAGGGCTACTGGGGTGGGGAGTAACCAGCACCCACAAGTCAAGAAACACAGAGATAACATCTAAGTCTTGTCCCTATCCAATCAGTGGGTTTCCAGATCCTTCCCAGACAGAACCTGGTATTGTTAACAAGCCAGGAGGAGGGACAAATAACTCTTATCCAGCGGTCCCTGACCTTGTCTGCATGTCAAAATCACCTGTGCAGCCAGCCCCTGGAGGTTTTGATAAAGGTCTGGAGGAGGGCTTAGTTTCTATTTATTTTTTAAATTTTTTATCTTTTTAAAGATGTTTTATTTATTTTAGAGACAGAGAGAGAGAGAGAAAGAGTTAGAAAGACCAAGCAGGAAGTGGGAGAAGGGAGAAGGAAAAAAGCAGACTCCCCCCTGAGTGGGGAGCCCAATACAGGGCTTGATCTCACAACCCTAAGATTATGATCTGAGGCAGAATCAAGAGTCAGACACTTAACCCACTGAGCCACCCAAGTGACCCTGTTTTGTTTTGTTTTGTTTTGTTTTTTTAAAGTGCTGTAGGTCAGGCACCTGGGTGGCTCAGTGGGTTAAACCTCTGCCTTCAGCTCGGGTCATGATCTCAGGGTCCTGGGATCGAGTCCTGTATCGGGCTCTCTGCTTGGCAAGGAGCCTGCTTCCTCCCCTCTCTCTCTCTCTGCCTGCCTCTCTGCCTACTTGTGATCTCTGTCAAATAAATAAACAAAATATTTTAAAAAAATAATAAAGTGCTGTAGGTGCTCTGCCTGGCACACACAGGCTGGTGACATGTTCTGCCTGGATGCTGGTCCTGCCCTCCAGAGACACCTGAGCAGGCACATATTGTACTTTTTATGGCCTGCGTGGCCACGTGGTTTTCCTGGCCTCACTTGGTGGTCACATGACCAAAGGTATTCAAACTTCCCAGACAACAAAGCCATGGAGGAAGCTGATTTTGCCCCAAAGGGCACATGAAGACCAGGGAGTGATTCAGACAGGTGAAGGCCACACCCAGAACCCCAGGAAGCTTTCTGCCCTCCACTCCCAAGCCTGGGAAGCTGAGGATGCGCCCTAGCAGGTGGCAAAGAGGTAAGTTCATGCACTGAGCTTGCCTGCTGCTGGGAATCTTCTGAACCAATGGCAAGAATTATCCACGGGTGCTCAGGTGATGGAATTATAACCAAAACTACTGTTGAAAAAAAAAAAGTCTTCTTTCAGACAAAACCAGGAACATGGGTAGCTCAGTCAGTTAAGCGTCTGCCTTTGGCTCAGGTCATGATCCCAGAGTCCTGGGATCGAGTCCCGAATGGGGCTCCTTGCTCTGAGGGGAAACATGCTTCTCTCTCTGCCTGCTGCCCCCCCTGCTCACGCTCTTTTTGGCATATAAATAAAAATCTTTTTAAAAAATTAAATGATAAAAGAAAAAAAAAAGAGCCCAAGTTGTAGTCAGTTTCTTACAAGATATAGAATGGGCCAAAGATTTCATTTTTTAAGCCAGTTTCTCCAACACCAGGAAAAACACGTAAGTAGGATGGATTTCCTCCTGGATATGTTCACGAAGCTGCTCAAATGGGTAGAGCTTCAGACCATGACAAAAGACTCTCCTTGACATGAGCTGCTCCCCTCACCCTCCAAATCTCAGCCTTGGTTTGTTCAGAGGTCATGGAGAGGAAGCACTATCCCCAACCTCATCATCTTCACAGGAAATGGGAGCGACTGCAAGGGCTGCGGGGTGCACTACACTTTCCCCAGAAATGCACATGAAAGGGCAGAAGGACCTACGCTCCTGAACATACACCCAGCCGGTTCTGGGGCCGGGTGCCAGAGAGAGAGCAGAACACTGCTCTGCCTTACCCTGGCTTCTCTCTACTCTGGACACTATGGGTAAGTGGATACCAAACTTTCTGTTATTAGAACCACACAGGGCATTTAGAAAAATAACCCTAGCCCCCTGAATTAAAATCTCTAGAAGTGGAGTCCAGAGAATGTTTTTATAAAATAAGTTCCCCCAAGGATTCTAGGCAGCCAACTCAAGCACACGAGCTAGAGCTGATAGAGAAAGGAGGGAGGAATGCAAGAAAACAGTAAGACACCCCCAGATCAGCGCCATGGACAACAGAGCGGGATCAGCTTGGGGGTGGGAGCCAACTACTGAGGCCTTCACAACACCAGATGCTGCAGGACTATTGCCCTTTGCTCTAGCCTTCACCAGAAACGTCTCTTCTCTAAGCATAAAGTCACCCAGTTCATACTTTTTGTCCTTCCTGGTAATAGAGTGAGCAATTCCAGCTGATGGGTGTCTCTCGTGCTTCCTGTTTGCTTCAGAGACTTCCTCTAGCTGACAGTCCTGGCACAGCCTGGATAGTGAGCTGATGAGGGAAACCAATCAGACTCTGTTGACCAGAGGCTGAGAAGGGCTCACTCAAGGTTAGCCCTTGGAGGGGAGGGGGAAGGACTGTGAACCAAGTGACCCGCCCCGCCCAGGGCCCCCTAGAGGTGGTTCTGGCCAAGGACTCTTCAGCTCTACTCTACTCTAGATGAAAGCATTCCTGAATATTTAACACCACAAGAGCTGGGCAAGAAAAGGCGAGAGCAGAAGCAATTTGTTCCCTTAAGGAGATCCAAAGGTGAGGCACAGGAGGAAAGGTAATTGGGTTCAAAGGTGGAGGTGGAAGACCTTGAAAAGCCCAAATCAGCCGGGGAGGATATGATTCACCCATAGGCTCAAGAACACAGCTCTTCCCCTAAGGAGAAAATCACCACGACCAGCACACAGGACCAGAAGGCAGACTCACAGCAGGACTCCCCCGGCCTCTGGCTGGCAGCAGAGCCAGAAGGAAGAAAGGTCTGAAGCAACACAAGCTATGAGCCACATGAGACACTCGTCAGCCTTCCCCCGGGGCAAGTGGCAGCTTGGGACTTAGGAAACTGAACTTAGTTAAAGCCTGGCTCCGCCGTTTATTAGCCGAGTGACCTTGGCCAAGTCAGACAAGCGTCTGCTGTGAGCTTCAGTCTCTTATCTAGAACACAGCATTGTTTAATACTGATCACATGGGGCTGCTGTGGAGGTTAAGTGCAACAATATACAGTGTGTACCGTGCAGTATGAGGCTAAAGGTGAGGCTCTGACAAATGACAGGTTTATTATACTACTCGGGCCTAACTAGTTTTGACTCACACTGGTTGTCAAAGCACAAAGTCCTTGAAGACCTAATCCTCCTCTTTCCAATTACGGAGGAGATGAAGATGAGCTGAGGTGGCCTGCCCAGGGTCACAGCCAGGTGGTGGCAGAGTCCAAGCCCAGGACTCGTGACACTGCTAGAAAACCCAAGAATATTGACAACGTTATTACAGCCACTGCAAATAAGAAGGGCGGCCACCCTCGGTGTGGGCTTCCACAGGATATGGCCTCTAACAACAGAAAACGGAGTTTGTATCAACCGGAAAAAAAAATATTGCTCAATGGGAAAATTCTATTATTTTGATTTGGGAGGCAGACACACATATGTCCATAAACGTAAAAACCCATCAAGCTGCCCAACTGAGAGGTGTTAATCTTACAACGTGTGAGTTCCAGGTCAATAAAAAGGTAAGGAGTGTTTCTGGCATAGGATTTTGCCTACAATGGTGAGAAATTAAAGCTTATAAATGACATGAAACCAGTCAGAAGGTATATAAGACACCTTCTGCCTCTTCTATAGTACGACAAAATTCAGAATAATAAAGATAAACAAAAAGATGATGCCTGAATTAGAAGAGGGCCAAGAGAGAGGCACCGAACTGGCTCAAAGAAGCATGTGATTCTTGACCTCAGGGTCATGAGTTCGAGCCCCACTCTGGGTGCGGAAATTACTTAAATAAATTAAAAAAAAAAAAGGTCAAGACAGAACAAAGGAACCCACCTAACAAGGCACAAGCAAACACGGTTCAACAGAAATAGGACTGCTATGCACATACCGAGAATGTATCTGTTCTTAACTGTGGACTGAAGAATTTTAAAGTTGTTTCAAGCTTCATAATAAGAAGAGAAGGTGACATTTATGTCTTTTCAATGAGGAGAAAGGTTACACCAGTGGGGCTCTGCACTCTCCAACCAGTCCGGAGAGTGTGCGCTGAGAACAAGGGGTATAAGGGTGCAGGCTGGGAGATGGAATCAAAGAGAGGAACATCATTCTATGTGACCAGGACTATGGGACCGCAACACAGAGGACCTGTGTCCCACCTGGAATGCAACAGAGGAATCTTGGCCCTGGAAGCCAGAAGCTTAAAAGCCCACGCACGTTGAGATCTGGGGAGAATGCTGATGGGGTGAGTCGGGCCAGGGCCCCTCCTGCCACGGGTAAGTAGGGGCTTCAGGATTAGGACAGCTGGCAGCAGGAGGGGAAGGGGGTGCCACGTTTCCATGGTCAGAGTAAGAGCACTCCCTTTCCAGGAGGGAGCGAGGTAAATCAGCCCAGATAGGGGCTCTGAGTGAGCTGGCTCCCCTCCCTTGAATCTGCCCCCAGCTGCCCACCCAATTCCCTCAACTGGTCAGTTTCATCGTACTCCCCTTTCAGTGAGAATGCCCCTCTGGGGCTGGGTGCCTGGACTTCCCCACCACAGGGCACTGGTGGGGTCCACAGGGGCTCCAGCTGAGGCCACCAACTGCTCTAATACCTGCAGAAGGAGCCAGAGTGCAGGGGCTCCAGGATGCTTAAACCCTAGATGCGCATGACCAAGTGGTCCTTTCTACCATCCAGGCAGAACCTGGGGCTCTAGAGCCCCTTTCTCCTGGGCAGAAAGATGCCAAGCTGAGTGAGGCAGAAGCCACTCTTGAGGGACAGACTCCCAGCTTCCCAGAGCCTTGCCCCAGCAAGAACATCAAGAAAGCCTTCCCTGAGCTTTGCGACACTTCCTCAGCTCTCCACGACAGACAGTCCCCGAGAGGTGGACAGAAGCTGACTCAGCAAGTGCTAACTTTCAGGCAGAGGATGGAAACCTCCAGTCCCTGCTCCCTTTCTTCCCATGCCCACAGGAAGATTGCTGGTGGGTTGGGGGGAGAGGGGATGCGGTTACAACACTTATCTGCTGACACGACTTGGTCAGTGTGGACTGTCTGTAACTGTCCACAGAAGGGCCCGAGGAATCAATGGGCAGCTCTGAGATCCTCATTCCCGGGTCCTGCTGGCCAACAGAGGAGTCAGGTGTTTGGGTGGCAGGTTAGTGAGGAAGGCCAGACACACAGGGGACTGTGAGGCTGCGACCAGACAAGGCTTGTCCTGCATTCTGATTCTAAGAGGCACCCGGGGCCCTGGGCACTCAAGGCTGGCAGTCCCAAGAGACTCTTCTCCCTAAGAGGACCCAGTCCCTGACTCAGCACAGCCCAGTCAGCAAGGCTGTGGCAGACTGCCTGGCCCCAACCAGGGCAGCTCTCTAAGAAGCCTCAAGCAAGAGCTCCATGTGAAGTCTGGCACCTTCTGCGGCACAAAGCCACACCCCCTGGCTATGAGGTGCGGATGGGCCTGAGGCTGAGGGGTGGTTCATACCCCACCACCCAGCTCTTCACCTGCCGGTGCCAGGTGAGATGCTAAGAAGAGAGCCAGGCAAGGCACACTGGCTGCGGCCCCGGGGGGTGGAGGAGCCAGGGTAGCGTAAAAGCGAGTGAGGACAGGCATGGGGTCCCTGTAGACAACACGCTGCGCTGGTGCTGCTCCTGCAGTTACTACAGGACTACTGGAATCTCAGCAATGCAGGGCCCGTCTTCCCCTCTGGCGCGGGAGGGTCTCAGCAGGGACCAAGAGCACCAGCTGGGACAGCTGCCACTTCGGCTGCTGCCGAGGCCCAGAAAGACACCAAGAACCTCTGCTGAATGTCAGGGTCATCGGCAACACCTGTTCATCCGGCTACTCATACCAACAAGTGCAACTGATGCCCCTCACAAACCCTCCCTGACTTTCCAGAAAATCTGAAAACAAAAGAAAGCCAATTTAATTCATTGCCCTCAGCTCCTAAACAGAGAGCAGGGGACAGAGGCTGTGTTTGGGAGGCATACGGGGAAAAGAGAATCCGGTATCAGACACCAGCAAACCAAATTCCTCTTGCTCAGACATCACATATGCTGTGGTCAGAGGCTACCCAATGAACAAAAAACAAGGTCAAAGGGGCACCTGGGTGGCTCAGTGGGTTAAGCCTCTGCCTTCAGCTCAGGTATGGTCTCAGGGTCCTGGGATCGAGCCCCACATTGGACTCTCTGCTGAGTAAGGAGCCTGCTTCCCCCACACCTCTGCCTGCCTCTATGCCTGCTTGTGATCTCTCTCTGTCAAATAAATAAATAAAATCTTAAAAAAACAAAACAAAAACAAAACAAAAAAAAAAAAACAAGTCAAAGTTCCCACTGTGAAATCTGAGGGACCGGGGCTGCTCTCAGGAGCCTAGAGACCAAAGCACAATGTTTTAGGCTGACTTTTTCTTTCTTAATCTTTGCTGAACAAAATGCAGAAATAGTGCCAGGTGAAGAAACCAGACAATGATTGGGTCTAAACGAGTTTCAGTGAAATGAATCACACTAATCCATGGCCCCAAATTATCACGAGGCTGTTAAGGGTGGCACGAGGCCGGAGAACTTGGGGACCTGAGGATGAGGAGTGAAAATGTTGAGAAATTAAGGCCACTGCTGTGGATGAGAAGGACCTCACAACAAAATTCTGAAAGGCTGCACTACGGGTTTCCTTCATTTTTAAGATTTTTTTTAAGATTTATTTATTTATTTGACAGAGAGAGATATCATAAGTAGGCAGAAAGGCAGGCAGAGAGAGAGAGGGAAGCAAGCTCTCTGCTGAACAGAGAGCCTGACGTGGGGCTTGATCCCTGGACCCTGGGATCATGACCTGAGTCGAAGGCAGAAGCTTTAACCCACTAAGCCACCCAGGAGCCCCTTTTTTTCTTTTAAGATTTTATTTGTCAGAGAGAGAGAGAGAATGCAAGCAAGCACAAGCAGGGGGAGCGGCAGGCAGAGGGAGAAGGAGGTTCTGCACTAAGCAAGGGGACCAATACGGGACCCGATCCCAAAACCTTGGGATCATGACCTGAGCTTAACCAACAGAGCCTCCCAGGTGTCCCTGGGTTTCCTTTAACAGCACCTAATGTCATGCCTGATGTGCAGCATGTGCTCATAAATGTGGTACATAGGCCTGGCTGGGTCTGGCAAGTGATGGGGCAGCTGAAGGTTTAAATCCACATCCACCTGCCAGTCGGCTCATTACCCCCCAACCCCACAGAGCCACAACCCAGCTGCAGAGCCTCCTCACTACCCCCCGGACAGGACCTACTAGGTTCCTTCTGCACAGCGGCTAAGGGCACCAGTGCCAGAGTCAGAGCGACTCCAGTTCCACTCCCGCAGCCACTATGTACTAGGGTGACCTGGTATTGTGTCACGGCCCCCACTTCCTTACATGTAAACAGAGAGACTAGGGCCCCCATCTCCCAGAGCTGCTGGGAAGAGGCTCCCGGAAAGACTCCCAGCAGAGGGCCTAAATCCAAGCAAGCACTTGGTCCACGGTGCTGAGGTGGGGAAGCCCCTGGCCCTGGAAGTCCCTGCGAAGGAAGCGGATCCTCAATCAGTATGTTATCCACGGGTCACACATTCATTCTCTTGCTCTCTCCCTGGACCCCACACTTCAGTGCCCCTTCCTGGGAGAGAACGCTGAACAGGACAACTGCTAGGGTCTGAATGTTTGTGTCCTGCCACCCACCCCTCAAATTGGTATGTTGAAATCCTAATCCCAGGGTGATGGTATCTGGAGGTGGGGCCTTGGGGAAGTGATTAGGCTGGAGGGTAGCACACTCATGATCGGGGTTAGTGCCCTTCTCAAAGAGGCTCCAGAGGGCTCCCTTTCCCCTCCCACCAGGTGAGGCGAGAAGTCAGCCTGGAAGATAGCCTTCACCAGAACCTGACCATGCTGGATGCCACCCTTATCTTGGACTCCCAGCCTCCAGAACTGTGAGAAATTAATTTCCTTGCTTATAAGCCATCCAGTCTGTGGCATTTTGCTATGGCAGCCCAAACAGACTGAGACGATGACTTTCAACAGTGTCCTGGAAAAAGGACCAGCTCACCCTTGATGTCCTGTGTCTGTCAGTAACCATAACCACGTATTCTCTGGAGACTGGCTTCCAAAGCCACAAGAATGGAGGAGGGACCACCATGATCCAGAAAAACTAGCAAAGTTGAACCCTCTACCAGAAAACCATAACCCCTTAGGGAAAAAAAAGAGAGAGAGAGAAAGAAAGAGCCCCACAAGAGAAAGCATCTTAAAGCCCAATGCCCTTCCTTCCATTTCAAAGCCTCTTTCAGGAAAGGGAAGAAGTAGTTCAGTTGTGGAGTGGGGGAGGGGACAGGACCAGGACAGCTGACAAAGAAACCAGAGTTCCTTTTAAAGAACTAGGCTGGAAATGCTAGAGGTTTGGAAATCGGCGTCATTAATCACCACAGCCTCCGAGCAGCTCAGAGAGCAATGTGATGACTAGGAGAGCAGCCAGGGTGAGGAAGGCCACCCACGCCCTCCCCCACGCCCCAGGATGCTCTGACAGAGCCACCTGAAGGGGACACACATGCAGCTATGAATAGAAAGATTAGAGGCTTGTAAACCAACTCCTGTTAAGATCCCAAGTTAGTGTTTCCAGAAGGGCTCAAGTTACACTTCAGAGGGCTGACAGTACAACAGAAGGATTTAAGCTATTCAATGATTCAGGATCACAGCTCAAAGTGACAGCCACAGCCCTGGGCCTGCCTAGAGCCAGAAACCCTCCTGAAGGGGAGGTCTGTTTTTGAATGGCAGCAAAAGAACGCTGGCCCAGGCCACATGGGCTCTCTTGTAAGACCCAGAGCCCTAGAAGGTTGGGCTGGAGAGCTTAGCACCTGAAGTCCGGGATGATGATGTAGCTCATCTTCCCAACGGGACAGTAAACTCCAGAGTAAACACCACACCTGACCCTTTGTGAATCAGTCCAAGCATCAGGGAGGGCTACGGGACGTATGAACGTGAGTCAAGAAGCAGCGGCCCTGCTACTGGGGTCAACCACCATGATTCCCACACACACACATCTCCCCGGGGGGCATCTCCACCTTGTCTACTTCCAGTGTCTTCAGAGACTAGCTACCAAGAGGAGACACAACTTGAACCCATGTACACAGCTCTGGATCGACATACTTGGCGGAAATGGTTACTAAGAAGGCAGTGCGGTCCTGGAGAGACAGCCGATTCTAGGCCTGGGGCAGGAGGCAGACAAGGGGAGCCTGGAGCATCCTGTCACACCACCAAGGAGTGAAGAGGTGCTCAAAAAAGGAAATGGGGGTGGCCCCAAGGGCACAGACAGCGCTCCCCAGGAAGCAGACCTGGAACAACCTGAGCAATATGACAAAGTAGTACTGGATTTTATAAACTGAAGGCGAAAATAAGTACCCAAGAGTTCAGACCATTATAAATAAATGAAGAAAGGAAGAAATGAGGGAAGGCAGACCGATCTCCCCCGTGCCAAGAATTCCACATAATTCGTGCAGATCCACGGCCCTCAGGGAGAGGGATGTCACTACAGTGTGCACAGCACAGAGGGACTTCCTTCCCAAGAGGACAGGACATGGGGTCAGCATGGAGACCATGATGTCACAGTGGGGAAACCTGACCCACATCACCTCAGCCAGGTGGCCGAGGGTGACACCAAGAGTGACAAGTCACGGTAGTTGGCTGTGCCCTTGACCATGATGACAGAGGCCCTTCACCTGCGTGGTCTGCCTCCCCAAAACTCTTAACCTCCGTGTCACCGTGAGGAAAGCGTTAGACAAATCCCAACTGAAAAACGCACTAAGAAATACCTGACCAGTGTTCCTCAAATGGTCGAGCTCACAAAAACAAGGGAAATCTAAGAAACTGCCTCCGCCAAGAGGAGCCTTAAGGCCGCACGATGACTAAATTCCGTATAGTATCAGGAGGGGATCTTGGAACAGAAAAGGGTAAGGAAATATGAATGAGGTACGGGCCTTTAATTAATAATTTCTTAAAGATTTTATTTATTTATTTGGCAGAGAGAGACAGTGAGACAGGGAATACAAGCAGGGGGAATGGGAGAGGGAGAAGCAGGCCTCCCACTGAGCCAGGGAGCCTGACACAAGACTCAATTCCCAGGACCCTGAGACCACGACCAAGGCCAAAGGCAGACGTCCAATGACTGAGTCACCCAGGTGCCCCTTTAAGTAATAATTATGTATCCAAGCTGGTTCATTCATTGTGACCAATGTACTGTGTTAACGTAAGATGTTAATGGTGGACACTGGGCAGGTGAGAAAACTGTACTACGGTGTGCACTTGTTCCAAAACTATCCTGAAATAACGTTTATTTAAAAAAAAAAAAAAAAAAGAGGGGCACCTGGGTGGCTCAGTTGGTAAAGTGTCTGTCTTCTGCTCAGGTCATGATCCCAGAGTCCTGGGATCGATCGAGCCCCACATTGGGCTCCCTGCTCAGTGGGGAGCCTGCTTTTCCCTCTGCCACTCCCCCTGCTTGTGCTCTCTCTCTGAAATAAATAAAATCTTTTAAAAAAGAAGAAAAAAAAAAAAAAAGGCAGGCACTGGCTCATCCTGTGACAAAATGAAATCCAAGGACTCCAGTGACCATAAACTCACATTCCTAAGACAAGTTAATTTACTCTACAGGGAGCTGCCCAAGGGGCATACGGGAAGAGGGGCAGCAGGAGCTGCACCAACAGTCCCAAGAACCACATTCCACAGGCACAGGGCCTGGGAGTTTAAAGTCCATGCCAGCAGGTTCCATAGACAAGGCTGCTCTCACCACTGCCAGTCTACACCTCTGCTGATGCCACTCTCTTAAGACCTCCCTCCTTCGAGAATGAGCGTAGCAGATGTGCCAAGCAGCACCCTTAGACCAGAGTTAAAGTCACTCCCAGTGATCATGGCTAAGTCCCGGCCTGGCCTCAGTGCCGCCTCAGCACGAGAAACTGCAGCAGCCTAGCGATCAAATACTCATACTGTAGAAGGTGACCCACGGGACTGTGGACGACCAAAGCCATGGCCACCTTTCCTGATGAAACCCTTCACTGGAGGGGCGCCTGGGTGGTGCAGTGGGTTAAAGTCTCTGCCTTGGCTCAGGTCATGATCCCAGGGTCCTGGGATTGAGCCCCGCATCGGACTCTCTGCTCATCGGGGAGCCTGCTTCCCCTCTCTCTCTGCCTGCCTCTCTGCCTACTTGTGATCTCTGTCAAATAAATAAATAAAATATTTAAAAAAAAAAAAAAAAGAAAGAAAGAAAAGAAAAGAAACCCTTCACTGGAAAGACTGAGAGTGGCAGATTGCTCTGGCAATTTAGTTTGTGACCTGTCCCCACCCCTGTGTCATCTGCACTGTAACCTTGACTCCAACCACCTGTTTGGTCTCCCATCTGTGAGCAACTTGCCTGAGGATAGGCCAAAGATACAGCTCAGGCTTTGGGGTCAGATGGATGCAAGTGACTCCCGGATTCACCAGGTCCACGCTGTGTGAGCTCAGAAAGTGTGTGTTCAAGGATGTGAACCAGCCATGTGCTTCAAGGGCAACTAGGAATGTCTGCCCCTTCCTTTAACAACCGCAGGACGGGGCATCCGTGATGGGGACCAGGTGAGGACTGGACGCATGGATAAAACAGGACATGATCTCTGCCCCTATAGGGTTCATGCAGTAGACAAGGGGTGCTGAGAGGAAGTGCAGGGAGAAGCCCTCAGCCTCCCTGGGGGAAGGGAAGGCTTCACAGAGGAAGTGATGTTCCACCTGCACTTGGAGAGCAAGGTCTGGAGATGCAGCTCTCAGGCCGGGGAGGGGGAGAAGAGCCCTCTGGGCAAAGGGAAGAGCACAGAGCCCAGACATGGGGCCAGAAGGGCTGTGCTGTATGGGGATCTGAGTACAGACTGGATTGTGACCGCTGGCTGTCGGGTTCCCCACCTCAACAAGGGGATTCAACACAGAGCGGCCCTCCTGGGGATTAAGGAGTCACGACATGCGAAGGGCTAAGGAGAGCACGTGGCACAGCAAGCAAAGCTGAAAAAGCTGCACTTTTACTTGTATTACTGTTCCTACAAAGAGGAGACGAAGATATATAATCTGAAAACTAGTCTCTTAAAATATCGGGTTCTTCATGAGGAGGGCTCCTTAAGAAATACTCCAATTCTCCTCTGCCATGGCTCCTGAAAGCCCCTGACCTTCGTGCCATCCCAGTTTATAAATCCTATCTGAAGCAGGGCTTCTTAAATAGCCCCAACAAAACTACCCCAACTAAAGTCAGAGGAGAGGAAATGCAAAAACGCCAGGAATCTAGGAACTGAACACGAAGCAGCCTGCCACAACCAAAATATTGCCTTTGAGTTTCTTGTTTTAGCTTAGATTCACGAAAACTTTGCATTATCTGTAACAGATCCAGGACTTTTTTAATGCAAAAACGTTTAAGAGGAGGATGGAAGGACCTAGAAGACGCAAAGCCCTCTCTCAGTCTCCGGCTCTGAGTCTCCACAGCACATGACCCCAGCAGGGTCTGAGAAGACCAATGGGAAAAGCAGTGTCAAGGCTGAGCATTCTCTTCTGTAAAATGGGAAGACAACCTACAACAACTCTGATTGCTATCTACAAGGTGAGACAACATGCGAAACCATCAAGCAAAGCACTAGGCATCACAGCAACACCTGGTACAGATGCTGAATCAGAATCCTAGGGATGCGGGCACCTGGGGGGGCTCAGTCGTTAGCATCTGCCTTCAGCTTAGGTCATGATCCCAGTGTTCTGGGATGGAGCCCCACATTGGGCTCCCTGATCCACAGGGAATCTGCTTCTCCCTGTCCCATTCCCCTGGCTTGTGTCCTCTCTCTTGCTGTGTCTCTCTGTCAAATAAATAAATAAAATCTTAAAAAAAAAAAAATCCTAGAGATGAATTATAATTCGTCTTCAGAACCTCACCAATCCACAAAATTGCTATTTGTGTCTATCTATCCTGTGCCAGGGTCTGAACTAGCTCCTTTACCCTCTGTTTCTAATTCTGCAAAATACTTTGTATCCCCATTTTACTGGAAGAAACAGAGGCTCAACAAAGTCATGTAGCAAGTCCAAGGCCCTGTGACTGGTTAAGTGGGGGAGTCCGGATGACAACTCAGCTGGGGCTGACTCTCAAGCTCCCGTGCTTTCCACCCTACCATACCAACTGTTTACCGGGCAAGGGTCAGAGGAAGAAAGTTCTCTCTAAGAAGTACTTGCTTCATGGAGCTAAATTTAAATTTATGACCTTGCTGTTTCCATGTAAATTTTGGCAAAAGGAGCTCCTGGTGGAGAGCCACCATCTTCCCAGCTGCAAGCAGCAGCAGCAGCACCAAGGAGAACGTGGTGGTGGTGGTGGAGGGGAGTGAAGCAGAAGCAGTCTCTATTGGCTCCCATCACCCATAACCCTGCCTGGAGAGACCCCTGAGCCCACTCACTTTTACTTTCATTTTCTAGCCATCACGGCTTTCAGGTTCCCAGAAATTAACGGTACAGATGTCAGCAAACTGTCAGGCCCTGGAGAGTACTGACCTGGGACTCATAACTGCCATGGTCCACGGAGGCAGAGGAGATGGGGATCCAGGAGGATAGGAGAGTGGAGTGGGGGGTGGGGAAGAAAACGGAAGCAGAGGAGGGGCAACAATGACGAGGGATGGTGAAGGGTCTGCACTAGGGCCCCTGCTTGCTCACCCTGTGTGCTCATTCCTTAAACAGACCCAAGGAGGGCTCACTCTCAGGGAAGACGAGGCACATCGACTCTCAAATCCCAAGCCCCAGCTTTCTAACAGCCCAAGCTTTCTAACTGGAAGACCTAAGGCGAGCTACTTAAATTCCTTCAGCATCATCTCTAAAATGATACAAATCCCACTATCTCCCAGGACTCTGCGAGGAACAGGTGTGAAAAGAACTTTGTTTCCTATAAGAAACATGGACTAAAAAACTGCAACTTTGAAATGATTTCTAAAAACCTGTTGTTGGGGCATCTGGGTGGCTCAGTCAGTTGAGTGTCTGCCTTCAACTCAGGTCATGATCCCTGGGTCCTGCGATCACCCTGTGTCAGGCTCCCCACTCAGCAGGGAATCCACTTCTCCCTCTGCCCCATCCCTGCCCCCTGCTCATGCTCTCTCTCTCTCTCTCTCTCTGCTTGCTCTCTCAAGTAAAAATATAAAAAATTTTAGAAATAACAATAATAAAATAAAAATCAGTTGTTACCGGGGTGCCTGGGTGGCTCAGTGGGTTAAAGCCTCTGCCTTCGGCTTGGGTCATGATCCCAGGGTCCTGGGATCGAGCCCCGCATCGGGCTCTCTGCTTGGCCGGGAGCCTGCTTCCCTTTCTCTCTGTCTCTTTGCCTACTCGTGATCTCTGTCAAATAAATAAATAAAATCTTTGAAAAAAAAAATCAGTTGTTACCACCTCCTCTCTATTGTATGAATGCAGGAAAGTCCAACTAGTTGAAGAGGCAAGAGAGGAGAGGCTTCTGTCTCACACAGAGCCCTCCCTCTTTCTGCCAAGCAACATCAGATCACTGCTTGGACTCTGCAAACCCTGGATGCCAGAAGTGGCTGCCTAACTACCCAGGGCACTGATGCATTCCACGTCTCTCTAAAAGGGAGAGCTTCTCCTTCAAAAAAAACCTATTTCAGAATCCTAGCTGGGAGAGCATGTCCAGACAAAGAAGGTCCCCTCAGAAGGCTGGCAGCCTCATCCTGGGACTCCAAAAGAGTTCCAGAAACCACAGAAACCAAGGAGGTAAGTTCGGTCAAACACCAATGGTCAGTGAGCAGGAGCCTCTCTGGCCTTGTCCCTCAGAGGCACGGGCTGACCAGACTAGAGAGAAACTAGGCTGACTGCAGAAGTCTCCAACGACCCTCCAAAGACGACCACAGATAGAGAGCTTGTGATCCATTATTAGCTGACCCTAATAAATGAAGGCTTTCTTGTTGTCTGATAAAAATGAAATGAATGGGGGCACCTGGGTGGCTCAGTCGGTGAAGCGTCTGCCTTCGGCTCAGGTCGTGATCTCAGAGTCCTGGGATCGAGCCCCACATCGGGCTCCCTGCTCAGCAGAGAGGTTGCTTCTCCCTCTCTCTTTCTGACCCCCTCCCCACTTGTTCGTCCTCCCTCCATTCCGCCCCCCCCCCAATGAAATAAATGCATCCCAGGTCTAGCTCAAATGTCTGTAGGTGTCAGGCACTAGTCAAAAAGGTCCCAAGATAAAAAATGTTTAGCACTGTAAGGGCAGTAAAGATGGCCCAGAACACTGAAGAGCTACAGAAATTCCCAAGACTACATGGTCTTTTCTCTCTTCCTTGGCTAAGGATAGCAAGGATCAGTCATGGCCTCAAAGAGTCAGGCTACTCTCATTAAGGTACAGTCTCTGGCCTGTACTTTCTCCACATAACAAAACCTGCAAGCCTGGTCTAAGACAACAGCCATTTCACACACCTAAGTTCCAAGCAATAGACAAGGATCAGATGTCAGTACAGGCTGCCTCTTGGAAAGGCTGGGGGGCGGGGGCAGGCGGCGGGGAGGGGGTGTTGTGGAGGAATCAGTACTTTCTGGCATGCATGGGAATTCCTTGGGCTACAAAAATTAGCACATTAAGAACCCAGAGGTGCCACTGTGGTCTCAATTTACTCCTCTGTAATCTACAATTTGTCCAAGCCCAGAAGGGATTGAAGAGGCCCCGAGACTAGACAGAAGTGGCATAGACCTGTTGATCAAGGAGGTGCATGTGTGTTTTTGAGAGTGGGAAAGAGATAGGCCAGGACCCTTCAATACCACACTCCTCATTTTTTGTCTTTCCCCTACTCCCTAAAGACCAGCAGACGCAGTCCCAGGAGAAGCAGTCCCTCTGAAGCAGCTTGGAAACAACTCACGTGCTCTGGGAGGACGGGGCTGAGCCTGGAGCAAGGGGGAGGGGGAGAGGAGGGGTCAGAGAAGATAATGAATGGGCAGATCCACCCTGATCTGTGATCTGTAGCTAAGGATTAAGCAAACCTCAGCTAAATTTTTCAGAGGCAGGAAGAGAGATACACTCAGAGAACACAACTAGAGAACAACATAACTAGAGGACAGGGTTGGGGGTGGAGGGGGCAAGACAAGAAGACAGCTCGTTTCTAAAAAGTGGCCCAGACTTGAAATTCTGCCGAGATCCTGGCTGGCTCCCTGGCTCGAAGAAAGAGAGGAAGTGAGGAGCTGTGGGAGCCTGTGAGTGTGGCAGGCTCTCACCCAGGACCCCTCGGCCCCCCAGGAAATCGAGATAAAATTTCTCTCGGGCTGGAGGGAACAACTGTTTTTATGGGACGGGGTCGAGGGGAGAGGAAAACGACGACAGACAGCACTCCTCGCCACCTCTATAGAGAAGGAAGACAGGCTCCTCCATACCCAGCAAAGATTCCTTCAGTTCTGGGAGCAGAGGAAACAGAATCTGGGGTCTCTCCCTCCACAACTGGACTGGACAGTCCAGAGGAGAGCCCTGGCGGTTTCCCAAGGCTCATAAAGGGCAGGTAAAAAATGGAAAGAAGGGCCCCCACTTTGGCCCGACGCCTGGGGAGCCCCTTAAGTGGGGGCTACGGGTCGGGGGAGGGGTCAGTATCCCCCTAAGCTGAGGTTGGGCGGGAGGAAGTACTGCCCCGAAGAGGCTTCAACGCAAGCGAGACACTGGGTCTCGGGACAGGCACACTCACGGCGGCTCCGGGGCTGCAGCGTTACTTGGGGCCGGGGCTCAGACTGTCTCCGCTCCTCTCCCCCCGGCGGTGTCCCAGGCTCCGGCCTCCACTTCCGCCTTTCAGCCGCTCCGGATCCGGATCTCCACCTCAGACCCGCCCCTCAATACTCCCAGGTGACTGACAGGGCGGAGAGACCAATGGGAGGCGCTCTTGGCCGACTCACAGGCGACGCCTGTGGGGAGCATGGGTGAGGCGGGAGAACCCGCGCGAGGGATGGCGGGACTTGTAGTTCACAGAACTGGGAGGAGCCGGTGGCCGCCTGGGATTTAGACTTTGGGTGGAGCCGGCTGCCGGCTAGGCGGAGCCCGACCGGGAACTTTTTAAAGCCAGGCCTGCCAACCGCGTCACCCTGGGTTCCAGGAGCCCCGAGGGGAGGAGGATGGCGGAGCGCTGGAAGAGGGCAGAAGGCTGTGTGTGCAGAGTTGGGAAAGCAAAAACATGGTGTGAATGAATACGCACATGAGGCCGCAGTCCTGAGCGCTGGCTAAACCGGAGAAGCCCCTGTCCGACCAAGTCAGCTCGGGGAAACCGGACTGTGGGGGACATTCTGTGGTGGGGAAGGTGATTCAAGTGCTATAAGAAGGGTTCTGTGGAGACTTCCTGGGTGAGATCAAAGGGAGACCTTCTGCCGCTTGTTAGCCATAAACCAGGACCCTCCTCCTTTGGCTGGACCCCAAGCCACACCAGGATCACCTTTAACTCTGCCTGTCCCCACTCCCAACCTCCAACCAGAACCAGCTCTTTCTCTGATGCCAAAAACAGAGCAGGACCACTTCTGCTTTGGCTCTCCCCATCCACACAGACTAGAACCACTTCTGTTTGCCTCCCCCACCTTGACCTCCATATGGATCAGGACTATTTCTATTTTTCTATTTTTTTCCTTCCTTCAATATGCATTAGGACCACTTCTGTCTCTGCCCACCCCCATCCCCCAACACAGGCCGGTATCTCCTCTGCTTTGGCGTCCCACTCCCAGGAACACTCCTCAAAACCTGTATGGAATCAAAGCTCAGGCCCTCAGCGCTGTTGGCGTTGTTCCTGGGACACTTGGTAACACCAATCATACTTGGAGCCTGAGCTGGCGAATCAACCTGTCTGGGACAGCCTGCCCACACCTGGATCCATCTGGTCACCAGGGTGCTTCTTTCTAACAATATCTGTAACCCCCATCTCCCCACCCCTGCACCCCTGCAGTGATCATCTGAGAAGCAAAAGCTAAGATGGAAGAAAGGCTTAGGAGAGCAAAGGAGAGGAAGGCAGAGTGGAATTCCTGGCAGGTTCTGAGCTGGTGACAAGCTTTTTCCCCAGCCTCTGCTGTACCTATCCTGCAACAGGTACAGGATCAATTATACAGGATCTGTGGGGCATCCCATGGGCTCCTTTTCCAGGGCTGGAGGTGGGCCTGAGCCGGGACTCTGTCCCTCTCACATACTGCGTCTGAATCTGAGACTGTGATGGGTAGGGGGAGGAGGGGGTGTAAACGGCCCACAGTGACTCATTAAGGTTTCTGCCTCACCTCTGGGGCCTCTGGTGGCATGAATGTGGTGCCAAGTGGATTGCTTGGCGCCTTTGCCCTTCCTAGAGACAGCAACTGGGCCCTGGGGTGTGGTGGGGAGTGACTGCCCTGTAGGCTCCTCCAAAGCCCTGGGGCTCTCAGACCAACCCCCAGAAACATCCACAGCCAACAACTACAAAAATAAAGCATTTATTTCCTATCCAAAAGTCAGCCCTGGGTGTTGGGTGGTAAAGGAGAGTTGGGGACCAGGGTGGGTATGTGAGAAGTCAGGGTCCTGGGCGAGACCGTGTTGGATGTGGGAAGAACAGGCTTGGCTGAGCTCTGGTGCAGGGGGAGGGATAAAGAGTGCTGTGGGGACTGTTTGAAGTTGCTGGCAACAGAAGAGACCACCTTCAGTGACAGCCTGCAGAAAGACAGAAACGGAGATGTTGACAGGCCCAGGCATAGAAACAGACACTGCTGGGCCCATAAAGCTCCCGCTGGAGCAGAGGAATCTGGGAGGAAACTCTAAGGCAGGAACTGCAAACCCAAATATACCTACACAGACCAAAGAATTCAAATGAGGGAAGCTAGCTCGGTGTCAGGAGATGACCTCCAGTGACCCCAGACGATGGTGGCCACTCAACACCACACTGATTGTTGCCAGGTGGAATGTTGGCCCAGGACTGCCAGAACTCCCCATGTTTTTTTAGAGAAGCTGGATTATCGGGATATTTATGTGAACTTTCCTGATTTTTAGTGCCGGCAACTCATTCATATTATTATTTTTTTTCCCACCCCCCCCCATTCATATTATTAAAGAAAGTAATAACCAACGAGAACTGAAGAATACGTATCTGGGGTTCATCGTTTGTTTCCTGTGTGGGCTGAGGGATGAGGTGGGCTCACCCAGCCTTGGCTGCTAGTGGGAGGTCTAAGGAGTCTTGGGTTGCTTAGATGCCAGCCATCTAGACCTATCCCTCTCAAGGTGACATTGCTTCCAAGGTCTCCAGCAGGGCCCAGGGGACTGGGGGGCTGGGACAGAAGCCCTCCCGATATCACAAAGCTATCTCTGCAGTGAAATCTGCAATCTGTCCCTCTTGCCTTAGACACCAAGATCCAGCCAGCTCTTGCCTCAGCCTTCACTTCCCGTGCTGGATGGGGGACCCTCCCTCAGCCCCGGATGCTCCCCCATATCTACCTGCCTCCGGGTCCTGGGGAGAAAGCAGGACATGTCATCTGCTGGCCTAATCGGCACTGCATTCCGTCTCATGCCTGTTGGGTTCCACAGCCTCAGATGGCTCCCCTCACAGAGGGGAAGGACAGGGGAAGGTTTGGAAAAGGGAACAGGGTCAGAAGTGACCAGGCTTTGTAAAAAAGTCCAGAGAATGCAGAGCCAACCAGACCAGCTGGTGGCTGCTGACCCGAGGCAGGAGGCCAAGGGGCCCAGCCCCTCCCTGGAGGGCAGGCAGTAGTGCCCACCCCAGACAGGCCTGGGCCTAGGGCCTGGGTCAGTGGAACGTGTCTGGCCTGGACCGAAAGCTCTGTCGCATGAGGCGTGGGGTCAGAGGTGAGGCCTCTGGCACTGGGGAGGGTCCCAGAGACTCAGGCTCTGAGGGGTAGGGGGACAGCGTGGAGGGTCTCAGGTTGGGAAGGGTGGCTCCCATCTCTGCTGTCCCCGCACTGGCCGGGCAGTGGACCTCAGCGAGAGTAGTATCCTGGAGGCTAGGTGGTGGTCCAGATAGACATGGAGAAATGCACGGAGGCCTCGGCTGGGGACCAGGTGGGTCTGGGGGCCGAGCTGAGGCTACTGGGTGGCCTGGGGGACCCAGCCTGGCCTGTAGCAGGCCCATAATGTGTCGAAGCTCCCGGCTCAGCTGAGACACTTCCTGGTTGAGACGGGAGATCTGTTGGAACATAACCAGTGGTTCCCCAGGTGTCACAACAACCACCACTCTCCTAGATACACACTCCCCCAACAGTTTACAAAACATTCCCAGCCACTTCTGTTCACAGCCACCCCAAGAAAAAGGGCAGGGCAGGGGTTCTCTTTGTCGAGATGAAACACTCAGATGCTTTCCAGGATTTGGAACAGTGGCTATTCCAACAACCGCCCCACCCCACCCTAACTTTTACAAGAGGCAGAAAAGCAGGCCTCGAAGAGGCCACAAAGCTGGAGGTGACAGACACAAGCTTAGTCTCGGGCTATCCCAGCACGCATGCCCAAGTGTGTCTATTCAGTGCTTTGCTAGTCTATTCAGGGAGTACAGAATCAACTGAGAAATTTGTCGAAATGCAGATTCCTGGGCCCTACCCCAGATACTCCGAATTGGGTGATGCACAGAGCCCACATCTTACAAGCGCTGACAGACACTCAAGTGTGGGAACCACTGTGACCCAAGCAGGACTGGCCCTCCAGGTGGCCAAACCAGGCCCTGGTCCCGCCCCCAACCCTAGGGCCCGCCCAGCCCAGGGGCTGCCCTCCTGGGATGCCTGCGATGTTTACCAGAACCCAGGGAAGGCCCGCTCCCAAAGGGCTGGGCCTGGCAGTGCCCTGGTGACAGCTCAGAGATCCCCAGGGAGCAGGCAGAGGCAGAGCCTTGCTGCACAAGATCTGGGCTCTTCCTGACCAGGGTTCAGACATTAAGATCCAGCTCCCCCAGGGCTGAAGGCCTCTCTGCCTCCCTCCACCCCCACCCCTGTCCTCTGCCCCTAGGTTTGCTGAGCATCCACTTCCCAGGGCTGGAGTAGGAAAGGGACTTGGTAGGGGGCAGGTCCCTAAAGGAGAGAATGCCAAGGTCATGGAAGGAGGGAAGGCCTGAAGCAGCTGGGAAGAAAGGGAAGCAGCGGTCAATGAGGGCTCCCAGTGGACCAGGGACTAGCCGGGCACGGGTCCACTCCTACCTCATCCTCAACCACTCTGGCAAAAACAGGTTCTTCTCCCCATTTTTTGACAAGGAAATTGAAGTACAGGGTCATTATGGGACTTGCCCAAAGTCACCCAGCTACTGTAAATATGTGAACTCAGGACTCTAGGTTTAAGCCCTGAAATGTTCTTCTATGAGGCAAATCTCCCAAGATGATATTTTCCAAGGTCAAAGGGGAGGAACCAGCCCCTACCCACCTCCTGGTTCAGCCTGCAGACCTTTTCTTTCATCTCCTCAGCCTCCGTGGCCAGTTCCTGGCTGGGCCTGGTCCCTGCAGGCAGAAAAGGGTAAAGGAATGCAGGGCGAGTGTGGGAAACAGGAGTCTAGAGCCTGGGCCGGGCGGGCAGAGAATAAGGGAAGAGTGAGCTCTGGGCTCAGGATGATGGAAAATCCAGACTCTTCAGGCTGGTTACAAGGCCCTGTAACTTCCCTAGCCTTCCTCCACCCCTGCCCCAGCTTTATACCCAGAAGCTTCTATTTAGCACCTAAACACGAGGTTCTCTTCTCTCCAGCCTTTACGCCTTCCAGCAACGGCCTTGCGCCACCTCTCAAACTCCCACCCGACCTTTAAGACCCACCACAAGTGTCCCCTCCTCTAAGAAGGAGGGTTAGACGTGTCCTTTTCTCCTACCTCAGAGCCTTGCTCTTGCCTCAGTCATGGTACTTAACACCCTGCTCTGGAATCATTTATCTGAGGACACAGTTGTGTCCCCCACCAGACTGGGAGCTCACTAAGGATGTAGGGCAAGTCCGGCTTATCTGTGTATGCCCAGCACAGAGCCCAGTACATGGTCGACCCTTACTACGTGTGGAATGGGCTGGATGAAGGGATGGGTGGATGGCGGAAGAACGGGTGACTGAGACATGAAGTCTATGGCTGGCCCTTACCTGAAGGAGGGGCCTGTGAGCAGGGCCTAGGGTGCTCAGACCTCCTGCTGAACCGGAATGTGGGGGCCTCCGCTGTGCTGCCAGAGTCCTCGATGCCATCCACTATCCTGGGATGGGAGGCAGTGATCATCAGTCCCGTGGGGAGAGGGCAAGGGCCAGAGCAGAGCAGGCAGAGGGTAACTGGGGACAGCAGTGCCAGGGAGCTGGAGAGGAGCCGCGGTCACAAAAGGTGGGGTTGCAAGTGTGGGTGGATCAGGAAGGGCGGATGGACAGATGAGGCAGAGACAGGACGAGCACTGGACAAGCTCTAGTTGGAATGCTGGGGACAGAGCCCAGAGAAGGTTCTGGAAGCCAGCAGGGGTATGGGGAAGGCAGGGGAGGCTGGTGTCTCACCGGGGACTGAGGTCCGGAGGTCCAAATGTTCCCAGTGGGGGAATGAGAAGCTGAGGGAGCTTCCAAGCAGCAGAGCCCCTAGGGGGGCCATGAGGGGAGGGGCTGTGGCCCCGGCCAGCCAAGGCAGGGGAAGGGGTTGGGGACAGGGAAGGGGAGGAGACAAGGGTTGAGAATGGGGGCAGCTCCTCGCCCAAGAGGCTGACCAGGGAGCCCCGGGGTCGTGCTGGGCTGAGGTTGGGCAGCAGGAGGGGCCGGCGGGGTCTAGAACCACCCCCAGACTCCACCCCGGTCTCAGCCTCTGTGATGGATGGCAGGGTCTTGTCTGAGGAGGAGCCAAGGCTTTCCGAGCGGGGCTGTGGGCAGAGGGCAGCTGGTGTCAGGACAGTGAACAATAGGCCCCTTCATTAAGCAACAGCCTTCACTGGCAGATGCCGCTCCCCATCCCCCTCCCTTCTCCGGGCAGCAAAGGAGCCAAGGGAAGGGGCCCCCAGCTCCCAGACTCTCCCCACACAACTTCAACCCGACCCAGGAAGGTGGCGTTACCTGGGAGAGGCGAGGAGACCGGGAAAAGCGGCTGAGGCCCTGCGGGGACACAGGGGGGGTTCAAGCTGACTGACACCTCCCCCCTCGCCTGCCGCAGCACTTCCTAGTCCTACCCATCGGTGCTGTGGGCTCTGAGAATGTGGGGCCTTTCTGTGGAACTGAGTCAGAGATACCCTCCAACTCCAGCTCAGAGACGTCTGAGGGGCAAAGTCAATCTGAAAAGCAGGGAAAGACAAAGCCCCAGAGCCTAAGCCAAAATGGGCTCCGGACGTATCTGGTGAGGGCAGAAGAGGAGACCGGGGTGGGGGGATGATGTGCCAGCTCAGAGAGGGACTTGACAGAGGAGGAGCCCACAAGGGGTCTGCTCCCAAAGCGAGGGCCCTCTGAGGAGTCTGGAGTGAGGATGGGTGCGGGGGAGGGGAGCCAACAGGAGATGATGGGTCGGAAGGGTTGGGAGTAGAAGCGGTGAGAGATGGTCCATGGGATTGGGTGATGGCCAATGGAGAAGGGTCAGGTGGGCGTGAAATATGTTAAGCATGGAAGGGACAAGGGAAAGGGGTGCCTGGGATTGAGGAAGGATTTTCTCAGGATGGAAGGAGGTGCAGGGGGAGGTCTGCTCTGAAGGAGGGGACCTCGGAGGAGATGGAAGCCATAGGGGGTCTACATACATTGGTGTCAGAGCCCTGGCGCAGGTTGAAGGTGAGGTCCCGGGGCAGGCCAGCCCGGAAGGCAGCCCCATACTCAGGATAGAGCCTCAGGACCTCAGCCAGCCCTCGGCTGCTCAGCTGCTGCAGGCCACAGTAGGTCAGTGCCTTCACGTCAGCGCTGGTCTTCAGCACGTAGCCTGGGCCTGCCCCTGACCCAGGCTCCTGCCCCGGCTCAGGGATATCTGCCCCAATCAGGTCCCCCTTCCCTGTGGGTAAGGGATGGGGAGAGTCAGCTGGGGGAGAGGGACCAAGAGGATATCAGTGGAAGGTGCTCAATGGATTTGACGGATGGTCAGTGTGTTGGAAGGGTGGTCAAAGATGGATCAATCAATAAGATTGGTGGAAATAACCAATGGAGGTGGGTAAAAGTCAGTGGAGAATGACGGATGAAGTTGGAAGACAGTCAGTGAGGCCTGTCAGTGTTATCAATGGAACTGGATGATCAGTAAAGAATGGCCAGAGAGGTCAGTTAAAGGGTAAAGGTCAATGGAGTTGAGGGTCCATGAGAAGGGTCAGTAGAGTTGGGAGATGGTGCAGTGGGAAAGGACCAACTGAGATGGGGGAGAGTCACTGGGGGAGGGTTGATGGGTTGATGGCCAGTGGGAGTAGGGGAGAATCCGAGGGTATGGTCAAAAGGGATGGTAGTAGGAGGAAGGGACCAGGAAAGAGGACTCCTCAGCAGGAATTCCACATATGCACTAGGGGTAGCCCAGTCCCTAGATTCCCAGCCACACCCAAGGCCTCTAGGGCAAGGTTCTAGGGTAGGTCATAGGTGGTGGTGGGATCCTCACCCAGGATGGCCAGCACCATGTTGTCTCGAAGCACCTCGAGTGAGCCGGAGCAGACGTAGTAGTGGGCCTGCAGGGCATCCCCACGGCGCAACAGGTACTCGCCTGGGGCGCAGAATGAGGTCTTGATGTGCAGGGAGAGGGCCCGCAGGCAGCCCCTGCTCGCTGCTCCGAACAGTGGCAGCTGCAGGATCTCCCGGTTCAGGTGCATAGCGATGTCAGCTCTCAGCTCGTCTGGGAAGTCACGCAGTAACTGCATAAGGGGCATAGGTCATTCTGGCCATCCCCCTACGGCTGCTAGTTGAGTTCTACAAATGTCCTGAGCTGTCTCCCAGGGGAGAGCTCCAATGTGCCCTTTGCTTTGAGGTGACCCATTTCTGACCTTCAGGAAGACCTCAGTTTTGCTTGTGTGTGGACCTCCCTCCCGACCCAAGTTCTGGAGCAGAGACTAGGTCTCTTCCTGTCTGTCCACTGCCTATGACTACTTGACTACATGCAGACACACTCATTGTGTGGTCGCTCAGCCCCACACAAGGACCAGTCCTGGTGGGTCAACCTTTCACCCAGGAGTCGGGAAACTAGCAGTCAGCTCTGCCCTACATCCCTGTGGAGCCTGGGCAATCCATTTGCTCTCTCTGGGCCTCCGTCATCTGTAAAGATGCAAGCTTACCATAGGCCTTAAACATTACCAATGACCTTCAGAGAATCAAACTTAATGGTCCCAGATCCATCCTCATCTTACAGAGCCCCCCTAGGCCACTCTGGCTTGCTGACCTCTCCCTCTTGTCTCCATTTCCTCCCCAGGCTCTTCTACTAACTTTCCACATTCTTCCTGCACCATAGCAACCAGCGTCATGACTTCCCTACTCCTGGTGAGCCCGGAGCCCTGCATACGGGTCTCGACTTGTGTTTTCACCTGCCTATGGAGCAGCCTCCACCTGGATCTCCCACAAGCATCACACCCTCGTCCTGGTCGTTTCCACCCCTAAGTCCAGCCTTCCTCCGGCCATGCCTCCATCACACCCCTCTGCCCAAATCAGGAACCTCAGCCTCATTCTGAGCTCCTCTCCTGCCACCAGCTGATCACCAGGTTCCATGGCTCCAAGTCTCAGAAACACCTCCTAGAGCCCCAGGCCACTCACCAGCCTCTTTGTGTCGTTCCGGGACCTGGGTTCCTAATGCTCTTTCTGCCTGGAATGGCCTCTGCTGATTTCCTTCTTGCCTTTCACAAATCCCCTCTTCTGTGCCACCTTCCCTGACTCATGGGGGTCCAGACACAAGGTCCCCTCATTGGAACCACCATCCCTCCCGCAGAGTCCTAATCACTGTGTTGTTGTTGTTATCATTATTTTTACCTGTCTGCCTCCCTCCCCCAACCGGTGTCTCCCTGAGGACAAGGGCTGAGTGTCATGATTCCTGAGCTCTCCAGTCCCGCACAGAGGCTGGCCCAAAGCAAGTGCTCAGGAAATGCGGGCTGGGGTGGGGGGACGGATGGTATTAGCTGAGGCCTGAGCTCCCTTTCAGCTCCTGCGCTTCTATTGCAAAGGGAGAGGGATGTGGATTTGGTGGGTGCGCGCCCCCGCGCCCTGCCTCCCCCTCCCCCGCCTCCCAGGACCCTGTCGGCCTCCACCGCGGGATCCCCGCGCACTACCTCGTTGGCGTCAATGCCGCTGTTGACGGCCCACGTGGTCTGGAAGGACTCGAGCATGCGCTGCTTGAGCGGCCGCGGCAGGCGGTGCACGCGGATGAAGTCCTTGAGGTCCTTCATGCGGCTGTGGTAGAGCGAGCGGCGCGAGTACATGCGCTGGATGATGGCCGTCACGTTCCCGAACACCACGGCGTGCATCAGCGCTGCAGCGGCGGCAGCGGGCAGCCCGTGAGGGACGCCCCTCCCCACAACCTCCTCCCGTACCCCCAAACCCACCCTGCCCTCCACGGATCTGGGTTCCCGGAGAAGGAGGGGCAGGAGAGCCAGTGGGCTTGGGTGGGGGCAGGGAGGGGCCAGACCTGAGGCTCCTCTCCTGCCCCCTCCCCCCAACTAGGTCATGACTTGGGTTTCCCACCCTCTTCGCAAGAGGCTACACCTGTTTTGTGGCATGCCCCTGCGTCCCTCCCACCCCAGGGGCCAGCATGTAGTAGATGCTGAGGAAACGGCTATAAATGAATGAATGTACGACTGTCTGGACGTGGGTGGACATCTTGCCTTCTCTGAGCCCGTTTCCCCATCTGCACGCGGGGCTTAGCAGGGCCACCCTGGGGCTTGGCAGGCCCGGCCTCACCGCCTATGAGCATGGTGCAGATGGAGAAGATCTTCTCGGCGTCGGTGTTGGCGCACACGTTGCCGAAGCCCACGCTGGTGAGGCTGCTCAGCGTGAAGTAGAGGGCAGCGATGTAGGCGCTGCGCCGCGACGGGCCGCCGGCCGAGCCATTGACGTAGGGCTCCTCCAGCCGCTTGCCCAGCTCGTGCAACCAGCCTGGAGGGTGGAGGGAGGCAAGGAGCAGCTGCCCTGGCCAGCAGAGAGCTGGCTTTCCCTGAGCAGCTGCCCAGGCCAGCGGAGAGCTGGCCTTCCTTGAGCTGCATGTGCTTGACCTTGGGCAAGTATTTACAGAGGCTAGGGGAGGTTTGCACCCACAGGCACAGGAAATGTGAGGAGCAGCCTGGGCCTGGGACTCCCCACAGTGAGCTGGTTACAGTTGCAGAAAGCAGGGCTAAGCTGCTGACCGTTTGAGGGAGGACTCTCAAGTAGTTTACTGAGCACCCCTTGGGTGCAGGGTGCTGGTGGAACTTACAGTCTGGAGGGGAGAGACACATGAAATACATTGCAGATGGGCAGTGAGCTACTAAAAAGGAACAATAAGGCATAATGGGTTGGGGAGAGCCAACCCAGTTGCGGGGACTAGTCGGGGGTGGGCGTTATGGTTCTTAAAGGGCTCCATTGGGACAGAGCATTTTAGTGGGGATTGCAAGGACTAGAAAAGTCACCTAGGGGAAGAAGGGAGGGAGAGGGTTCCCGAGAGGAAAACACTGTTCAAGGCCATTGTGAGAAAGCAGTACATCTGCGTGCTGGAAGGAGGCCAGCGTGGCTGCGGCACAGGGCGCAGGGGAGAAGGGGAGGCCAGGTGGGGCGAGAGAAGGCTGCAGGGCTGCACAGGTGCGGGCCAAGTGTGGACTTGATTTTGAGGGCAGCGCAGAGCCACTGAAAGGGTCCAGGCAGGGCATTGCTCCCTCTGCCCCAAACGCCCTCCCCACCATCGGAGTGTTTCCAGTACTCTTTTGATTGCCTGTCACTGGCCCGGCTCCCCTGCCAGTAGGCTGTGAGGTCAGCCCAAGGCAGACCCTTGGTCTTCAACTCAGGTACTTCCACGCCCGACCTGGAAGGAACTCCATGCACGTTTGTTGCATGGAAGGTAGACTGTGGAGTGGTGGGTGTGGTGCAGGGGGAGGCATCAGCTCGGGGGCCTGTGTGGACAGGGCTGGCGGATGGGTATCCGTGGAAGCCTGGGGTCGGCGGCTCACCGATGTCCCAAAGCAGCGGGTCATTGGCTTCCATCTCCCGGCGCCCGATGACGTACCAGACGCAGGCCATCCAGTGGGCGAGGAGCGCGAAGACGGACATGAGCAGGGTGAGCACCACCGCGCTGCACTGGGAGTAGCGCTCCAGCTTCTGCAGCAGCCGCAGCAGCCGCAGCAGCCGCACGGTCTTCAGCAGGTGCACCAGCGAAGTCTGCGGGAGTGTGGCGGGGGAGGCTGTCAGCAGGCACACCTCCTCAGAGCTCCCCACAGCCCCTCCCAGCGCCTTGTCACCAGATGCCCTGGAACCAGGGGAAGTTGCAGCAGGAAAAACGGCCCTGCTGTCCTGAGAAA
Source organism: Mustela nivalis (assembly GCF_964662115.1). NCBI lineage: Eukaryota > Metazoa > Chordata > Mammalia > Carnivora > Mustelidae > Mustela > Mustela nivalis. The sequence goes on from NC_139036.1 coordinate 42,652,971, forward strand.
GTGGCCAGGGAATGCAGAGGGGAGAGAGTAATACTAAAGCTCATAAAGGCTAATACAGGGGTGCCTGGGTGGCTCAGTGGGTTTAAGCCTCTGCCTTCAGGTCAGGTCATGATCCCAGGGTCCTGGGATCGAGCCCCGCATCGGGCTCTCTGCTCAACAGGGAGCCTGCTTCCTCCTCTCTCTCTGTCTGCCTCTCTGCCTACTTGTGATCTCGGTCTGTCAAATAAATAAATAAAATCTTAAAAAAAAAAAGGCTAATACATAACTATATGCGTACTTATATATGTACTTGCCGTATGTGTCAGGTACTGGGCTAAGCATTTATAATCCTTATGAAAAACTCGTGCCTTCAGTTCAATTATCATCATCATTCCCAGTTTGCAGATGAGTAAACTAAGGCTCAGAGAAGCTAGTGATTTGCTTAAGGTCATACACCAAGGAAATGATGGAGCTGGGACTGCCATCTGAGCGGCTACCCAAGTCCATTTTGTGCTGTGCTGCCTCTAGCACCGTGCATGGGCTGGTGAAAAAGCAAGTCCTGGTCGGAGGTAGGGAATGAGCTCTGGGCCCTGCTGGACACATCCGGAGACCTAAGCGCAATCAGCTGTGGACAAGAACTGGTTGTTGGCAATGCCAGCATCTGTGAAGGGAGCCATCCCTCGAGACACAGAGAGGCAAGGGAGAGTGGGAACAGGCAGTGTCCTGGGGACTGGGGAAGGTTAGGGGCTGTTCCCAGGCTCGGTCAGCTGCAAATGAGAGGGGCATGCCGGAATGTTGAGGAAAGGAGACCAGGAATTGAGGGAGCCTCGGCTTTGGGCTTTGAGGTCTTAGCCCTTGTGGGGCTGGGTCGGGGGGTGATTACTCGTGGCACTAGTAAGCAGCTTGTAAGTGTTACCAATATTACCACTATGACTGTTTTCACTGTGGTCTTTAATACTTCAATTAGCCTTCCAAATTTTAGAGATGAGGAGCAGGTACTCTGGGTGGGGGCAACTTGGAAACAAGGGCTGGGGGCTCTAGGGCAGCACCTGGGGAACTTAGTAGGAAGGCCCTTCCAGAAGCCTCTAGCAACGTCCCCCGTAGTCTTGGCCCTACCCAGCTCCTGAGCCACCTCCTGTCCTTTTCTCTAATTTTAGGTGAAGGAGCTGGGAAGGAGGTGGCCCTGCTTCCCCCACATGGACCGTCTCCAGGGCTTAACGCCTGCCCCCAGCTCCCAGAGCTTCTGCCTCCAGACTTGAATCCTTCAGGGCTGCATCTAGTCACCAGGCCCTGTGCCTCACTCTCCTGGGGCCCTCGTCTCCTTTTGCTTGTGTCCCGGGCTCGGCTCCTTCCAGTCCACAGCTCTGCCCACTCATCCTCTCTCTTCGCCCTACCTCCCCCCAGCCCAGCACTGCTCCTGATCTCCCCTTATGCTACATCATCCACTCGGGGGCCTTGTGTTCCTGGGAAGTGGGGCGGTGTCATGGAACAAGGAATAGACTAGGAGTCTGGAGACCTGGTTCCAGTCTCCTGCCTGCTACTGCTAGCTGTGTGACCTGTGGCAAGCTGTTTAACCTCTCTGAGCCTTTGTGTCTACCTCTGAAAAAGAGAATCTGCCCTGAGGGGTTACTGGGAGACACCTATGAGATGATGTGCAAGAAAGGACTTAGTACGTGAAAAGTGTTCCTGAAGGTACCAGAGGAGGGGGACTGCTGGGGAAGAGGAACAGGAGCCCATCTGCCGCTCTCCCACTCCCCAGGGACAGTTGTTTGCCCGCTGACACAGCCTCGTGGGCATGGGATGGGAGAGTGCGCTCCTAGGGAGGGGTGGGTTGCTCTGCTCCGAGTGGCCGGAGTCCCAGGGCAGACACACACACATGCACGTGTGTGGGAGCGTGCACACACGTGTACACAGCCAGGAGAAGAGGCCCACAGCCCGTTGGCGGCTAGTTAAATCCGGCTGCGTGTAGGTGGTTTCCTGCTATAGCTGAGTGTGGCAGAGAGAGGAGCGCACAGGGAAACTGCTTTCCACCTCCCCACCCAACAGCCAAGGGAGTCTGGGGACACAGGGTGGGACTCCCTCACCCTGGACTTGAGAGCACCTACGATCTACCGGCTGAGTGCAGAGCTGACCACCCAGGGTACCTCCAGGCATTCCCTGGGAAGAAGGGAGGGCCCAGGTCCTGGCACTCTCTGCGTCCAAACCCACCCCACAGCCTCTACCTCCTTGTCTTGGCTTACTATGTTCCCCCCAGATGCTCTCTCCCCATCCCCTGCCAGCCAAATCCTGCTCTCTGTCTAAGGTCTAGCCCTGATCTATCTCCCGCAGGAACCCTTCCCAGAACACCTGAGCCTTTTTTCCAGCTGGAGTGCTTTGGACTCCCAGGTGCTGGCTAGATTTCAGAGCATCAGATCACTTTCACGCATGCCCACTTTCCTGCCTGGAACTCCAGGATCAGCTAGCTCCGTGCCCAGCCCCCAGCAATACCTGGGCCGCGTCTTCCTCTCCATTCACCTCTTCTGTTCCTGCTGTCCCCTCCAACAGTCCTGCCCCCTCACCAGCTTAGCTGCCTGGAGGCTGAATCCTTGTCCCTTTTCCGCACAGTGACCATGCTCCACACAGTGCTTTGCAGACAGCTAAATGCTCATCAGTTGTTTGTTAAATAAAAATGTGAAAAGTACCACTCATTTGGCATCAGACCAACGCCGCCCTGGTAGCCCTAGTTAGCTTTTCATTTGTCTCAGCTTCCCTCAGTGATTGTGAGCTGAGCTCCCTGAGAGCACAGACCCTCCCAGCTCCTTCTGAGCAGCTAGCACGGGGCTTGGCCCACAGCAGGTGCCGGACAACTATTTGCAGCTGGACGGATGGGTAGGGCTGAGTCTCGGTTGGAGTCGGTCCCTTAGTGGGAGATGCTGTGCTGAATTTGGGAGGCTGGGCGGCAAGGCGGGACAGGGGTCACTCACCACGGTGATGTTGAAGACATAAAGCAGGTCAAATGGCAGAGCAGCAATAAGGTCAACAAAGAACCAGGTGGCCAGGTAGTGAAGACCAATGGAACGAGGAGCAGAGACCACCTGGCCGGACTGGGACACATAGGTGGTGCGGAAGTTCAGGATAATATCTGGGGGTACAAGAGACTGTTACTAAGGGGCTTTGAGTAAGCTGGGAATAAGCCCGAGACCCAGAATGGAATTGGAGGCAGAAATGGGGAAGGCAGATTGGGCTTCTGGCCGCTCTTCAGGGAGGAGTGGTCTAAAGGCTGAAGGGTTCGGGGCTCAGGACATATGGACCATTAGGACTTAAAGACCCAGAAAAGGTTGGGCTCTGAATACCAGGGTCCTGCAGGCTCAGGACGGAGCAAAGCTTAGATGTGTGGGTTCCCCCAGCCCACCCGCCAGGGTATGCAGGGCAGAGGATCTGACCCAGGATGAAGAGCATCTCCACGGCGATGTCGCTGACAAGGGTGTGTCGGGAAGTGATGGGGGTGTCGTCGTCGCCCAAGAAGCAGACATTGTAGGGGACGGTGATCGCGACGTAGAAGGTGGCAAGGAGGATGAGACCATCCCACACGGCCTTGGGGACGCTGTAGTGGAGGAGGAGGCAGCGGGACCCCCCCACGGAGGCCACCTTGTACTCGGGCACTGATGGCTTTGGCTCAAACACGTTCTAGGGGGAGAGGGGTGGCGGTTGGGGACATTTAAGGGAAAGGGGAGCCAAAGCTTAGGGAAGGAAGAGGCAGGGGAGGGGGCAGGGGGGAGTGGGTGCTCCAGGCATGATCATGAGAGGAGATGGAAGGTGTGGGAGAGGGGTTCAGGGGCCGGCACCTGACACTTCCTTCCTCTGCCAACCTACAGCTTGGGCCCCCTTTGGATCAATCATGTTTTGTGGCGGTTATTTATAAGGCTTAACCTTCACCCTGCTTGAGAAGGAGATTATGACAAGTCAGACACATGCTTTAGACCTCCCTAGGAGTCATTAACTTCTCCCTCAAGTTTCACTTGGAATTTAGGGTCCCTGTGGAGGATAAGGATATCCCAGAGATGAAGGGAGGCTGACACAGCACATCCCATCCCCTGTTGCCCCCACAAACTACACAGAAGATAGGAGAATCGATCCCGTGGCTTTATCAGGGTCCTAGGGCTAGATACCAGGACCCCAATGGGAGCTCTCTCCCTAGAATCACAATTTGTGATTTCACCCCTACCATCGTGAGATAACACTGTCACTCAGAGGTAGCTAATATACTTGATCCTAGATCCCTGCCCTTATGACATCGTCAGAGTAAAGTAATATCAATCATAAGGAAGCAAGGGAGATGGGGTTGGAAGATGTGAGAGCACATGGGACACAGCAGAAAGTCGTACATGAGAAATGCGTGGACAGAGGGATAAGTCTACTGGAGGGATATCAGAGAGACAGGGAAACATTAGCAAGGATGCCTCAGAATCACAGCTGGGAGAGGCTGGGATGGAGATGTTGGGACTCACATTATTGGTTTTCATGCCTCCCTGGCGCCGGCGGCCAAAGTGGCCAGCCAGGCGGTGTAAGACAGTGCGGCTTTGCCTCCTGGCAGATCGAAGTCTCGAGCCGGCTCCCCTCCTGCCAAGGGAGTTTTCTGTTGGAAAGAAGGGTGCAGAGATAAGTGGGGGCACTTCCCATGAAGCCAGATAGGGAGATGTCTTGTGTGACCCTCAGCAAGGACCTCTGACCATTCATGCCTCCTTCCCAGACCTGCAGTTACCATGATTACTGTCCCCATGGCCTCCTGGGGAGCCAAGTCCTGGGCCTCCACTCTGAGTGATGTCCTTGAAGGAAAAGAGGAAAAGCACGACTTCTCCCATCTCATTCTTGATTGGCATCATGTCCAAGAGGCACCAAAAGGCTGAGCCTGTAGATGTGAAGAGATGGAGGGGAAGGGTGAGCAGCCCATGGCACCCCTTCTCTTTGATCACCCAAGGTTCCTGGGCATGATCAAAGGGCTTGGCAAAGGTTTACAGATGGAAAGAACCCCAGAGATTATGTCAGACTCCTTCCCTTCCCGATGGGAGAAGCAAGGCCTAGAGAGGACCAGGGATGCCCTCAGGGTCACATAGTTAGCTTGTGGCAGTATGGGGCCAGCATCCAGTCTTCCACTGTGCCAAGCAGACTCTGTGTATGGCCCAGGATCTGCGCAGGCCTGCAGGGCGGGCCACTACCCCTTACCATCCTTTCGGTAGAAGCAGATTTCAGCCCGGTGCTCTTGATGGCCCTCCAGGGCCTTGTGCAGCCTCTGCAGGGCTGGTTCACTAGTCTCTGGACCATAGAGGAAACGGCAGCTGCAGGTTTTCTGCATGACCTCAGTGCGGCCGTAGCCTGTGAGCTCGCAGAATCCGTCAGAGCAGTAGACAATGGGAAAGCCCCGTGGGCCCTGTGCGTTGGCCAGCAGGAAGTTGCTGTCTGTGAGAAGAAGAGGTCAAGGTTAGGTCAAGGCCAGGAGGGGATCTTAGCTTCAAGGTGAGTAGTACCTCCCCCAAACTGTGGTCAGAGGTCACAGAGCCAGAAGTTTCCCAGACTTCCTTGTGATTCCTGGATCCCCTTTGGGATATTCTGAAATGAGAGTAAAAAGAGATAGAGGAAAAGGACAAGGACTTAAGGATGGCTTGGAACCAGGACAGGGACTACTGGGGGGGTTGAAGGTCACACTGTCCTTCCCTCTCCCTTCAAGCTGGTGAGCTATTACAAGGGAGCTGGGCATGGGCTCCAGCACGACACCTCTGCCACTTTCTGACTGTAACCTAGGACACTGGTTAATGAACTCTTCTGTGCCTCAACTTTCTTATCTGCAAAGTGGGACATAATACATCTTCCCTATATGGCTGTTGTGAAAGTTACACTAGTTACCATAGGGAGAAAGTTACCTAGGGAGAACAAATCCTAACATATACTAAGTGCTACACTGAGAAGGTAAAATGACTCCCCCACGTTCCCACAGCTTTCAAAACACATGCATAGCCGCTATCCTGTCCTCCTATTAGAAAGGAGACAGGGCACAGATTCTGGTGATATCACACCCATTTTTTTTTTATCGGAAACCAGAAGATGGAGATTATCCAAACTCACGAATCTCCTTTGGTGGGGGAGGGAGACAGCGATGAGTAGTGTCCTTATTCCCTGCCTTCCAGCAAAGGTCCTCTTTTTATCATCTCTTTAGGTAATATCAGGGGGTCTGTCCCAGTGCTCAAAGTCTGACAGCATATTGAGCAAGGAAGTTTTTAGTCCAGCAACCCCATGACCAGAACCTGATCTGGCTTCCTCTGACTCCAATGGGTGGAAGCCACAGGGGCACTTTGTGTGCCATCGAGGGGCAGAATCTCAGCTGAGGGAAGGGGTCTGAGACACAACAAGTGCTGGATGCTAAGGGGGTGAGTGTGTAGGAGTGGAGAGGCTGATGGGGACTGAAGGTGCCTGGGAGGCTCTGGGCCCTGGGCAGCAGCCTCCTTCTTCCATCCCAGGGCCCGTTGCCCCGGTGATGGCAGCTATGGAAACGAGGGAGGTGTCTGCGGGGGGTTGAGGGGGGTGGCGGCTAGGGCCCGGGCGGCTCGATTTCCGCCCGCAAGTATCGCTCCCCCCACTTTCCAGATACTGACCAGGGAGCCCGAAGGGGCCAAAGGGAGATTGCTCTGCTCCAAAGTAGGGAAAGGGAAAGGCGGGAGAAGAGACTGGGAGCGAGGAGTGTGGCTGTCCAAGGTGCTGAACCTGGAATCCAAACTGGGGGTGGGCGAGCAGAGAGTTCCCTCCGTCACACGGACCACCCCCTTCCGCCTGCCTCACCTCCCTCAGACTCAGACGCGCCAAGATTTGGGGGCGCGTGACCTTAATCCAAGCTAGGTGCTGCTGAAGTCTGATCTTTTCTCTTTCTTTTTCTCTTTTTCTTTCTTTCTATCTTTCTTCTTCTTCTTCTTCTTTTTTTCCTGAGGGGAGGAGATGCTGGAGCCTTCTGGAAGTAGACTCCAGGGCGCCTGACCACTTCGTTCCACCTCTGCGTCTCAGATACCCACACACTCCCCCAGCAGAGCTCTGCCCGGGAGCGGGCAGCTGACAAGGCCTCTCCTCCGTTTTGCGGCACAAAGAGCCTTTCCTGACTCCAGTCACACCCCCAACCTTAGCCCCCCGCACTCTTAGCCCTTTCCCCGCCCCCCTTCGCAGTGCACTCCCTGTCCTGTTCCTTTCCTGCGGCTTCGGGAGTTCCTAGACCGTCAACTCCACTCTCGCTGCCTCGGGTCTCAACACATCCAGTAGACCCGCGCCGGTGCCGAAGCTGACTTGGCCCCAGCTCGAACACCCAGCCCCAGCCTCTCCCCACTCACGCGTGCCGTCGAAGCGGGTGGCGATGGTGTCCAGAAAGGTGTTTTGCGGGGCCAGCAACCCCTTCATGACCGGCATGGCCTCGGGGCTGGGGTTCGAGGCGCGGCGCTGGGGGCGTTCAGCGCGGCGGGGCGGGAGGGGGCGCGCTGCCGGCGGGGCCGGGGCGCCCCATGCGCCCGCCTGCCTCCTCCCCTCCTCTCGGCGCCGCCGCCGCCGCTGCCTCTCTGCTCTGAACCCCGCAGCTCTCGGCTCAGCTTGGCGCCGCCTCGGTCCCCCCACCTCCCCACGGGCCAAGTTCTTTCCCCCGGGCTCGGCCCGCGCCCGCCACGTGGCCCGCAAGGGGAGGGGCCGCCAGCGACACCCTCACCCTTCTCCGCTGCCCTCCTCCCAGAGGGGAGCGGCCCACGCGTGTCTCTCCCGGAGAGAATTCGGGGCACGCCCACCTGGAGCCGAGACCCAAGAGGTAGGGCGGGGCTTGGGTGGCAGACACGCCCTCCCCCCGGGGTGGCCACGCCCCCACGAGTGGTTCCCGGGCGACTCCTTTGTGGCTCCGCCCCACGGGTTTCCCCGCGCGCCGCCCACGCTGGAAATGGTGTTTGGATCACAGTGCCGCCTGCTGGAGTTAAGATATTTCGCAGCACCCCAGTTTCCTAAGCTCCAGTATGTGACAGCAAGGGTTAAAGAGACTAGTTTTGTTGGTGGAGGATCGGCAGGAAGACTGAGAACTCAACTTCTAGAGTGGCTTAACCCTCCATTGTGTCTCATTTTGGATAGTGCACCCTGGCGAGTTTTGCCTCTGAGTGCAGCTGAATGGATGAAAAGAGCTTTAGAGTACATGGGGTAAAAATGCCAGTTCTGCTACTCACTGATTGTATGACTTAGCCTCTTCAAGCTTCACTTTCCTTATCTGTAAAATGGAGCTAATAATTTTCACCTCATGCGGTTGTGAGAATTTAATATAATCAAACATGGTTTTGGTACGCAGTGAGTGTGTTGGAGAGCAATTTCTCTCTTCCTGTCGTCTTGATTTAGCCCTCCTTCTCTCTTCTGCCATTAAAGAGGTGGAAAGAGACTGGAGGCAAGATGGGAGACAAGATAGTTTCAAGGTGGGCAGAAGCAGTTTGCAAATCTCCAAAGGTGTAATGATGGTCTTTTTGATCTCCATTATCTCCCAGAGGGAACCAATACAGCATCAAGAAGGACCCATGTGAGAACAGCCATGGGACTTTTTCACTACAAAAGCAGAAAATGACAGGGCAGATGGGTGTGGTGGCTTAGAGGGGCTGCTTCTTGGGGCAAATGAGCTGGAGCCAGAATGGGAAGATAGACAAAACTCATCTCGGGCCAGTGCTCCTCACCCTCACCCCCAGAGTCTGAGCTGGGTATTATCTGGGCTGTTAGATTGCTTAAAAGTGCTACATCCTTCTGTGTCTCTATTTTGGTGTTATAATTGTTTCCTAGGGCTACTATAACAAAGTACTACAAACCGGCTTAAACAACAGAAATTTATTGTCTCAGTTCTGGAGGATAGAAGTCCAAGATCAAGAGAAGGTAGGGTTGGTTTCCTCTGAAGGCTGTGAAGGAGAATCTGTTCCATACCTCTCTCGTAGCTTCTGGTGGGTTGCTGACAATCTCAGGTGTTCCTTGGCTCATAGATGCATCACCCACCTCTGTCTTTATGTTCACATTGTTTCTCCCTGTGTGCGTTTTTGTGCATCCAAATCCCCCTTTTTATAAGAACACTAGTCATATCAGATTAGAGGCCCACTCTCCCCCAGGATGACGGCATCTTACTTACATATACAATGACTCTATTTCTACATAAGGTCATCTTATGAAGTGCGGTGGAGGGAGTTAGGACTTCAACCTGTGAATTGGGGGTGGAGGGTGCATTCAGTTAAAGTTGCAGGAAAACCTTACCCCATCTCTGATTAAGAACTTCTCCTGACTCCCAGGTACCTACAAAATGAAATGTAAAACCTGATGATTTGCGAGGGCCTTCACAACCCGGGCTGCAGGAACCTGACAGCCTCCCCTCCGGCGCTTCCCCGTTCCCACACCATCAACTCTCATGCAGCAGCCATTCTGGAAGATTCATGTTGAACCTTATATTCTTGGCCTTTGGGGCAAGCTCGGCTCCTATCCCTTTCCAGGCCAGACTCCGCTCCTCTGTGCAACCTTCCTTGCTCTCCCTCCCTTCCCTGTCTGTAAAGGCCGAGATACAGAGACCAGCAGAGCATCGAGAGCCGTGTCTGTTCCCCATCCTCTCCTCCAAGTATGCACATGTCCTCTCGGTGCCACGGAGCTTCCTTCCACGATTTCTTGCAGTGTTTAGAGCTCAAAAACGCCAGAGCAGAGGTGCCCCAGCGCGAGGCTTCTAGGCCCTCGGGCTCTTTATAGTTCGAAGGACTCTCACGCCCCCTGCAGGACGGGATGCGACCACACAGAACAGAGACTAGCCACACTAAGAGACTCGTCTTTATTGCCCTTTTTGGGGGGCTAACACCTGGCGGGCAGCGAGGAGAGGGCAGGGCCAGGTCAGGGCACGATCAGGGGCTCAGACCCCGGACCGCCCTCCAGGCGCTACAGACGGGGCGGCAGCGGCCGCCGAACAGCGGCGGCCGGGGCAGGGGCGCGGCGCTGGCTCTGCGCCTGCGCGGCGGCCCATGGTCAGGATGCCGGCCGCATGATTGCCGCTGGCCTGCAGGAGGCGCTGCAGCCGGCCCTGGAGGCCGGGGGGCCCGGGCCGCCGCTTGCCCAGCGTGAGGATACCGGCCGCGTGGTTGCCCGCGCCGTGCAGCAGCTCGTAGAGGCGGCAGGAGCACGTCTTCTGGCGGCAGCAGTCGGGCAGGGGCTGCGCGGCCGCCCCGGGCGACAGCAGCGCGGGCGGCAGCAACAGCAGCAGAAGCAGCGTCACGGCGGCCCAGGGGACCTAGGGAGATCCGAGGCTAGGCGCTGGGGGTCTTCCCGCCGCGCCCGCCTCCAGCCGCTACGCCCAGGCCCCGCCCAGCTGGCTCGGCGCCTCTCCCCGCCTGCGCTCCTACTGTGTTCGCTGGTTTCTCCGCCGCGGAGCAAGGCTGCCTGCGGGGGACGGAGGGTGGCTCCTCTCTCAAGCCCCCGCACAGCATCTCCTCCAGGAAGTCCTTTGAGACCCCCTCAACAGAGTGAATCCCTCTTTTCTGGGTACTCTTTGTCCCTCGTACCCCCATTAAAGCGCTTACCACTATACCTGAAAACAAGATGTGTAAGTCTGTCTGAACCAGAACTTTGTTCATTCGGGGAAACAGAGGCCCTGTATAGTCCCTCCCTGGACAAACACGCGCAAGTCAACGACTGGCAGGTCCCACGTGGCACTCTCCCTTTCCCGGGAAACTGCACTCTGTCTCTTCGCACTTGTGCGCTAAGAGGACACAACGTCCTCCCTTGTGAACCGGTATTAAATCATTTCTACAGTGCAGGCTTCGGGAGGGGGACATGAGACAGGTGCAAACAGCCCTGGAGGCACGAGCTCTCAGTTCCCTGCTAGCACCCCGCTCTCCACTGAGACTCCACCCGGTCCCCTGCCTCAGAGCCCTCAGTCTTCTTTCCAGCCCCCTGAATAAGCATTCTCATTGCCCATCTGGTATGATGAGTCACCCCTCTCTCCCTCGGCCTTTACCTTTGTAGAGAGAGGATTCATGGTGTCTGGAGCTCAGAGTGGGGTAGCCAGGAAAGGTGGTGTCAGCAGTGGTCCGAATAGCCAGGAACTTTGAGGCTGTTGACTGTGACCCCTGATCAAGGGCCTAGGGTTTATAGTGCTCTGAGGTGGTGGGGGACAGACGGGTACTTGCGTCCACTCTGGGGCCAGACAAAGGCATGTCTAAGATTAGCCTCCTGCAGGGGGGCCGTCTCCAGGTTGGACCCAAAGAATGGCCGCCAAGGCTCTCAGAAGCGGGAGTTTGATCACTGTTCCCCTGGCACCCCCCTTGTCTGTCCGCCTGCTCCCTGGAGATGGGGCGGTCTCCGGGCACTAATGAGGCCACCTTGCACCCAGGAATCTGGGAGCACAAAAGAGGCCTTGCCTGGGGCACTGGCCTGGGACAATGAGGGGGGTGCTGGGCAGCTGTTAATTAGGGCAGGAGAAAAGGCAGCTGTGAGCTCCACAATCCATGTGGCATGTGTATGTGGGGGGGTAGGCAGCCAGGCAGCTAGCCTCCCCCTTCTGCTCCCTGTTGCTGCCCCTGGGGTCTATCAGGCTCCTTGGCCCTCTTCCTTCATGGAAAAGACTTCTTAGCCACCTCTCCCTTCTCTCCAGCTTTCTTCTTCCCTCTACCCCTTCCACCAACCTCCAAGGTGGAAAATCTTGGAAACTAAACCTGGGCAGGGGAAGGACAGCAGCCAAACCTGGTGCTGTCCTCTGACCTGCCCAGTTTCCTTCCTGGTCAGGCAGCTTGGAGTCGGAGATGGGTCCCATCTCACTATCAGCCAGGAGTGAGCCACCCTGGGGAAGGACCGTGCCAGCTCTGAAGCAGAGTCTCTCTTTGATAAGGGGCATGTCTGTTGAAGACCTGCTCCCTGCCAGGCCCTGCACTGGGCGCTGGAGAAGCAGTGTGCATTGGACGTGACCCAGGTTTCCTGGAGCTCCAAAGTTCAGGTGGTGAGGCAACCCGGTGTAGTGATAGCTCAGTGGGAGAAAAGGCCCCAGAAAGGCCTGGCATGCAAAGTGGATTTCCATCAGGGAAGGTTGGGAGAAGGCATTGCCACGGGAGGCAAAGCCTTTGAGGTGATGGTGGTTAGCTCCTGTGGGATAGTAGGGTGTGGTTGTTAGAGCTGCAGCTTCAGTCCCAGGCCGGGGGGAGGTGGCTGGACAGGTAAGTGAGGCCCAGGGTGGGTCAAAGAGTCTTACAGGCTTGGCTGTATGGTCTCAGTCCAGTGGACACTAGGAAGCCATGGGAAGTTTTAGTAGGAAGGAGTTGTGGGGTCGATGGGGGTACATGGAATCCAGAAATAATTCAGAGGCAGGGCTGAAGACTTAGCAACTGAGGCCATGTTAATTAGGAGGTGCTGTGGGCCCTTGGGCCAGCTTCACAGCCTCAGGAAGCTTCAGTTTCCCCGCAGGTATGCTGCACAGTTAAGCCCCATGGTCTCTGGGATGGTTTCTTGGTGGGATCCTTCATGATTTGTAGTACAGCCCCCAGCCAGGGAAGTGATTTGTGGGTGTGGGGCCGGACAGGACCTGTGCTAAGCCAGGGCCAGGGAAGTTGGGGAGCAGTCCCTCCACATTTCAGATCAATTGGAGTGGAAAGAGGTGCACACACACCGGGGCCTACCCCGGCCTGCAGTGGGGAGTGGAAGGAGAGCCCTGGTGTCCAGAGCAGAAGGCGGGCGGGGGTGCAGGGAGCCAGGCGGCCGCAGAAACAGAGCCAAGAGCCAACTCTTACAGCTTCTCCATAAGCAGACCCTGAGTCAAGAATCTGGAGTGAGCCGTTTATTTGGGAGGTGATCTTAGAAAGCAGATAAGGGAGTGGGGATGGGAGGGATGGAAGGAAACCGGGAAGAGCTGTGTTACTGAGAGGGTTATCAGGGTGGGCAACCCGCGCAGAATACACTTCAGAACCGTCGCTCGAGGGACCATGACGCCTGGCTCTTTTCTTGCACTCCTGTTTCTTGCAGAGGGCCACTCCCAGGGCTCTGAGCTGCCCACACTTGCGGCCTGCACGGTGCACTGGGCTGGAGACACGGGAGCGTGGTGTGTGCAGGACTTCTAGCAGCAGGGTCCTCTGGAGGGGGCCTCCGGGCTCCGGGCAGGCCACTGCAGGCATCTGCTGATGTCAGCTGCTCAGCACAGGCTGACCAGGTCGCACATCCCTAAGGCCTGCCAGCTCTGATGAGCCACTGTCAGGTGACACAGTGTCGAAGACCCTGGTGGAGGGTTCCCATCCAGAGAGGCCGCAGAGGAAGGAGAGAGGTGGCCTATGAAGGGGGCTGGGCCGGCAGGGAGGAGGCCTCAGCTCAGGACAACACCCTCCTCTGCAGACCCTCGGCCAGATGCCTGTGCCTGAGGACCCGGGGCATCTCGGGAGGAAAGCGGGACGAGGGGCAGGCTGCAAGGGCGGCCCGGAGTTCTCTGAAGGCCCCGCGCCCCACCAAGTGAACTCTGGCAGGGCCCACGCTGCCCCGGAACCGCAGAGACTTGTAGTGGGGAGAGACTTCCTGAAGGCAGTGGTCAAGCTGGGAACAGAAGGGCCTGAGTGAGGCTGGTGCGTGGCTCTGTGGCCTGTGGCTGAGGGGTGCCTGATGGTGGCCGCCGCTGAGTGGCAGGTGTTTCATGCATACGCATGTGTCCGAGGACCTCATCCCTCCCCTCCCTGAGCCCCCAGGGAGGTCCTCCTCGTCCCCCTCCCTGCACTGTGCCCAGGGCACCTGCGGGCATGCAGAGTGGAAGGGACACGCAGTTCCGTCCCGTCCCTGTGTCCTTTACCTTGTCTCGATTTTCCTCTGACAGGTTCCTCAGCCCCCTTAGCGCCACAAACACCTCATAGTGGGGAGCAGAGCCCTGGGAAGAATCTGAGGACAAAGCCCCACGAACACACACTTTAGTGAACGGGGCAGCTTCCAACACCAATGCCTGCGCCCCCATCTGTTGTACCCCACTCTGAGGCTCATGGGAGAAAAGGACTTTCTTGGCCGAGAAGGGGGGAAATGGAGAGGAACCCCAAGCCTAATAGGAACGATGAAAGAGGTCAGGAGGAATGGGAGTCAGATATGGGGGAAGGACCTTTGTTAGGAGCAGCAAAAGAGGCTGGGTCTTACCTCTTTCCTAGAGCTCTTCCTTCAGGATGGGTATAGTATGGGGGGGGCAGCCAACTCAAGAATGGGGGGCAGGAGCTGACGAACAGCTTACCCAGAATGCTGCTCTCCACACAGCTGTGGTCTAACAGTTTAGCCCCCGGCCACTGCCCTACAGCCCGGCCCAGGGCCTCAGCGAACACGTCCTCTTGAATGTCTTCTCCTCGCACATTCAGGGCCTGGCCCAGCCTAGGGAGGTGGAAGGGGGAGGCAGAGGAGCCTAGGGCACAAGGACAGCCCCTCAGCTCCCCTGGGGAGTCACCTACCTGCGGACGAACCTGACGACTGGGCACTGATTGTAGGCCCCGACCACCTGCACCACGTCGCCCAGGCGGCACCTGACGGGGTAGCGGTGGTGGTGAGCTCATGTCCCTGGCCCTTGGTAAGGTCGCAGAGGGCCTGAGGTGACCTGGGGGAGGCAGGTGATCACCTGGCGAGGCCAGCGTGGTTGGTCAGCACCAGCTCGTACTCCTCGCCCTTCTGGGCCTCGGCCAGCAGGACAGTGGAGGCTGCCTCTTCCTGGGCTCCTTCCTTGACTGGGAGCAGCTCGATGAAAGGAGCTCCAGGGGGCAGAAGGTAGCGCCCATGGGCTTGCTCCGGCCACAAGTTTAGGCCCACTACCCCTGTGGGGAGCAAGCAGCCCTCTTGCTGGGGGTGCCGTGGCCGTCTGCTAGGGAATAGCCCCTCGGCCTAGACCCCAGCCCCGATTCTCTGAGCAACTGAGCCCACTGCTGCCCTTCCACCCCTCCCGAAGGCTCAGTGCCCTGACTCTGAGGCCCTGATTTCGAAGGGGCAGTGGCTCTGGGGGCAGAGGACCCTTGGGTAAGTGCTGATGCTGGGGCCATCTGTGCAAGTCTCCCGACCTCCCCAAGCCCCGGTTTCTGCACCTGTAAAACGGAGCTGCTGGGGTTGGGGGGATTAAATGAGGTGAACCATGCAGGGCTCACTACTTGGCAGCTAGCTATGCGGTCTCTGCCCCATGCCCTGCAGCTCACTAGCCCTGACTCCTGCTGACCTCCAGAGGCGGCGTAAGCAGGCGAGAAGAAGGCTAGCCCGTGGCACCACAAGGCCTCCAGGGCAGCCACTGCCTCAGTCTGGCCTCCTGCGTCTAAAGTCACCACCACCTGTAGCTTTGGCCAGAGTCGGAGGGCCAGTCCTCGGGGCCCCAGGTCTAGGGCCTCCCGCAGCTCTGCTGCCCGGCTGGGGAGAGGAGACCCCGGGTTCCCGGCAGCCATTGCCTCAGCCAGCTCTTCACCATTGGCCTCCAGGCCAGAAAAGACATCCAGGAGTTCTGTGGCCGTCCCAGCTTCCAGTGCCCGCAGCCCTGGGGACCTCAGTGCCTCTAGCAGTAGGGCCCCAGGGTGCTTGGCCCCAGGAGTACTAACAACCTTGTCCAGGATGCGCCAAGGCCAGGGGAGGGCGCGAGGCCAGGGAGATGTAGGGGTCACACAGGCAATGCCTTCTGGAGTCAGCACTTCTGGGAAGGCCTTGCTTAGGGCTGCCAGACCCAGCAAGGTAGCCTGAGGGGGAGACAAGAGAGGGTGTTGGCCTCTGAGCCCCCAGGTTGGGGGTTCTTTGCCCACACTGATGGGAAGGTCTGGCTGCAAGGAGGGGTCTCTGGCGGAGCTAGGCTCCAGCCTTCTGTTTACCTGCAGGGATGCTTCCCCGTAGCACTGGGTTGACGTAGGGGGTAGGAGCTGCCCCCCACTTTCCTCCTCCTGGGCCTGGCTGGCCTTGATCAGAGGGAGATGGTTCCGGAAGGTGCTTGTATCTGTAGCTCCAAAGACATCATAAACTCGTCCTGAAGCCACAGTTACCCAAGAAGTTTCAGGCAAGATTGGTAAGACCCTTGAGGAAGGAACCCAGCACAGGCCTGGGGCAAGGCTACTAGGGCCCATGTTCCCAATGGAACATGCATCTCGAACGATCCTGAGCCTGGGTAGGGTCTTTGGGTTGGGCCCCTCGGTGCTGGCAGTAGAAGGAGAGAAGGAGGTTCCCAGGTTCTGGAATCTGACTGTCCCGTGGCGTTTCTATCTGCGCGGGGCACCTCCCTAGACCCTTAGAAACACACCTGTGGTCCCCTGGAGGGGACCGAGAGGCCTTTGGGCTTCTCGCAGACACCATGTCAGGGCCTGCTGCTGGCTCTGGCCTGCGTGCAGTGTGCTCTGCTCTAGTCTCTGCTGCTGCCAGGCGGCTGCCCAGGACAGGGCCCCCCCTGCCATACGGTGCTGGAGGCCAGCAAGCCAGGACAGGCTGGCATCCTGGGGCTGCCGGAGCAGGGCCAGGGGTGGCAGCAGCAGCAGCAGGAGAAGGAGGAGGAGGGGGAGCAGCAGCAGCAGCAGCAGCAGCATCTCCAAGCAGCTCCTGGGAGGAGGAAGGGACCCAAGTTCTGGTACTGGGGGAGGAGAGGATAACCCATCTCTCCCCACCCCCCCAACACCACTCTACCACACAAGAAACCAAGGGGAAAGGAAGTCTGGGAAGAAGCCAGGAGCCGTCAGCCAGATGATGCCAAGGAGAAGACATCAAGGCTCTGAAGTCACACTGACCTGAGTTTGGACCCTGGCGCTGCTACTTGGTTAGCGGTAGAGCCCCGGGGAAGTCAGCTAGCTGCTCTGGGCTCCGTTGCCCTATCTGTAAAATGGGAACACTAATAGCTCCGCAGAAGCTACAGAAAGGGCCTGGCACACAGAGACTGCTGCCCCACCAGAATGCCCCATCCAGCCCACTCCCACTTCCCAGTGGCTCGGCCTCAGCCCAGGACCCTCCCTGTCCCAGCTTCAGGTCCCTCCTGAGCCCCTGGTGGTGGTTCCATGACCCACATGCACCGTCACAGCCCACTTGTGCCCACTCTCAGCACCCAGGAACCCCTGGGCCCTCCGGTTTGTGTACACAGCCAGCCAGAAAGATGGAGCCGTGGCTTTAAAGGGTGGGGCCCTGATGGGGAAATCCGGCCACAGACCCGAGGGAGGAGCTGGAGTGGGGGGGGGCTCTTAAAGGGGCAGTTTGCCTTGGGGCCCACGTGCTGGCAGCCAGCCCAAGCTGGCAGATGGGAGGAAACTCCCCGCCAGAGCAGTGTGGTCTTCAAACTCCTGCAGGTGAAGGAATAGAAAGCTGAGTGTGGAAAAGAGTGCCACGAAACAGCTTGTGTTGGGGGAAGGGCGCACCCCACAGAAGCAGATTCAAGCCCGAGAACTGTTTAAAAAACAAAATATTCTTCCAATCCAATCCAATCCTGGGATCTAGCCCCAGACAGGGTAGGGGGTGTGTGCATGTGTGTGTCTTCCTGCTCAGGGAAAGATCCCTTCCCCTGATCTCAAGCTCGCTCTCTCTCTCTCCCTCTCAAATAAATAAATAAAATCTTTAAAAAAAAAATTTTTTTTTTAGGTAAACGGCAACTAGTTCTCAAGGAAGGGGACTTGACAGTACCATTTGTCACCGGTAGCTCAACCCAACTTTACCTGGTAACTGGGGTTACCACTGGTGTTAGCTAATGGGGTTTATGCCAAGGAAAAACAAACTTCTCCCATCTTTATGACAGGACGACTTTTTGCAACTTGGAACGAGGCCCCCCCCTCGGTTAGGCTCCTACCCTCCCACTGTGAAGTTTGAGAACTTCTGTTCTAGAATGAGGTTCTTCTGCAGCCTGTGGTTAATTAAGCCTTCCCTGCTCCTTTGCTCTGGACCCAGGCTCTTGAACACTAAAACCCCTCCCATCAACCCCTCAGGGACTCTCAGAGAGTCTCCCAGGGACTCTCTCTCCCGTCCACAGTGGAGCGCCTTCGCACAGTTCACCTCTTGCTGTCAGGATGCCCCACCTTGATCTCACCCCTTTTGATTCCTTGTTAAGGTCTTTTACTTGATTTTTTTTTTTTTAAAGAACAGCTTTATTAGGTATAATTCACACACCATACAAGTCACCCATTTAATGCAGACAATTCTATGGTTTCTACTGTATTCACAGATCTGTGGAATACCAACAGTCAATTTCATAGTATTTTCATCACCTTGAAAGAAACCCCCTACCCTTTAGCTATCACTCCCAGTCCCTTCCCCCCTCCCCACCCCCACCATAAGCAACCACAAATCTACTTTCTCTCTCTATAGATTTGCCTCTTCTGGGCATTTCATACAAGCGGAATTATGTAACACGTGGTCTCCTGTGTCTGGCTTCTTCCACTTAACATGTTTTCCAGTTTCTGTCATATAGTGCCGAGGAGAAGTAGTTCATCCCTTTTTATGGCCAAATACTATTTGATTGTATGGATATGTCATATCACATTTATTTACCCATTCATCGGGTGATGGGCATTTGGGTCATTTCTGTTTTTTGGCTATCATGTATAATGCTGTTATGGACATTTGTGTACAAGTTTTTCCTCGGACATATGTTTTCATTTTTCTTGCATAAAAATGTAATGAATGCAAAGGAATTATCACATTCCAATGAATAGAATAGCTGTTTAACTGTTTAAGGAACTTTGTTTAACTGTTTAAGGAATTGCTGAACTGGTTTGCATAGTGGGTGTACCGTTTTATATCCCCACCAGCAGTATATGAGGGTTCCAATTTCTTTACAGCATTGATGACACTTGTTATTACTTGACTTTTTGATTATAGCCATCCTGGTGGGGTGTGAAGTAACTTGAGTCTGGTGGGGTTTTTTGTTTGTTTGTTTGTTTGTTTTTTGTTTTAACTAAGCTCCACACCCAACATGAAGAGAGTCACATACTCTACCAGTTGAGCCAGCCAGGCACCCCTTGTGTCTGTTTTAATTTGCATGGTCCTCAATAACCAATGATCCAGCATTTTTTCATTATCTACTGGCCATTTGTATACTTCTGCGAAGAAATGTCTTTTCAGATCCCTTACCCCTTTTTTTATTGGGCTATTTGTCTTTTTTTTTTTTTTCTTCAAGATTTTATTTATTTATGAGAGAGAGAGGGAAGGAGAGAGTACAAACAGGGTGAACAGCAGAGAGAGAGGGAGAAGCAGATTCCTCGATGAACAGAGAGCCCAATGCAGGGCTCAATCCCAGGACCCCAGGATTATGACCTGAGCCGAAGGCAGCAGCTTAACGGACTAGGCCACCCAGGCGCCCCTAGTGTCCTTTTATTATTAAGCTGTAAGAGTTCTTTATATATTTTACAGTTAAGTTCCCTATCAGATAGATGATTTGCCAAATATTTTCTTCCATTTTGTGGGTTGTCTTTTCATTTTCTTTACAGTGTCCTTTGAAGTACAAAATTTTTAAATTTCTTTTTTATTTTTTAAGATTTTATTTATTTATTTGACACAGAGAGAGAGAGATCACAAGTAGGCAGAGAGGCAGGCAGAGAGAGGGAGAAGCAGACTCCCCACCAAGCAGAGAGCCCGATGTGGGGCTCAATCCCAGGACCCTGAGATCATGACCCGGGCTGAAGGCAGAGGCCCAACCCACTGAGCCATCCAGGTGCCCCTCTTTTTTTTTTTTTTTTTTTTTTTTTAAGATTTTATTTATTTGACAGAGAGAGACACAACAAGAGAGGGGAACACAAGCAGGAAGAGTGGGAGAGGGAGAAGCAGGCTTCCTGCTGCGCAGGGAGCCCAATGCAGGGCTGGATCCCAGGACCCCGGGATCATGACCTGAGCTGTAGGCAGATGCTTAACGACTGAGCCATCCAGGTGCCCCCAAAATTTTAAATTTCAGTGAAGACCAATTATCTACTTTTTCTTTTGTTGCTTGTGCTTTTGGTGTCATAACTAGGAATCCATCGTCAAATCTGGGGTCATGGGGCCGCCTGGGTGGCTCACTCGATAAGGGTCTTCCTTCGGCTCAGCTCATGATCCCAGAGTCCTGGGATTGAGCCCCTCATTGGGCTCCCTGCTCAGCGGGAAGCCTGCTTCTCCCTCTCTCACTCTTCCTGCTTCTGTTCCCTCTCTCGCTGTGCCTCTCTGTGTCAAAAAAAAATAAATAAAATATTTAAAAGAAAAATCTGGGGTCGTGAAGATTTACTCGTATGTTTTCTTCTAATCATTTTATAGTCTTAGCTCTTACATATAGGTCTTTATTTTTTGTGGTGATGAAATATGCATAAAGTTTACCGTTTTAACCATATAAGTCATCACCATCATTCATCTCCAGGACTTTTTCATCTTCTTAAACTGAAACTCTACTCATTAAACAAAACCCCCCCTTTCTCTTCCCCCACCCCAGCCTCTGATGACCATGATTCTATTTTCTGTCTTTATGAATTTAATTACTCCTAGTATCTAATATAAAGGCAACCATACAATAATTGTCCCTTAGCGCCTAATTCATTCAGCATAATGTCTTCAAGATTCACCCATGTCGTAGCATATATCAGAATTTCCTTCCATTATGTCTAGACCACATTTAGTTTATCCATTCATCCCCTGATGGACATTTGTATTGTTTTCATCTTTTAGCTATTGCGAATAGTGCTGCTATAAACACAGATGCACAAATATCTGTTTGAGTCCCTGATTTCCACTTTTTTCTGAGAAAATACCCAGAAGTGGAAGTGCTGGATCACATGGTCATTCTGTTTAACTTTTCGAGGAATCTCCATGCTGTCCTCACAGCAGCTGCCCTCTTTTTCATGGGCCTACCCGCAGTGCACACAGGTTCCAACTTCTCCACATGCCCTACCAGCTTTTTTTTTTTTTTTTTTTAAAGATTTTATTTATTTATCAGAGAGAGAGGGAGAGAGCGAGCACAGGCAGACAGAATGGCAGACAGAGGCAGAGGGAGAAGCGGGCTCCCTGCTGAGCAAGGAGCCCGATGTGGGACTCGATCCCAGGACGCTGGGATCATGACCTGAGCCGAAGGCAGCTGCCCAACCAACTGAGCCACCCAGGCGTCCCACCCTACCAGCTTTTTTGTTTCGTTTTGCTCTGACAAGGGCCAATCCAATGGTTAAGAAGTGGTATCTCATTGTGGGTTTGCATTTCTAACGACTGAGCATCTCTTGCCTGCTTATTGTCCACATGTGGACTATGTCTTTAGAGAAAGGTCTGTTCACATCCTTTCCATTTAAAAGTTCTTCCTATTGTAGAGTTCTTTATATAATCTGGTTATTAATCCCTTATCAGACATATGATTTATACATATTTTCTCCCAGTCTGCGGGGTGCCTAGTCACTCTGCTAACAGTGTCCTTTGATGCAAAGAAGTTTTCTTTTCTTTTCTTTTTTTAAAGATTTTATTTATTTATTTGACAGATAGAGATCACAAGTAGGCAGAGAGGCAGGCAGAGAGAGAGGGAAACAGGCTCCCCGCCAGGCAGAGAGCCCGATGCGGGGCTCAATCCCAGGACCCTGAGATCATGCCCCGAGCTGAAGGCAGAGGCTTAACCCACTGAGCCACCCAGGCACCCTGCAAAGAAGTTTTCATTTTGATGAGGCCCGATACATCTTACATTGCTCATGGTGTCATGGCCAAGAAATCATTGCCAAATCCAACGTCATGAAGCTATCTATGTTTTTTTCTTAGAGTTTTATAGTTTTAGCTCTTACGTTTAGGCCTTTGATCCATTTTGAGTTAATTTTTTTATTTGATGTCAGGCTCCAACTTCATTCTTCGGCATGTGGCTATCCAGCATCTCAGTACGGCTTGTTGAAAGGACTATTCTTACTCCATTGCGTGTGGTCTTGGCACCCTTGTCAAAAATCAGTTGACCATAGACACATGGGTTTCCTTCTGGACTCTGAATTCTATTCCACTGGTCCATATGTCTATCCTTATGCCAGTATCACACTATGTTGATTATTGTTACTTTGTAGTAAGTTTTGACTTGCTTATTGTGAAATGTGACTATTTCTACTTAAATCTTCTTTCTCAGTTGGTTATTTGGGAGTATGTTGTTTAAATTCCATGTATTTGTGAATTTTCCAGGGCTTGTTCTTGTTATTTACTTGTTTAATGAGTGGCTGGATCATTTTAGGGAGTCTGCCTACTTCCCACACCCCTCCAGAGTGTGAAGCCTGATGCCGGTCTGTAAGGCGGGACAGACTTAAGAATGCCCACAGTCGCCCTAGCACAACTAGGGCGGTTTTCACAGATGGGTCTGTCTCCCTGACCACACCCAACTGTTAAGCCGCGGGCACTGTTAGCTGATTGTTACCTATTTTTCAACAATGCTTTGGGGCGGGGCGCCTGGGTGGCTCAGTGGGTTAAAGCCTCTGCCTTCCACTCAGGTCATGATCCCAGGCTCCTGGGAACGAGCCCCGCATTGGGCTCTCTGCTCAACAGGGAGCCTGCTTCCTCCTCTCTCTGACTCCCTCTCTGCCTACTTGTAATCTCTGTCAAATAAATAAATAAAAATTAAAAAAAAAAAAAAAACCCACAATGCTTTGGGGAGTAAGTTGCTCCAGAAATTGATCCAATCAAGTTCAGTCTTCTTTGAAGGGACAGTTTGACAGCCAGGGTTTGAGATTTGTTCTGACCCCAAGAAAGAACCTCCTCGCTGTCTTTGCCCATCCCTCTGTAGCACACTACCTGGCCCCGTTTCAGGCTCTATCTCCGATAAAGCTATTGTTCTCCTGCCATTTGCCCTTCATCACAAACCTCCAGTGTTTTCCTTTCTTTTCTTTTTTTAAAGATTTTATTTATTTATTTGACACAGGGAGAGAGAGAGAGAGATCCCAAGCAGGCAGAGAGAGAGAGAGAGAGGCAGAAGCAGGCTCCCTGCTGAGCAGAAAGCCCGATGCGGGGCTCGATCCCAGGACCCTGAGATCATGACCTGGGCTGAAGGCAGAGGCTTAACCCACTGAGCCACCCAGGTGCCCCAAACCTCCAGTGTTTTTGAGAGCACTCTTAAGCTTGAATTTCTCTTGCAAAAGAAGTCCATTCCTTGGAGGATTCGAAGTTCTCTGTTCTAAAGCCTACTCTGCATACACATCTCCTAGCCCTGATCATTTTTTAAAAAATATTTTGAGTGAATGAGAAAGCGTGAGTGGGTGGTGGGGGCAGAAGCAGAGGGAGAGAGAATTTCAAGCAGGATCCACTCTGAGCCCAACGCTGGGCTCGATCTCAGGACCCGGAGATGATCCTGCCCTCCTTCATCGCCAGCAGCTGCCTGCTCTTGTCTCTCTGGCCGAATGCCTCTCTTTTCTTAATTCTATGTGTTCTTTAGAGGAGTCAGCTCAAGTTAATTGGTGCCTTTTCTCCGTATTCTCTGGTATTCAGTAACGGCCTCAGGATAACTTTACTATGGCACAAGCCAATATCCTATCATGACTGGTTGTGTGGCTGTCTTTTCCCAGCCAAAATCCTCTTGAGAACGATTTCTTGTCCTACATACCATGCCCTGTGCAGGGTGGACACTTGAAATGTGCTGAAGTTTAAGGATGAACTTTCTTTTATTTTAAAGATTTTATTTATTCATTTGAGACAGAGAAAGCATGTGCAGGGGGAGCAGCAGAGGGAGAAGGAAAAGCAGGCTCCCCGTTGAGCTGGAAGCCCAGTGCCATGGGACTCGATTCCAGGACCCCAAGATCATGACCCAAGTGGAAGGGAGACGCTTAACTGACTGAGCCATCCAGGCGCCCTAAGGATCAGCTCTCTAAAAGGAAGAGTGTGGTATCAGGAGGCAGGAGATAACAGACTATCATTCTAATTTTTAAAACAGGCAGTTCAGAAATGCCCCCTCTGCCATCAAAGCTGAAGACATTCTCTCTGAGGCCAATTCCCAACTAGTTCTGCTTTTCACAGTCACACTGATGATTTTGAATATTTCCCTATCAAAACTACCCTCTTGGGGCGCCTGGGTGGCTCAGTGGGTTAAAGCCTCTGCCTTCGGCTCAGGTCATGATCCCAGGGTCCTGGGATCGAGCCCCACATCGGGCTCTCTGCTCAGCAGGGAGCCTGCTTCCCCCTCTCTCTCTCTGCCTGCCTCTCTGCCTACTTGTGATCTCTGTCAAATAAATAAATTAAAAATCTTAAAAAAAAAACCAAAACTACCCTCTTTCACCACCTGATGGAAAAAAATAAAAACAGAACTCAGTATTGTCCCTTCAGAGGAAGAAGTCTTTATTATAACATAAAATACACAATTTTGTGACTGCCCCAAATTGTACACAATACTTTTTTGATGGCTATATACTAATCTGCCTCAACACTAAAATATATATCTGAAATAATTTCACAAAGTTTTAAAAAGAAAAATTATAAAAAGTATACTTCTACTTTGTTATATTCACTTTTAGTCTCCCCATCCCCCTACAAAACCCTGCACATTCCACACATTGAAATATTTTGATGACACGTGTGTGTGTGTGTGTGTGTGTGAGTGAGAGAGAGCAAGTGAGAGGCAGAGGTGTACAACTTGCCAGTGCCTCTTCTGTGGTTTGCAGGAATAGGGAGAAAAGAGAAAATATAACGCAGATAGCAAGCACACCTTTACAGTCAAAAATCTCTCCCATCTCTAGGCACCGCCTCAGGAAAACTGAGGACAGCTCAGCAATTGTACAAGCACAGGACCCCTACGCTCGGGGCAGCCACACTTTTCAGTACCCGCAACCCCAGTGCCAACTGTAAAGGGCAAACTCTGCCCTCAGCATTCCCGGGGGCTGGGTCCGGTCCAGGCTGAAGGGGTGTCAGGCCCCGCCTGTCAGGGCCCCCGGAACTCCCAGCGCAGCACTCACAGGCCAGTGTTGGTGAAGCCCGTGGGACAGGCAGGTCAGGGTCCGAGAGCGGTCCGGCTTCCTTTTCTCCTTTCCCCACCGCTCTGATCCTCACGGTAGAATTTTAATCAAATCTTGAGGGGCATGTAAAGGGCTTAGCCGCATCCTATGTCAATGCTGGTATCATGGAGGGGTCGGCCTGCTCCTCAGAGGCAGAGAGAGTCTACTGCCTGGCATAGAAAAATAAATCAGTGTATGAAACCAAGCCAGGGCAAACAGCAGCTTTTAAAAAGTCATCTTCCAATAAATAATTTACTACAGAGGAATATTTTCCTTTAACATCAAAACACTGATAAATTCAGAAGTCATTTTTGTAAAAAAAATATGTTTATTTACTCACATGTATAAAAATAAGGTTTTTAGGACCATTCTCTCCTGGGTGCAGTCACTGATTCTTGGGGGGGCGGCAGGGGTGAGTGGCCTTGTAGGCCTACCCCAAAAGCTAGATCTCCTTCCCTCGCTTCCCACCTGACTGCCATAGCCCATTCCTTCCATCTGATATAAAGCTATGGAAGAAATTGTGGACAACGTTATACTGAAGCTGTTTTCATTTTGTTTTTTGCAGCTTACCAAACATCCCAGGAAATCCACTGACTGCATTTCCCCAAACTACCAATGCCCGGCACCTGGCAGCCCGTACCAAGTGGGCAATGACACCGAGGAACATGTTGGCCCTGGGTTCACACTGCATTCCTGCCACCCCCTCCCCAAGACAGCCCGTATGAACAGTGAAGGGAAACGAGGTGACTTGGGTATGAATGGCACAGGACCCACCACAGGAAGAAAGAACTGTGATATCTCATGAGGGTGGGAAGAGGAAAACAAGAAGTCTCAATTTAGAAATAAAACACCACCATGTGCAAACAGCCGTCATCAGTAAGCCTCGCAGTAACCACACTTGGGCAGAAGGATGGGCAGACTGGAGGGCAGATGTCCCAGGGAGCAAGGCAACTTTCTCAGCGCCTATGGGCCTTCCACTCTAGCCACGACACAAAGGACGTCAGTGTCGTAAGCTGTAGTTACATGACCCTCTCTCTAATTCATCAAACGTGTGGGTGCGTGTATACACACAGAGAGCTGAGCAGAATTCCACAGAGTGGAAGGAAGGAGGGTGAAGGAGAGAACATGTAGATGGGTTAAGTGTTATTTAAAAAGCCACTACCCATCGGACAACCCATGACCTCCCTTGCCCCAACAATCACTATACATTCCCTCTTTACCCATCCCTACTCAGGAAAACAGGGGTGGAGGAGAGGGAAGGCATGAGGACGGCTTTCTTTTTCAAAAGGCAGTTTGTACGTTTCAAAGGATAGCAGAGAGGATCACGGTTATATATCAATTGCTTGGCAGACACAGTGACAAACCTCACAGAGAGGAGGTACTTTCTCCTCCCTATGTCCTTCTCTTACTTGAGCAGACACATGGCCAAGTTCCAAGGTTTGTGGAACTACTGCCTTTTTGCACAAGGTTGAAACAACCACAGCCTCTGTTTGTGGCCCCAATGCTGCAACTGAACTCTGCACAGCAAGGGGGAGAAACAGCCCAATGTGCAAACTCACACATGCGCGTGTGCACACACACACACACTCACGCACTCCCTTCACTGGTGCCACCATGCACAGAAATACTAAAGTCACAAATAGTATTAACACTTCACATTATGAGTATTGTTTCCAAAGAGAAGCGATTCATGGAATTAAAACATCCACAAGAGTAACTCCTCTGGCGAGGATGAAGAAGCTGCAGACGGAGACAGGGTGGGGGGGTCACGACTGAGCATGAGGGATCCACTGACTGTCCATAGGTCGGCCTAAGAGCTCTTCCACACGCCGTGCCACATCCATTGTGTCATCCAGATCAAAGTCCCCGTCGTTGTCAAGAACAGGGTCAGGGCTTCGAAGGAAAACAGAAAAGAAGACAGGAAGGGAAAGGCTGTCAGAGGCTCGATGATGAGCAGCAGAGACCAACCCAAGCCCCAAACCCCACCAGGTGAATGGCCCAGGCTTGCCTATACCCCCTGCCTAGGCTTCGTGGGAAAAGACACTCATGATCTAAACAGTGGTGAATAGAATCCTTTGCTATCTGGACAGAGAGACTCAAACTACAATACCCACCCAGCTGTCCCTAACGCTGGCTGTCCACACACCTAAAGCCCATCTGGCCCTCACACAGAACAAGAAAAATCTCCACTTTGGGAGAGGAGAGTATAAGACATTTGCCCAAATGCACTCTAAATTACCAATATCTTCTGGTCAAATCTGTCTCCCACCTGGGTACATGCTAGAGCCTAGCCTGGGTGATCTCAGACCCACCGGAGACCTGGGGCCTTTTGCCCACTAGCCTTCAGGATGCCCAGCCTGAGACCAGGTGCCCAGTTCCTCCCCGCAGAGCCCCATCAGAACACCACCTACTTCTGGGGGTACATGTTATAATGAGCAGGGGGGCACACGGCTGGGGAGGGGGCCTGGTCCATGTAGGTGGCGCTGGCCCCGGCAGAGTCTGCAGATGCATTCACAAACCTGCAGGAGAAACAAGGCAGAGCCTTAGTGGCCTCCAGGCAGCAGGTGACCTGGGGAGGGCTTGGGGGGACATTTTTACACCTTTTTTGGGGGTGTGGAAGGACAAAGTGCCCACTGGGCCTGGGACTCCAGCTGCGGGAGTGGGGCCCTGGGTCCTGGTCCCACTGAGACTAAGCCCAGTTCCTTCTCCAGGGCTAAGCCAGGTTTTAGGCAGGGAAGGAAGGGCTGGGCCACGCAGTGCCGGTGAGTGGGAGGAACAGGGCTGAGGGGAGAGTGGCTTGAGGAGAGAGAAAGGAGGCAACAGGAGACCAGAGCCAGACCCTGGGTACTTACTCAGGGACCACTTGCTTGATCTGTGGCTTCACATATCCATCCACTGCTTTAGCTGCCAAGGGGGGAAACAGTGATGAGAAGCAAAGTTCTCAATGAAATAAAAATGCAACCTCCCTTAAGAATCACATCTTTTCTCTGGATAGTACACAACTACTTCATTCTATCTTAGGATCTGATAAAAGCACTTAATATTTTAATTTGTTAGGAGGACCTGGTCTAGAAGCCTTAATACTAAAAGTGTAAATTAAAATATCTTCTGAGTTGGCTTGGATGTGTTAATAAATTCTTCAAACCACAGAAAACATATACTTCAGCACAAATCCAAACCAAGCATTAATTGTACACTAAGTATAAAAAGAAAAAATATTTTAAAAGTTTAAAGTTATAGATGCAGCAGAGTGATAAGGATTTGCTTTGTGATAAGGATTTGCTTTGTGTCCCAGGGAATAAATCGAGGTGAGCAGAAGAGGACAAATTTTCAATCACAGAAAGAATGTTGTTATAATTAGAACTGCCCACAAAAGAAAGGGGCTGTCTTGGGAAAAATTGATTTCCCATCACTGAAGAGTTTTAAGCGGAAGATGTACAAACACTTGTCAGGGGTAGTACCGAGAAATCAGAGAGGAATGAATCTGACTTGATGGTCCCCATAGTCATTCTGAGTATCTCCTCTTTTACGAAAGGGAGTATCAGTCAAGTATCTGTGCTCTTTTGTTTCCCTGCACTCTCTGCGTTTGGGGTTAATCAGATGGTCACTCATCCTGTATTGTCCATGCCCTGTGGCTGGTTAAGAATGCTGGTGTGGGGGCGCCTGGGTGGCTCAGTGGGTTAAGCATCGACTCTTTATCTCTTTTTTTTTCTTAAAAATTTTATTTATTTATTTGATAGAGAGAGAGATCACAAGTAGGCAAAGAGGTGGGCAGAGAGAGAGGGAGAAACGGGCTCCCTGCTGAGCAGGTCTGTAAATACAATCTTATAACATCACTTTAATGACTGCATAGAATTCCACTGTATGTTGATTTGATGTTATTTGAGAGACTTACAGTTTAGGTTATTCACAGTTTTCTGTTGTGAATTAATATTGAGATAACCTGGCGTACCTGGCTGACTCATTCATTAGAGCATGCAACTCTTTTTCTTTTTTTTTTTTAAAGATTTTATTTATTTATTTGACAGGCAGAGGTCACAAGCAGGCAGAGAGGCAGGCAGAGAGAGAGGAGGAAGCAGGCTCCCTGCTGAGCAGAGAGCCCGATGTGGGGCTCGGTCCCAGGACCCTGGGATCATGACCTGAGCCGAAGGCAGAGGCTTTAACCCACTGAGCCACCCAGGCGCCCCAGAGCATGCAACTCTTGATGTCAAGATCCGGTGTTCAAGCCCCACATTGGGGGTAGCTTACTACATACATTCGTACGTACATATATACATGTGCACGTACATAAATAAACTAACTCACTGAGATAACCTGGTGCATGCATCCTGTTCGACTATTTCCCTAGGATAAATGCCTAATCTGTTCCAAACTTTTCTGTAAATTTTATAATTAATACAGAATACTTTTATGAACAGAAACACTAAAACCATCTGTTTTGAAAAACAAGTTTTATCTTTTTTAAAAAATTTTATTTATTTATTTGAGAGAGAGAGAGAGAGCGAGAGAGCAAGCAGGAAAAGCAGCAGAGAGGGGAAGCAGATTCCGCACTGAGCAGGGAGCCTGACATGGGGCTCAAGCCCAGGACCCTGAGATCACGACCTAAGCCAAAGGCAGATGCTTAACTGACTGGGCCACTCATGTGCCCCAAATTTTATCTTTCTAATTTTACTTGATCTAAGCTTGTTTTAAAAACAATTTGAAAAAAATAATAATAAAAGCAAGTCATTCCCTTCCATTTGATATTTGGGTTAGCAGCAGATATGATTGAAGAATATATATAGTCTGGGATTTACAATTCTCCTGAATAATGCTTGAACACCAATAACTAAATACTAATTGTGTACGTGTTTTTGCAAGACAGACACACATACACACGTAAAACTAAAAGAAAACGAAAATCACAACAAAACCCAATCAGAGCACAAACACCGTTACCAGTGGCAGGCTCGCACGGAACTGGTGTGTAGTATCTGGAGTACACTTCATCTTTTGGCCGATCAGGAAACACATAGATGAGGTAATTCAGGTCCCCCAAGCGGTCGGCCAGGGACCGGATGGAGAAGTCTCTGGTGGTAAAAGGCATCAGGTTCCAAAACATCCTTTCCTCTAGAATAATAAACAGAATAATCATATTCTAAGCAGATTTCTTTTTTTAAATTTTTTATTTTTTTATAAACATATATTTTTATCCCCAGGGGTACAGGTCTGTGAACTGCCAGATTTACACACTTCACAGCACTCACCATAGTATATACCCTCCCCAATGTCCATAACCCCGCCCCCCTCTTCCAACCCCCCTCCCCCCAGCAACCCTCAGTTTGTTTTGTGAGATTAAGAGTCACTTATGGTTTGTCTCCCTCCCAATCCCATCTTGTTTCATTTATTCTTCTCCTAGCCCCCATGTTGCATCTCCACTTCCTCATATCAGGGAGATCATATGATAGTTGTCTTTCTCCGTCTAAGCAGATTTCTAAACAGAAAATCTTAAAACCCAAATATACTACAAATCAAAGCTCTATATTAGAACTGTCCCGATAAAGATCTCCATTTAAAAATAGCCACAGGTTGTAGGTCACCTCGTTGGCTCAGTCTTAACAGTTAAGCGTTTGACTTTTGATTTCTGGCTCACGTCGTGACCTCAGGGTTGTGGGATGCATCCCCATGTTGGGCTCCACCTGATAGCAGGGAGTCTGCTTGGGGATCTCTCTCCCTCTGCCCCTACCCCTCTCCACTCTCTCTTAAATATGTGAATAAATCTTAAAAAAAAAAAAAAAAAAGACCAAATGAGGTTGTGGCTCAATTATTTAAGAAAGTGACGGGGAGATAAGCTGGTAGGCACTTCCCTAGAGGTCCATGATCTCAGGTAGTTTCATTCAAATGGTTTTCAGTTCCTCTGTAGAAGAAATAGTTCTTACTGACTCCAAGCCTTGACCCCTGTACAAAAGTACATGAGAGCCAGGAAGCATGTCCACGTCATGCAGAGGCTGCACGAGAGCTATGAAAAGCTGCTAGTATCTTTAAGTTGCAAAAAAATGAGTGAGCTACCCTTAACTTATTGTGAGGATCAGAGAAAAGAATTGTTCTTGGATGGAAATAGTCAGTGGCCATGGCTTTATGTTGATTAGGATAAAGGAATAATTGAAATAGCATATTACTCTGGGGCACCTGGGTGGCTCAGTTGGTCAAGCATAGCCTTTGGCTCAGGTCATGATCCCAGGGTTCTGGGATCGAGCCCTGTATCAGGCTCCCTGCTCAGCGAGGAGCCTGCTTCTCCCTCTCCTCCCTGCTGTTGCTCTCTCTTGCTATTTCTTTCTCTCAGATAAAATCTTTTAAAAAAGTAAAATAAAATAGCACATTACTTCCAGTCTAATGACTCCCTAATCATTCAAGTAATTCTTCACTGAAATAAGCTCTGGTTCAGTAATAAGAAGGCAGACATTTCAGACGAGATCGGGCGCGTTCAGGGTGGTATGGCCATAGCTGAAGGCAGACATTTCAAAAGGGAAGCAGCTCAGATTGTGGACAGAACGCTGTATGACAGGTATCTACTTCACCGTTACACAGCTGTCTCTCAGAATTAGTAACTGTGTTCCCCATGGTATGATTTTATTAGCTGCTTTGCTATCCCAGCTGCACCATGGTGACCCATTTGCAGGCCCTTCATCAGAAATGACCCCATAATTAGTGCTCAGTAAGTCATTTGTTGAAGTAATTTTACAGCAAAAGCAGCTAACTAGAACCATATTTTAAAGATTTTTTACTTATTCACTTGAGATGGGGGGAGGGTAAAGGGAGAAGCAGACTCCCTGCTGAGCCAGGAGCCTGATGTGGGGCTTGATCCCAGAACCCAGAGATCATGACCTGAGCCAAAGGCAGATGCTTAACCATCTGAGCCACCCAGGCATCCCCAAAATATGTTCCAAAAAGGAGGGAACTCACGAGAATCAAACTTCCAAGCAATGGTGATGCCGCCAATTTCAGAGTCGCTGAATCTCAGCAGGAAGGTCCCATCAGGCTTGTTAATGAGTAGGTCATGGGCCTGTTGCTTGTTCACGAAACCCAAAATAGCCCTGGATCACAGAGGCCAAAGAGGAGAAACAGATGTGATGTTTTAACAGCAGAAAGAAGAGCTTTATACTCTATTGGCTGACTTAGGAAATGACAATTCTCACCCATCATTCCAATGAGGCTTGAGATGTTTTTTTAACACTTCCATCACACCATCGAACCACTGCCAGAATGTGTAATTTCGCCCTGGTAAATTCTCCTGGTTGGAGATACAACAATGAGCACAAGAAGGCCAAGTGTAACACCTAGAATATTGCCTGCGAATACTTAAATTAAAAAAAATTAAATGAAAAACAAACATCTACAATGTCAGAATCATACAAATAAACATGCTTGTCCAAGTTTTACCAAATGGTCCTACCGTCAAAAACCCAGACAGAGAGGAAGACAGAAGGGAAAACAGAGAAGTTACCAACCCCCAGTGGCCCCCTGCTACAAACAACTTCACTTGGATTTGGGCTGACTTGTCCTTTGCTTTTATGAATTAGGACACTTAAAACACCTGGGGATGGAGGTGTACGCAAAGAGAAACAAAAGGTGGGACATCTCAATGACCCGATGCTGGGGGAGACACTTCCTCCCTCAGCATTCCCTCTGGTGGGCTGAGGGTCCCACGGTAGCCTGGCTCTGCAGGATTATGTAGCAGGGAGCATCAGAGAGTCCATGGGAAAGAACCATGGACTTCTGATCACAAAAAGCTTTACTTCTTGTGAGACATGCTCTCATTTGCTTTGCTCTATTTCCTTTATAAAGGGAAAAAAATCCACTAGCTGCACACAAAGCCCAGTTTACTTAAATATTCAAAGACCGAATTTTCTACATAAAAAATTATGTGCTTATCCATCTGTTCAGGAGCTTCCTATTACGTGGGGCCCATTTTATTAGAGTCATGAAGAACAAACGCCCCGGGGCTGGAAGCCTCCGGAAGGCATCTAGTTCAGAGGGACTGATCCAAGGGCAGCTGGTGGCAGGTCCCTCACCCTGTTGAACTGGGACCAGGACACGGACATGCCATTATAGTCTTCAAGGTGGCTGCTGCTGCTGTTGAACAGTTTCTGGGCCAGGAACACGAGGTTCTCCTTGGTCAGGCCGCGGTTGCTCTGCACTTCGGCCTTGAATTTCATGTTGAGTGCCTCACACAGCTGTGGCCACAGCACTTTGTCAGGCACGGCGAATGGCACCCTGCCCTGAGGCGGAGGGAAGCCAGAATCTTATGAGAAAACAGTTGCATGATTTATTCACTCAACCCGCAAAATGAAAACACTGATGGCTCAATGCCGTTACAAACATTTGTCTCGCTGAGCCTGAAGATAAATTCTAACTTTTTTGACATAGGCAGCTCTGTGAGACAACTTAGGAGGTACCCTCAAGCTCTCTATGGTGTTCTGTAAATGAGCTGCTGAACCTCCAGTCTCATCCTATATTCTAAGAGCCACAGAACCAAAACGGGAACCAAAGCGGGAACGGGACTCAGACTGGTTCTCTAGCGGCAGGCAGAGAGAATCGTGTGCATACTCACGCGCACGTGTGCATAAGTGTGATCCTTGAACCCAGCTCAATGTGAAAAAATTTTATGTGGAAGAATGGAAACGGAGTTGGACCACTTGTAATTGAGAAGCAGGTTATAATATGGATTTTTAATAAACTGTTTTTCATCCCATTCAGACATGGCACTTCATTTTATTTTTCCATTATTACAACATTTTTGGGGGGAATAGGCAACAGAATCACATAATATAAAATTTTAAAAGTATGGAAGGGTATACAGTGATGTGTCTTTTGTTTTGTTTTGTTTTAAGGCTTTATTTGGGAGAGAAGGAGAGCAGCAGAAGGAAAGGGAGAAGCAGACTCCCTGCTGGGCAGGAAGGTAGATGTGGGGCTCAATCCCAGGACCCTGGGAACATGACCTGAGCTTAAGGCAGATGCTTACCAGGCTGAGCCACCCAGGTGCCCCATGAAGTCACTTTCTTAACTCTGTGTCCCAGCAGCCCAGTTCCTCTGCCCAGAAACATATAATCTAGTTTATTGTGTATGCCTCCAAAGATATTCTATGCATGCTGGGAAATATATATAACTTTTCCTTTTTAAAAATATAAATGGGGGCACCTGGGTGGCTCTCTCAGTTAAGCACCCGACTCTTGATTTTTGGCTCAGGTCATGATCTCAGGGTTGTGAGACTGAGACCTGCATTGGGTTCTATGCTCAGCAGGGAGTCCGCCTGAGAATCTCTCTCTCCCTTTCCTGCTATCCCTGCCTCCGCTCATGTACTCTCTCTCTAAATAAAAACAAAATAAATAAATAAATGATTGAATATATATATATATACCTATTTTATATATTATTTATATATATTATATATATTACATATATAGAATAGCATATAATCCACATGTTCTACCTCTCCCTTTTCTCACTTAATATCTGTAAGACCTTACATTAGCACATAAACACATGTTCTTCTGTGGCTGCTAAATATTCCACAGTATGGAAGAACAATACTATAGTTAGCCAGGCCCCCATAGATGGACATCTATGTATCAGTCCAGTGATCTTCAGCTATTATAAACAAGTCTGCAACGTACTTATGTCATCTGACACAGATGGAAATATATCTCTAGAATAAATCCCCACAAGTATGTATTTATTTTAAAAGAGCATAAGATGTACACTAGTCATTAACACAACTGAAAATGCTAAAAATGCTTATTTATTTAGGTATTGCCTAAATTTAGGCAATTTATTTAGCAATGACATGTTGCAAGAGCTGCCAACGTGACACGAGGAATGAGCTTGGACAGGCAGGGAGGGGAATGAGAGGACAGGCAGCAAAACCTATCCAGGAGGCTTATGAGGACTTGCTGCAGGCAGTTTTAAGAGAAGCCTCAAACTTGGGATCTGCAGAATGGGCATGGGAGAATTTCTGTTATAAATCTCACCTTTGCAGCAAAAATACTGTTCTATAAAGAGGACTGTTTTTTTGTTTTTTTTTTTAGATTTTTAAAAATTTGTTTATTTTAGAGAGAGAGCTTGAGAGGGGAGAGGGTCAGAGGGAGAAGCAGAGTCCTTTTGAGCAGGCAGCCCGATGTGGGACTTGATCCCGGGACTCTAGATCATGACCTGAGCTGAAGGCAGTTGCCCAACCGAGCCACCCAGGGGCCCCTGTAAAGAGGACTGCTGAGAGAACTCACTGAGACTCTTCATGTTAGAGTATGTGAGAGAAGGATATAATTCTATATCCTGAATGCCAACCAGAACCTTTTATCAGGCTTTCATGGAGTATGTGCTGCTGGAAATGTGTGATACCTAGAGCTCTTCCTAATTAAATGTTTTAAAGATGCTCATCAAGCGCACATGAGTGGTCGGAGAGTGTTTGACGCACAGATCCACAAAACCATGTTCCTGCCCTTAGACAAAGCATCTCATTCTTCGTGAGTTGGTATGAATCACGGAACCTCAAGTTTGGAGAAGACATGAAACAGCACCCTCATCGAATGGAGGGAAGAGGGCAGGAAGCAACTGCTAAACTGTAAGGAATGCTCTGAGAGGTCTACCTTCTGGAGTCCTAAACTCCACTCACGGTCTGACCCAAGGATTTATTTATTTATTCATTTATTAAAGATGTTTATTTATTTGTTTGTTTGTTTGTTAGAGAGAGAGAGAAAGCATGCGCACAAGCACTGGCAGATGGAGGCAGAGGGAGAAGCGGGCTCCCCACCGAGCAAGGAGCCCGATGTGGGACTCGATCCCAGGATGCTGGGATCATGACCTGAACTGAAGGCAGCTGCTTAACCAACTGAGCCACCCAGGTGTCCCTGACCCAAGGATTTAAAACACTATTCACTAAACAGTGACTATGTGACAAACATTTTGTATTTTGTATGTTACCTAATTTCATTTATTATTTTTTAACGTAAACTCTGTGCCCAAAATGGGACCTGAACTCATGATCCCCAGATCAAGACTTGCATGCTCTCCTGACTGAGCCAGCCAGGTGCCCCTGAATGTTACCTAATTTCATCTTTCTAGCAGCACTATGGACCACTACCATCCCTGTGGTATGGACACTTGGGGAAACTTAGGCTCAAAGAGAGAAAGTGAATTCCCTGTGGTCACAACGTGAGGAAATGGTGGGGCGTGAGTTTAACCCTTGGCCAGATTCCAAGCCCACGCTCTTTCCATTCTCCACATACTCTCTACTCTGCCTCCCACTACAGAAATCTGCGCTTTTCTATGCTTTTCTGGGAGAGAACACATGAAAGAGATTCATGACACCAGTGTCAGGATCTTAGACCCACAGGCTCAGGGAATCCACTCACAGGCTCTGCAAAAGCATTGTCCCAGAGGACGGTGGCCGTCGCATTGTTGTCCTGGCTGCCATGGACGATCACCACCACTGGGAGGGACAGGGTCTAGAAACACAAAAGAGAAAGGCTGAGTGCCAAGAGCGACACGTTCCTCTCTTGCTTTTCTTTTTCTTTATCACAACACGTTCATTCTCTCTTCAGTTTCAGTAAGTGTCACACTTGAATAGAAAACCTGATTGGCTCCAGGAATCACAGGACCCTTCACAGTGGTGCAATCTTAGAAATTTTAGATATTTTAAGAAGTGTTGGCTTAGATACTTCTGAAGGAGGCAGTAAGGTTCTCAAAAGGAGAAGAAGAGAGAAAAGAGAAAGAGTATGGAGTATTTCTAGAAGAAAATAGCAAGTAACAAATGTCTCAAAATTACTATAACTGTTACTTGAAGTCATCTGGAGTGATGTTTCCCTGATTCATTCCTACCAATATCTCCAGCTATTTATTCTTTTTCTCTTTTTTAAAAAGATTTTATTTACTTATTTGACAGAGAGAGAGATCACAAATAGGCAGAGAGGCAGGCAGAGAGAGAGGAAGGGAAGCAGGCTCCCCGCCGAGCAGAGAGCCCGATGTGGGGCTTGATCCCAGGACCCCGAGATCATGACCTGAGTCGAAGGCAGAAGCTTAACCAACTGAGCCACCCAGGCGCCCTCCAGCTATTTCAATTTGCTATTTCCTATTATTGCAGAACTTAAGAGAATCTAAGACACACAATTTTAAGGATGACGCCTCCTCATTTTCTGTCCACTGAAGGTTAAGACACTATGTGATCAAAACAATTCTTTTGTAATACAAAGTACACACACACACACCACACGCTGAGGGAGGGCTTTACCTTGACTTGAAAAACCAGCTCATTTCCACCAACACTGAACTGTGATTCAAACAGGATTGTAAATTTTTCTTCTGTTACTGACTCTGCTCCACGACGGTCAGACCTCTTAATTCGTTTCAGGGACTGCAAAGGAGACAAATAAAAAAGGTTAGAGCCCTCACACAACTAGGGAAGATTTGTTCTTTTCCTTCTCCCAGGCTCACCATGTTCCTGAAGTGCGCGCTGAGGGTGCCGGTGGCCTGGTGATACTCCATCACACAGCAGTTGTTCAGAATCTCGCCACTGTAGTCACTGCAGAGCAGAAAGAGACTAGACACAATACCCTCGCAGTGTGTCAGTAAATGTAGGGTAGAAAATATATTAGGGGGGACCCAACAAAGAAGGTTGTAAAAATGGATATCATTTAAAGGAAATGTTAGCTCAATAAAATATATAAGATATAAACATACATTAACATAAAAGAAATGTTCTTGGATATATTCCTACCAAATGAATGAAAATCATGTGCTTTTCCACAGAAGGAAAGCCCGTTTGTTTTTTCTGAGCCAGAAGAGGCTAGAAGGGCTCACAGGGCTCCTAAAACGACTGGCAGCATCCAGAATGCTGACTAGGAGGCTGGAGCACATTGTTCCTGTTGTAAAGCCTTGAAAGAGCCAGACATGACGGGGAGGGCACGCGTACTTGCGGGTGTTCTCGTTCTTGAGCAGCGACTTGGCCTGCTGCTCGCTGATGATGGTGGCCTTCACCTGGGGGGGGTTCATGTGCACGTTCAGCTTCCCGCCCACCAGCAGGCGCACCGTCGCTGCAAACTTGGTCTGGGTCTTCAGGACCTGAGGGGGCTGCTTCTCAATGATGAACGTGCTGCGGGGACACAAGGAACCAGACCACACATGATGCTGACTCAGGGCACAGGGTCTGCCCACAGACGTGGGGAGGCTACCGGGGCTCGGCAGGCAAAGGAAGGGCACACGGCACAGCTCCTGTTCCCAGGGAGGACACCGAGAGTCAGAAGAGGTGGTGGGAGGGGAGGCAGTGACATGACTCAGCAGCTGGCCCAAGCTGGGGGGCGGACAAGGGTAGTCCATGGAGCGTCCACAACAGAGACTGGGCAAGGTCAACACCAAGCAGCCACTGCAACTGAGGACAGAGAGGGATGGGGACCCAAGGCAAAAGAGACAAGGATTCCAACGAGAGCCTCCCTACCACAACCCCGGTGGGCAGAGCATCCCTGGCCTGCTCCACGCCAACCACCCAGGAGCTGGGCGTACTGGAGGCAGCAATCACCTGGTCACCAGGGCTGAGATGATGTCTGTGATAGTGGCGTTGACTTCAGCCAGCATCTCCTCCACTGGGCCGGGGATAGGCAGCTGCTGGCAGAGGTGCTCAGCCCTGCGGATCTGCTGCCGGTTCTGCCAGATGATCTCGGCCAACTTCTCACACCTGCACGGGAGCCCCAGGCCACCGGGAGGACAATGGTATCACCCCACGCCCCAGGCTCGAGGCCGAGAGGCCCCAGTCTGGGGAGAACGCCCCAAGACCCAGCTCCTCCCTCCTCCTGGAAGGTTCTGCACCTCAGCCACCACTCCTGACCCGGGAGCAGAGTGCTCCCCGCCTTTCAGGAACACAGAGCTGCGCGGGACCAGCACCCCGGAACCGGTCCGCTCTGCCTGAGGCTTCACTCTGCATACCCAGCCCTGTCCCCTCCCCAGCACAGGAACTCCCTTCCTGGGCACAGGGCACATGATGGGGGCCCCAAAGCCAGCATCAGGAGCCAGAACCCTCGGTGAACTAAGCCTTGCTGCAGCACAGAGAGAGCTGACTGCCCAAGGAGTCGCCAGAAGCAGCGCCCCTGCCCCCAGCCACCCCCAAACACCATTACCAGGACTGCAGCACGTCCAGGCTGCCCTCGGGGGGCCCTCCGTTCCCTGCCAGCTGTTGCCGCCGCTTCCACTGGATCAGCTCATCGTCCAGAATGATGGTCTGCTGCTTTCGCAGCAGCTGCAGGGTCTTCTGGTGCTTCTCGGCCAGCTCCTGAAGGCAGGTGGGGACAGCAGGCCTTTCTGGGTTCCCACAGAACAGCCCTCACTCGGGAGGCAGGGCTGGGGACCAGGCCCTGGGCACAGGCCCTCCCCTCTCCCAAACCCGCTCTGCCTCACATGTTCCCCACAGTAAAGAAGGTTCTGACCTCCAGCTCTCCAGAGTCCCGCTCTCCTCCCGGCCCTAGCCCTCTCTCGGGCTGCCCGGATGGCCCGGGATGTGGGCCTCCGCGCTTGGGAGCAGAGGACGCAGACCGTACTTACCACGCGGTACTGCTGCAGTGTCTGGGCCTCATGCTGCAGCCAGGCCTCCAGGGACACCTGCTTCTGCTGGAGGGCAGTCTCCCGGCTCAGACGCTCCTGGGGACTCAGCTGGTTCAGCCCGGCAAACTGAGCTAGAAGAGGCGATGGGACACCTGCGACCATCATTTCCTGGCTTCCTGCAGGAAGCCCAGTAGAACACCAATACCTGTTCTGGAGGCAAGGCCCTGAGGGTCTGCCCAACATCGGACCGATGGCTACTTGGGGCTCCAGCAGCCAAGAGAGCCAGACCTGAGCGGGCTCTGGGCCCTGGCCTCTGGGCCCTGGCCTCTCGACTGTGATCTCCTCTTTAGGGACTGTATAGATGGAAGCCTGGGGGCAAACACTCCCTAGACCTCCCTTCCATCTTAGTCTACACAGCTGCCTGCGCAGACCTCCTCACGCCACTCGGGGGTCCAGCGTGGAGCCTTGCTGCCTGGTTCGATGTGTGCCCTCACTGTTCACTAACTGAGGAACCTCGGGCAAATCATTTCCCTCTTCTGGGCCTCAGTTTACCCATGTGCAAAATGGGAGAATCTTGGCCCCTGCTTCAGTGAGTCGACAAGGAATAAGTAAGTGATGATCCACCAAAGGCTCAAGGAACTTCCCGGCTCATGGGCCCTGAAGGTCAGAGCTGGTCCTTCCTGGGCAGTGGTTTCCAGTGCAGGTTACAGGGTGCCAGAGACAAGTGGCTGTTCAGTCCCACCCCACACAGAAGGACCGCCTAGGGAAGCCCCTGCCCCATAGGCTCTGTCCCCCACCAGGAGCCCAGGAGCCTCTCCTCTGGAACAAGGGGTTTCTCTGAGTGCTGGCAGGGGCCTAACATGTTGGTTTGTCCAGGCTGGGTGACCGCCAGCTCAGCGGACCAACCAGGAGATGGAGAGGCACAGACAGGCACACACAGGGACAGAAGGGGAAGGTGGCGAGAGGGAGGGAATGTCCAGCGCCCACTGGCAGCAACACAGAAACAGCAAGATTCTCTCAGGACAGGGAGGCAGCTTCTCTCCACGCTAGCATGGGGCTCTCATCCATGGCACGAAGAGGGAGTCAGGGAGGCCTCCTTACCGTTCTACAAAAAATCTATTATGAAATACTTCAGACCCAGGGAAGGTAGAAAGAGTGATGCAAGGAACATCTGTGTATTATAAACCAGCTGAAGAAACCACAGAGAAAGCCACCTGTATGTCCTTCCCTGCTTGCCAACCCATCCCAGCCTCCAAAGGTAACCACTGTCCTCCACGCTGGGATTATCACGGCCTGCCCAGCATCTTGCTGAGTATCCCAGTGTCCTCACTTGGGCTGAGACAAGGAGATGGGAGCATCAGCATGTTGTGGTCAAGGGCCATGTCACACTGACCGAGGCCCTGCCTCATGGACACACAAGCTGGGACAGACGAAAAGGAACTCGAGACAGCCCGGGAAACCCTAGCACTGGAGGAGAACTAGAAATACGGTTCTGATCCCATGACTGGGGACTGAGAGAGAAGACTACCGTCCAGCCGTGGCACACAGCAAAGTAGTCCTGAGGCCACCTCAGAAATCCTGCCATCCACTGGGGGTGCTGGTGATTCCACACCTGGGTCCAACCTCCCTAAGCGAGTGACCCACTTAGGTCTCTCCTGGCACTTTGTGGAAGCTTCTGGAAGGGAGGTCAGGAGATGGGAGGCAATTCTCTGCTTCACTGGAGGGAGCTGAGCCTTCTCTTGCACAAACAGAGCAATAAGTTTGCATTTCTGACGAGTCAACTTGATAAATGAGACTGAACTGACATTGTATGGTGGGTAGAAATCCAAAGCAGAATCTAATGCAAACCTATAAATAGGAAATAGAAAACCCAAGAAGAGGACTGGAAGAACTATCAGACATCAAAGGCTGGGGTAGAACTGACAGCCTGAATTTTCCTATTCTCCAGTCTAGGAAGAGGGCCACCCTTTCTCTGAGGTCAGTCTGAGATGGATTCAGATGGAGGAAGACATGCTGGAACAATCCCACCAACATTTACTCAACACCTGGTATGCGTGAGCCTGAGGGTACAGAGGTATAAGACATAATACCTTCTCAAAGACTATATTCTACTGAGGGAGATGGAGTTATTAATAAATCATATCAAGACAGCTGTAAGACTGACCCACATGCAGAGTCTTAGAGAAGCACTTGGATAGAGATGGCTATGCGTCTGTATAGCCGGGTTGATCAAGCAGAGGCTTTTCAGAGATTCTCTGCAGGGCCTGCTTGCAGGGAGAGGGGTTAAAGTCACCCTGTCAAATTCCTACACAGTCAGTAGGGGGCCCCAGTGGGGACCCAGAATCTACTGATGAAGTTTTCAATACCCAGGTACCTAGAAGGATTTACACAAGGAAGGGGAGCTTTGTCCTTTAGGTGCCAGGACAGCCTCTGAATAACCACACAAAACAGCATTAAACATTTGTCATTACAAACACAGCTCTTAGCCCTTATACTTTCTCTGCTTAGAGAATTTAACATTTCAGTAAAGCAGCATTTATGAAACATCAACTATACACAAAACTTTTTTTTACTAGACTATGAACTTCTTCCCACAGGTGGAAATGTCTTCCCCAACAGACCAGGAAGAACATCCGTGCGGGAAACCTGAGTGAGACCCACACTCGCTGAAGGCAAGCTTGTGACCTCTCTTCCTTCCTAAGCCTCTTCCTCCCTGCCCCAACCTTAGGCAAATTCCTGCTACTCAAGAGAAAGGAGAAAGCCTCTAAACAGAAACCTGGTTCTTTTCCAATCTGACCTGAACTTCCTTCTAGCCCTCGTGACACACACTGCCTGGCCATGCGGGCCTCACCCTGGATCCGCAGGCTCTCCTGATACTGGATGATGAAGTACTCCTGGGTCTGCTGCAGCTTCTTCAGTTCATTCTCTGTGTCTTGTGTGACCAGCCGCAGCTCCTCAAATGTCTGGTTGATCTGGAGGTGTTTCTGGGACATGGTGTCAGCAAGACTTCCAACCGGAGAAGTACCCTGGAGACAGAATGGGGAGAGTGCAGGCCACAGTGAGGATGGAAGAAAGCCTTATGAAGGAAAAGCCAATGCTAGCACCTCAAACCTGGCTGAAATCCCAAAAGTGGAATTTTGAGTCAGAGGAACCACACACATCATTTGTGAGAACCAATGAGGAGGACGGGAGAAAAGGAGGGAAAATAGGTGATCTGGCCAACTGTGACACCTTCTTAAGTCACAGTAGAAATTTCGGGGCGCCTGGGTGGCTCAGTGGGTTAAAGCCTCTGCCTTCGGCTCAGGTCATGATCTCAGGGTCTTGGGATCGAGCCCTACGTCCGGCTCTCTGCTCAGCAGGGAGCCTGCTTCCTCCTCTCTCTCTGCCTGCCTCTCTGCCTACTTGTGATCTGTCTGTCAAATAAATAAATACAATCTTTAAAAAAAAAAAAAAAAGAAAGAAATTTCTGTGACAGTCTGGCCTCCACTAGAGTCACCCAAACAGGGTCCACCTAAGCCCTCTTTGGAGAGAGTACATCCAGGAGTTATCTAATGATGGTAACCCCTCGTTCCACATTCGTTCACCGACCCAATGCCATGGACCGTGTGAGGTGCTGGAGACACAACGGGGAACAAGGCTGTGTGAACACACATCATCTGTGTCCTCACTCAAGACCTTCTTGTAACTGGGGGAAGAGGCTGAACCTCTCACAGACAGCATCGTAGAGACCCCCAAAATGAAGTTACAGGGGAGGCATCAATAAGGCTTTTATGGATCCAGCCATTTAGGTGACCTGGTCTCAGCCACTCCTTCAACACTTGTTTGAAAGGGGGCTCAGCAAAAATCCTTCTTAAGTAATCTCACCTGAATATGAGCATGCTTTACTCAAAAACCATTCAGTTGGGATTAAATTATTTCACACTTGTCCACACTGTTTTGTGGTGATAATCTCATCAAGATTATAGATCAGTTAAGATGAGACCATTCTATTACTTTTGTGCCCCTTGGGACAGTGCTCTGGTTATACAGATACAAACAGATGCACACCAAATTATGTTAAGAAATCTGGGTCCAGAGAGAAGTGGGCAAGGAAGGACTTCCCAGCTCCTCTCCCCACACCCACGGGACACTCACATTGTTGGCTTCTCGCACCAGCCTCTGCTCATTGTACAGAATATGTCGGATGCAGCGGACCAGCTCCATGGGACAGCGGTCGTACGTGTTCTAAAAGAATCCAACAGCAGACATCACTTTGTTCCACACCATGTTATGGGGCCTAACGCTACCTCGGTACAGGGGTGAGATTTTATAAAGGAGGAGACTCCTAGAGACATGATGACATAATCACAAGCAATGCTGCTCCTCTAATACTAATGGGGGAGGAGAAAAGTATGTCATATGAAACCCAATTACAATGAGAAGGCAAGATTATTTTATTTCTTGCCTCTTAATTTGCCTAAAGTGCTAGGGCATCATTCTTGGAAAAAAGATACATAAATTTCAAGAGGACCACGTCAGAGGAGACACTGGAAACCATCTTGACTGAGTAATCAAAATTACGACCACCAATGCAGGAAACATGGATGGTGTATGTCTCTAGATGTGATATCCTAAGAGGGACAGAACATCACTAAATCTAATTTAAACATCACTGAATCTAACGAGGAGGAGACATCACACAAACCCAAAAGGAGGTCCATTTTATCTTTAAAAATAGACAAGGGGCACCTGGGTGGCTCAGTGGGTTAAAGCCTCTGCCTCCA
Source organism: Mustela nivalis (assembly GCF_964662115.1). NCBI lineage: Eukaryota > Metazoa > Chordata > Mammalia > Carnivora > Mustelidae > Mustela > Mustela nivalis. The sequence goes on from NC_139036.1 coordinate 42,697,132, forward strand.
GCTCAGGTCATGATTCCAGGGTCCTGCAATTGAGCCCCGCATCGGGCTCTCTGCTCAGCAGGGAGCCTGCTCCCCACCCCATCGCCTGCCTCTATGCCTACTTATGATCTCTCTCTCTGTCAGATAAATAAATAAAATCTTAAAAAAAAAAACAGACGAGCCAAATTATTTTAAAATGTCAATGCAGGGGCACCTGGCTGACTCAGTTAGTAGAGCATGCAACTCTTGATCTTGGGTTGTAAATTCAAGCTTCACATTAGGTGTAGAGTTTACTTAAAAATAAAATCTTAGGGGGAAAAAAAGAAAAGGCAATGTAATGAAAGACAAAGAGGTTGAAATGGTTCCAGATTACAGGAGATTAAAGAGACACGACATGGACGCCTGGGTGGCTCAGTTCGTTAAGCAACTGCCTTTGGCTCAGGTCATGATCCCAGGGTCCTGGTATCGAGTCCCACATCTGGCTCCTGGCTCAGCAGAGAGTACTCTCACTCCCTGTTAAATGAGTAAATAAAATCTTAAAAAAAAAAAAAAAAAAAAAAAGAGGGAGAGAGAGAGAGACAGGACAACCAGATGCAATATGTGGTCCTGGGCCAGAGGGGAAAAAAATGCCATAAAGGTTATTATTGAGTCAGTTAACAAAATGGAAATATAGATATGATTACCTAAGAGTGTTTTGTCAATGTGACATGTACTGAGACTGATAACTGTACTACAAGCAGGAAGAGAAAATGCACACTGAAGCACTTAGGGGCAAAGGGACATGATGTATGCAGCTTACTCTCAAGTCACAAAAAATGTGTGTGGAGAGAGACGGAATATAATAAAGCAAATATTAACAAAGGGTGTTTCTGGGCCTATGTAGGGGTTCTTTGTATCAATCCTGCAATTTCCTATAAATTTGAAATTGTTTTCAAATAAAAAGTTTAAAAATACAAGGCTACAATCCCAAAATCATACAATAAGAACTTTATACACCTAACATGTAACACTGGGTTGAAGCAGAGAAAGAAAAGCTCCATGGCAAGTACTAAATGGAGAGTCTCTCCTAGGGAAGGGAATTGAGCGTGAGCCCTCATTCACACCCACCTGGAGCTGCGTAGCATAGTGCCCCAGCTTGATCTTCAGTAAGAACCCATCCTCCCCGACTTGGTGCTCCGCCTTCTTCTGCAGCTCCTGCACCAGGCCCTCCAGGAGCTGGGTGGCCTTAATGTTCTCCTGTGGATTATCAAGATCTATTGAGTCCCTAGGGGAAAAAAATTACATACATATGTATACATACATGCAAATACAGTCTCAACGCATCACACCTTTTCTTTAGCTGAAGTGATTTCTTCATAATGCTAATGGCAAATTTCAGAAAACAGTCCAATTCAAATTGTCTAGATGCCTATATTAATCTATCCCTAATCCACTAATTACCTCACTGTATATATTTCCTTTCTTTTCTTCTTTCTTCTCTCTCTCTTTCTTTCTTTTACAATGTACTGCCCTTTCTCCTTCCTTCTATTGACTTGCTCTGGTGCTTACACTATCTGCTGGAAATGAAGGGAAAAGGAAAGTGCTTCGTGTACTCTGAAGGAAACAAGGGCTCTGATAACTTCCTATTTATAGTTACCCCTCAAGGGTGTAAGGGGGCACAAGGTCAAGAATGTTCTACATGCTTCTGCCAGCCTTGACTAGTTCTGTGTGTTGCTAATTTCACACAGTACTTCTTACAGTAAAGACAGGTGCAATAACACTGACTGCCATTTCTAAGGAAGTCTGGAAATGAGTTATAAAGACAGAAGGTGCCTGCAGGCATAGACACAAGTCACTGGTCGCAGGTCTGGGACCTCCAAGCAATGCTAACTCTTCCAGTGACGCAGAGAAACCACTCTACTCTACAGATTTTGTACTAATTCAGAGCCGTTGAACTGGTGACAGGTTGGACAGTTTCCCGCCTTCCCTCTCTTCCTTCTCCTCTTTATTCCTTCCTTTCTTCTCTCCTTCCCCCACTCCCCTCACCAACTCTCTTTTTTCAAACAATTTAGGCAACAATTGCTATTGGGCAGTATTGAGTTGCTCAACTCAGCTCGCTGAAGAAACGAAACAGCTGTCAGATTGAAGTAACGTTCAGTTACTGCTGACCGGGTCTGGAGCCAAGTACGAGATCTGGTGGTCGCTAAAGGCTGCACCTCTACACCCTGAAGTCAGTCAGCAACTAGTCTCAGACAAAGGCTCAAGCAGGTGTGCCCAAACGCTGATGATAACGTAGCTCAGTGAATATACCCACATCTGTACTCTGAGAAGGCAGTAGAGAAAGCCAAATTTTAAATACGTATCCTTTCTGTACTAAGTAAAGTTAACGTATTAAATGAAAGCCTGGAAGGAATGAAGGGCAGCCTGCACCTCTGTTTCCACTGGCAATAATGCTCCTCATCTGAGGATCCCACTCTTGAGAAGATCCGGTCTCTGTGCAAAACTCACAGAAACCATGTACTGGTTCTGGCACTTGAAAACTCAACTCTCTACTTAAAAAGTGGGGGAAGGGGGAAGGCTTTCTTAGCTTAAACATGAAGAAATGAACATCTTTTTAAATTAAAATCTTGGGGCACCTGGGTGGCTCAATGGGTTAAAGCCTCTGCCTTTGGCTCAGGTCATGATCCCAGGATCCTGGGATTGAGGCCCCACATGGCATCGGGCTCTCTGCTGGGCAGGGAGCCTGCTTCCTTCCTCCTCTTGCTCTGCCTGCCTCTCTGCCTACTTGAGATCTTTGTCTGTCAAATAAATGAATAAAATCTTTTTAAAAAATTAATTAATTAAAATCTTTATGTTCTTAAAAAAAACACGCTAAATAAAAATCAGGTTTTTTTTTTAATATCAACAGTCTTTTAACATTCGTTCGATAAGAAACTACATGGGAAATCTACTAAATGAAATTTTAAATCACCAGAAACTTCCTACTAATGTTTTTCTGAACTCTCCAAGTCATTAAAACAGAAAAGAAAATGAAAAAAATGGAAAAGCGCTAGACAAGGTGCAGCTGATGTGCTTATGTTTAGCTTGATTTTTTTCTCACTTCATTACAAGAGGTTGAGATTTTTTAAATTGCCCAGAAAATTGCCTTCCTTTGGTGCTCTCTAGTTTCCGACCAGAAATCTGCTACTAACACAGAACTGCAATTACTGCAAGGTGGCAACACTGACAGGTACACAAGCCTGCTTGGACAGTCGTAGAGTGGCCTCTTGTCCTGGGATCTGCAGGGGCGGACCCCGCCCTGCCCACCCTGCCACCCCCCACAGAGGCCTGAAGCAGCTGATGAGCCCCTCAGATCAGAAGGACAGGCTGCTGGCTACCCAACATGCTCCCAGGCCCTGAGCAGAACAGGCCCTGAGCCTGCAATAACGTCCATTAGAAAGCTCTGTTGTCAATCTAGTGCATTATACTAACTCTGAAAGAATTTAAAAATAATTTTCCCTCTGAATATATAAACAGTAATTTGGCAAATAAGAGTAAAAACACGCCTGTTAAATCTGCCACCAAGGGATGCCTGGGTGGCTCAGTAGGTTAAGCCACTGCCTTCGGCTCAGGTCATGATCCTGGGGTCCTGGGATCCAGGTCCCACATCTGGCTCCTTGCTCAGTGGGAACCCTACTTCTCTCTCTGCCTCTGCCTGACACTCTGCCTGCTTCTGCATTACCTCTCTCTCTGACAAATAAATAAATAAAATCTTAAAAAAAAAATCTGCCACCAGGAACGTAATTATTGTTAATATTTTGGTGTATTGTCTTTTGGTCTTTATGTGTATGTATACATTCAAAAACACCAATGTCACCATTGTTAACTTTGTTAATAATACATTTTATTAAATGATATGCATATGCATACCTGAGTTGCCCCATTAAGCACTAAATTCTTTGTGGACACACAAGGGCTTTATTCTTGTTCATATGAACTCTATACCCTACAGGCACTCAAAACATATTTGTCAACTGTGGTTTATTAGCAGCAATGATCTAATGCTTTTAATAATTTTTTATTTTTTATAAACATATATTTTTATCCCCAGGGGTACAGGTCTGTGAATCGCCAGGTTTACACACTTCAAAGCTTTTAGCCACAACTTATTATTTATTAAAGGGAAAGAAGAAAAAATAAGATACAGGAAAAAAATCCTATTTTAAAAATCTCAAGAGTTATTCCATCTCTCTAAAATCTAAGCTAGGGCCAAATAACTTTTCATGGGTCACCTCATTTTTTTAAAATGTACAACTTTTAAAGTCTCCTTCATGTTCTTTCCAATCAAACCCCCAAAGCCTTGTGCTTCACTAAATATGACAGAAAAAACTGGGTTCACTTACCAAGCTTGGCTTTCAATCCACTGGGATAAATAATGTCGCACCTCGATGGGGAAATGCTGGCCATATAATGCTTGCATCTGATGAAGAGCATCACCTTGGAGCTGCTGGGCCTGTATCCACACAGCCATGGTTTCAATCTGTTAAACAAGTGATCAGTGGTTTGGATGGTTTTTTTTTTCTTCCCCCTTTAAATCCACTAGAATAAATAGTCACAATTTAAAAACCTAGAATAAATGCTTTTAAGCCCTTCATGGTAGAATAGATATCAGTATTCTGGAACTGAATTTTAGCTTTAAAATGTTTCAAAATGTACACATCCAGTGTGGTCATGAAAGGCATATAACTTGGTCTACGAAGTGCCAACTATAAAACATATTGAAATCCTCCAAGTGAAAGTACAAAGCCAACATTAGGAGAACTGCCTATAACTTTGGTATCACAGACATAGTTACTTTTATTCCAAACTTTAAGTAACAATAAGCAGCATTTTAACTGTAAGATAATTAGCACCTTATGTCCAGGTCGGACTCCCCTGCTCAGCGGAGAATCTGCTTTGTTGTTGTTGTTTTAAATCACTTGTTTTAGGGCACTTGGGTGGCTCAGTTGGTTAAGGGTGTGCCTTCGGCTCAGGTCATGATCCTAGAATCCTGGGATTGAGTCCTGCATCAGGCTCCCTCCTCAACAAGGAGCCTGCTTCTCCCTCTGCCTGTCATTTCCTCTGCTTGTGGTCCCTCTCTCAAATAAATAAATAAATAAATAAATAAATAAATAAATAAATAAAATCTTTAAAAAAAAAAAAAAAGCACTTGTTTTAGATTTGGCATTTTGACTAGAAATGCAATAAATGTGCTGCCATTTCGAAAAAGTCCCAGTAAAAGAAAAGTGAAAATATCTAAAACATGAATTAGACCCCAAGTATTATTGTCAGTTACTTAAGCTGCAATGCTTTATGCAGAAAGGGTATAGATTTATCTGGAAAAATGCTCCAAGTTTCACCTTCTGAGTTACTGCTAAGGAATTTATGAAGCAATCATCTATTAAATTACAGTATTTAAAAATCTGTGCAACAGGGACCCTAGGTGGCTCAGTCAGTTAAGCATCTGCTTTTGGTTCCGGTCATGGTACTGGGATCCAGCCCCGCATTGGGCTTGTTGCTCAGCAGGGAGCTTGCTTCTCCCTCAGCCTACTACTCCCTCTGTTTGTGCGTTCTCTCTGACAAACAAAATCTTAAAAAAACCCAAAAAACAAAAAAAGACCTCTCCAACATAAAAACAATACATTCCAGCTAAGAGAACAAGAACCATTATATTCCAATAGTAGGTAGGTTTTTAAAACATGCCCTTGAGTCTAGAAGAAGTTTGATAAAACTACCATGATGCCTTCTCTCAGATTTACCTGAAAATTTTATTTATTGGGGCACCTGGGTGGCTAAGTGAGTTAAGCCTTTGCCTTTGGCTCAGATCATGATCTCAGGATCCTGGGATGGAGCCCCACATTGGGCTCTCCTCTTGGCATTCTCGTTCTCCCTCTGTCTCTCTGCCTACTTGTGATCTCTCTCTCTGTGTCAAATAAAGAAATAAAATCTTAAAAAATAGATATATTTAAAAAAATTTATTTGACAGAGAGAGAGACCACAAGAGAGAACACAAGCCAGAGGAAAGGGAGAGGGGGAAGCAGGCTTCCTGCTAAGCAGGGAGCCTGATATGGGGCTGGATCCCAGGACCGTGGGATCATGACCTGGGCCAAAGGCAGACAGTTAACCACTGAGCCACCCACCCAGGCACACCTACTTGAGAATTTTTCATTCAGTTGGCAGAAACTCTCTGGAATCAACCTAATTGGGATGGCAACGTTACTTTCATTACACAAGAGGGTACAAAAACTGAATCGTACTCTAATACCAGGGTCCATAATGTAGAATTTGGAAGGTAGGGCTAACTTGAAACCCATCCAAAATGATCTGGCTACTGATTTCCATCATTTTCTTGACTATGTTACAATTAGGGTCCAGTAAATCAGATCTTGATTTTGTTGACTACCAAAGACTACACATGTGTGTTGGGAAATAAAAATCTAGTTGTAGTTGTCCGATAGTATAACACTGAGCTATTTATGGGACAAGTCAGTTAGCCAACAATGAGGTATGGGGTGGATGCCAGTTACCTATTTTAGACTTGTGCAATGCTATAGAACACTTGAGTGGCGTACAATTTTATTTAGGGCTTTTGGACATTAAGGCTGGGATCACTGTGAGATCATCCAAAACATCAAATTTCAATGGCTGAGAGTTTACTAGGAGAAAGGCCTGGATAAAAGAGCTCTCTCCAGAAGCAACTGCACATTATAATCTAACACCTGGAAGACATTTAATTGTACAATATAATTTTTAATTGGATGAATTGTATGCCAAGATTTTAGAAAACTTGAACAGAGACCAAGACATATTTTTTGGATAAAAGGATGGATGGGTGGGTAGAGAAGCTTAAGTAGTTACGTGTATGGAAGAGCAATGAAGGAATGAAGAACATAATTCAGGTTTTCATCTCTTTTAGTGCTAAGGAATTGAAAAGAAGTAGGACCTCACCATAGCTGTATTAATGATTATATGAACAATACCAACAGATACAAAAATTGTCTTGAGGGCGCCTGGGTGGCTCAGTGGGTTAAGCCGCTGCCTTTGGCTCAGGTCATGATCTCAGGGTCCTGGGATAGAGGCCCGCATCGGGCTCTCTGCTCAGCAGGGACCCTGCTTCCCTCTCTCTCTCTCTGCCTGCCTCTCTGTCTACTTGTGATCTCTCTCTGTCAAATAAATAAATAAAATCTTTAAAAAAAAAAATTGTCTTGAATCCCACATTCATTAACTGAACTGACCTAAGAGACAAAAGAAGAGAAACTGTTGGAAAACATTGATCTCCTCAGACACCTCTCTGTCCGTGCAAACAACACTGTATTCTGGTCACACTGTAAACTCTTGGTCTACTTGACTTTTTTTCACATCACTTATCACTTCCTGACATTTATCATATATTTGTTTACTGACTTCTCACTAGGGTAAAATCACCATGAACACAATGACTTTGTTTTGTTCATTATTTCTCTTGGGCCTAGAGCAGTACCTGGCACATAAGCATTCTATAAACTTTTTATTGTTTTTGAATTTAAAAACATGTACATTCAATTTGGTCAAGCCCATCAGCTCTTTTCAAAGTTATTATGGAACAAGGTATCAGTATGAAATACCAAGGCAAGAAAATGGAACAGATTTTATAATTTTGGATGAGTCTATATTAACAATATTCTATTTGTTCCTTAAGAACACATGCCACAGGGCACCTGGGTGGCTCAGTTGGTTAAGTGTTGCCTTTGACTCAGATCATGATTCTGGAATCGGGGGATGGAGCCTTGTGTCCAGGTCGGACTTCCCTGCTCAGTGGAGAGTCTGCTTCTTCCTCTGCCTCTGCTCCTCCCCACACTTGTACTATCTCACTTACTCTCTCAAATAAATAAATAAAATCTTAAAAAAAAATAACATATGCTTTAATTTGTAATTTTTTTCTTTTAGTTTTTGTTAATTTATTTTTGTTTACCTTCCCCACTGAACTCTAAGGACAGCAAGTGAAGGGAGCACATTTATTTACCACTGTGTCCCTAATGCCTAGTAAAGTGGCTTGCCATGTTAAGTAATCAAGACATAATTTGCTAGTGAATAAACACATATCTGGTAAATATCTCAAATGTCCAGCTGGTTGAGCATATTACAGGTGTCATATTGCTTTAAGAAAAAAGTATGAAAAAAAAAAGAGAAAGCAGTACGATGATAATATGCCATATATGTAGGCACAAATACCACATATATGGGGCCCCTAAATGGCTCAGTTGGTTAAGCATCTGACTCTTTCAGCTCAGGTCATGATCTCACCGGTCATGGGACTGAGCCCCATGACAGGCTCCATGCTCAGTGCAGAGTCCCCTTGGGATTCTCTCTCCCTTTCCTCCTGCTCCTCTCCCAGTACAGGCTCTCCCCCTCAAATAAATAAATCTTAAAAAAAAAAAAAAAAAGTCACACTATTTTCTCTTTTTTATTAGTTCCTAGTTTTTATCAGAGTGGAATGCTGAACTCTTAGAATTTGTCAGAATATTTTTTATGGTTCTAAATATGAACATGTTGTAATAACTGTTTTCTAAAATGCCATTGAAGAATAACAGCTAATAAATATAAGGTGGTAATCACTTTATTTTAGAAAATACAAATTATTTTAACTTCACTACATAAAAATGCTTTGATAGAGCTGGAAAGTAGATTTTGCCTACGACTAGTCAGAAATGTAAAAAAAAAAAGTATAGTAAATAGTACAGAATCATTTTGCATTTTAACTATTATATACACACAGAACATGAAATGGGTTACTGAAATTATCACGTAACAATTGAAAACAGGCAATTTGGAGGGGGAAAAAAACACCCCATCCCCCACTGCATCAATAGAAGCTAGAACCTAAGTAGTACTTTCCCTCATACATGCCCAAACTCTTCACATCCATTATTAAGCTATGCCTACCCCTCGCATGAGCTGGGTCTCTGTCCTTTCTCATCAGTATCCATCCTTCTGTGGACTACTACTCCACATACATAGTAACTGCACCCCTGTCCTCAATACACACTTTCTTTTGCTCATTTACAGGCAACTCCATCTTCAACGCATGATGTTCTGACAAGGAAGTGGTTTGTATCTTTGGTAAATCTTCACAGGCACTTCTCTAAAGACTGGGAAATAGATGCACAATCTTATTTTTAGCCAAAGATGAGAACCAGCTGAGCTTTGCTTAGTTGCATTCTTAATGTTCATAAGCATTCCAAACAACCTAAACCAGCGTTGGATATAAAATGTTGTGCTTTCCGAAAGCCTAAGGTACTGAAATCAACCCTACATATCTGGATATATCCTAGGAGTCTCAAATAAAGAAGACCTTCAGGCACTTGTTTAAAAAAAGTTCCAAAGTCTAAGCTTATAATGTTACAGGCTTATTGAAAACCATAAAAATGAATGTCTATAAATGATAGGAGTGGGTAGGATTGAGGAATATTCTTATCTCAATAATAAATACCTTTTTATTAGATGCTTTCCCTTTTATTTTTTTTTTTTGAAGATTTTATTTATTTATTGGATAGCCAGAGACAAGTAGGCAGAGAGGCAGGCAGAGAGAGGAGGAAGAAGGCTCCCCGCTGAGCAGAGAGCCCAATGCGGGGCTTGATCGTGGGACCCTGGGATCATGGCCTGAGCAGAAGGCAGAGGCTTTAACCCACTGAGCCACCCAGGTGCCCCTAGATGCTTTCCCTTTTAAAAATAAAATACAAAACCCTGTCAAGAAAAACATCACTCTAGGGGCATCTAGGTGCCTCTGTTGGTTAAACATCTAACTTTGGCTCATGTCATGATCTCAGAGTCCTAGGATCAAGCCCTACATCAGGCTCCCTACTCAGCGGTGAGTCAGCTTGTCCCTCTCACTGCTCTTGCTCTCTCTCTCTCTCTCAAATAAAATCTTTTTTTTTTTTTTTTTTTCAAATAGAATCTTAAAAGAAAAGAAAAACATCACTCTTTGAAGACTTCTAGAACACTGTGGCCAAAGTCATGGTATAGCTAATCTATGGGGGAAGTATAGAGTACAAGACAATAGAAAGCCCCCAACACATATATGCTAACTGAATGAATGAATTCTAGCTTAGAGTGGGAGTGGGAGGGTTAAAATGTGTGTAGTGATTTGTTTCCCTGGACTCATTTGCATAATTTAAAGCATTCTGGGGCACCTGGGTGGCTCAGTTGGTTAAGCATCTGCCTTCAGCTCAGGTCATGATCCCAGGGCCCTGGGATGGAGCCCTGTGCCCCAAGTCAGGCTCCCTGCTCAGTGGGAGCCTGCTTCTCCCTCCCCTCCTCACCTGTGCTCTCTCTTACTATCTCTATCACTATCTGTCCCTTTCTCTCAAATAAATAAATAAAATCTTTAAAAAAAAAAAATAAAGCATTTTGTAACTCTTACTCTCCATTCCACCACCACCACCACCCCATCCCATCACACCCTAGGACCAAAGTCTTTAAAATGAGGTTAGAGTTTTGAAGACAATGGTGAACTCACCTACAGAGTTCTGTAAGATTTAACTTCTTACACCTTTGTGCCTCAGTTTCCTTATTTGTAAAATGGTACTAATAATACGCCCCTTGGGGAGTTATTGTAAAAAATAAGTTAATGTATGTAAATGCTTAAAACAGCACCTGGTTCAGAACAATATTGAGCAATTATGATCCATCAGCCTACATACTGGATAGTATTGTGTCAATGTTAAATTTCTTGAGACTGAAATATCCCCATCTCCAACTTTAACTCACTTCAATAAACCTTTTCAAAGTCAACCCTCCATAAAGAATTCTTGCTACCTTTCTCCTTAACCAATATCCAGCAGTATAAACCTCATCTTCCTTTTAAAAGATGGAATTCCCATTTCTTAGTCAATTTTATTGGCAGATGGACTTGTATAGATGAGAATGGAAGGATGGTGGTGGGAAAGCACTGGGAGAGCTGTTCTCCCACCTCTGAATGAGAGAGCCAAGAATTGTGAAGGGCAGTGTAACAAGAGTAAGACTAAGTATACTAAACTTTAAAAGGAAAAAAAAAAAAAAAAAGAAAAGAAAAGAACATCCATTCCAATGTACCCCAGCAGGGAGCTGTACCTTTTCCTATTCCTTCCAAGGACACATCTGACTCCTACTAATTAAATTATGAGTTATTAGCAACAAATATTTTGATTCATCCAATAAATGAAAATAAATTTCAGGGGCGCCTTGGTGGTTCAGTTGGTTAAGCATCTGCTTTCAGCTCAGGTCATGATCCCAGGGTCCTGGGATCAAGTCCCACATCAGGCTCCCTGCTCAGCAGGAGTTGGCTTCTCCCTCTCCCTCTGCCTGCAGCTCCATCTACTTGTGCTCTGTCTTTCTCTGTGGCAAACAAATAAATATAAGCTTTAAAAAAGTAATAAAAAATAAAAAATTTCAGAAATATGATTAAAAATGAATTAAATAACATTTATTAGTGTTATTTTCCACCATCCAGATTTATAATTTACTGTCATTTACTGAATATCTAACTATATTATTTACAACAGCAAGCGCTTTTATGAATCTACTCATTTAATCCTCACAAAAATACTAGAAGGTAGGCACTATTATTATCTCTATTTTATTTTATTTCATTTTTTTTAAGATTTTTTAAAATTTTTATTTATTTGACAGAGAGAGATCACAAATAGGCAGAGAGGCAGGCAGAGAGAGAGGAAGGGAAGCAGGCTCCCTGCTGAGCAGAGAGCCCGATGCGGGACTCGATCCCAGGACCCTGAGATCATGACCGGAGCTGAAGGCAGTGGCTTAACACACTGAGCCACCCAGGCGCCCCTATTATCTCTATTTTATAGATGAGGAAATCGAGGCTCAGGACTGTAAAATGGTATAGGTTTGGAAAACAATCTTACAGTTCTTCAAAAGGTTAAATATGGAGTTACTATATGACCCGGTAGTTCCGCTCATAGGTATATGCCTAAGGGAACTGAAAACCTATGTCCACAAAAATTTGCACACAAATGTTCCAAGTGGCATTATTCATGGTAGTGAAAAGGTAAAAACAAGCCAAATGCCTATCAATGAATGGATGGATAATATGGATATAAATTAAAAACCAAAATGGAGGGGCGCCTGGGTGGCTCAGGGGTTAAAGCCTCTGCCTTCAGCTCAGGTCATGGTCCTAGGGTCCTGGGAACGAGCCCCCGCATTGGACTCTCCACTCAGCAGGGACTCTGCTTCCTCCTCTCTTTCTCTGTCTGCCTCTCTGCCGACTTGTTATCTGTCTGTGAAATATATAAATAAAATCTTTAAAAATAAACAAAATGGATAAAAGGGAACATTATTCAGACACAAAAAGAAATGAGATAGTGATACATGCTAAATGAAAGAAGCCAGACAAAAAAAGCTACATGTTGTAAATTCCATTATATGGAATGTCCAGAATAGATAAACCCATAGACACAAAGTAGGCTGGTGCAATAATGTGGAGTGACTCTTAAGAAGTATGGGTTTTGGGGCTCTTGGGTTGCTCAGTTGTTAAACATCTGCCTTCGGCTCAAGTCATGATCCCAGGGTTTTGGGATTGAGACCCACGTTAAGCTCCTTGGTTGGCAGGAAGCCTGCTTCTCTCTCCCCAATCGCCCCTGCTTGTGTTCCCTCTCTCGCTGTGTCTCTATCAGATAAATAAATAAAATCTTAAAAAAAAAAAAAAAAAGGAAGAAGTATGGGTTTCTTTTGGGGGTGAAAACTTTGTTCCAGGTACCATACTACTGAGGGGCACCATCCACACTGGATCTGGGCAGACCACTATATAGGAGGCCTCTGACCTAAGGACTTTGCGGTGGTTTGTCATATTATTTTTTGTATTTTTCTACATGTTTATTATATTTCATAATTTTAAAAAAGAATAAGAAATATGGCAAGGCTCTGATTTGGGCAAAGGCTTGGGCTACTTGGCGAATGAAACAGAAGACAGATAAACATTGCTTCTGATTAGGAAAGTCTAAGGCAAGGAACCAGGATTCAAAACTATTAACCATATCAGCACCATTTAATGACTGAAGACTTTGGACAGAATATAAAGAGCAAGTTCCTTCATTATGTTTACTGCCCTACTGTCAATACCAACATTATTACATAGACTCAGAGCTCATGGTCACCTAGTAATAGGAACGTGGAAGGATGGCAAAATATTAAATAGCAATAATAATGGATTAAGACTTTGCTCATATTAAAACTGGACTAAAATCAAGTAAGAAGGTTTGAGTATAACTATCCCATCTAGAAGTAGGTCAATACCAGAGCCATCTGCTCTTTAAAAAAAAAAAAAAATTCTAAATAGTACTGTATAAGGAATCAGAAAGGTAATTCTCTAACAAAATCAGATTATTAAACAGATGGGAAGAGAACAGAGAGAATGATAGTATTTGGCTCACAAAGAGACAAACAAGGAAAAATTTGCCCAGGCAACACGAGATGATAGTATTGTGGGATGACAGTCATAAATCTTCACGTCACAGCCAAACCATTACATACTACTTTGGGAAGAAGAGAGAGGGGAAAGTGTTGGGTGGTGGGGAGGGTGGAGAGGGAGAAGTGGAGAGCAGGTAGAGAGAGGGGAGGAAAGGGAGAGGGGAGCTATCTCTAACTATACAGACCAAGTGTTAGTCAGTGGATTATCACATGTTTAAAACTCTCACCTAAATATAAGATATCTTAGCCAAAAACACGATTTCAAAAATAAAGAGAGTAGACTCAGACAAGGATCATCACAGCCGCTAAAACCATCGGTTTGTACTTGCTGGGAACAGGATATTCACACAGTCTCAAAGTACTACCTCACATATTGCTTATTATTCCTAAAGAGGAAAAGGCATAGCTTCAGTGGAAGAGGTGATGAACAACACCTTAACAAAATAATTAAACATCCCCAATCATGGAACAAACGGACAATACAGTAGTCCCCCATTATCTGTGGGACATATGTTCCAAGACCCCTCAGTGGATGCCTGGAACCACAGACAATACCAAACCCCAAACAGTATGTTTTTCCTACACGTACATACCTAAGATAAAATTTAATTTATAAATGAGGCACAGTAAGCGATTAAAAACAATGGCTAAAAATAAAATTGAACAATTGTAACAACATACACAATAAAAGTTATATGAATGTGGTCTCTTCTGCTCTCTAAATATCTCATCACACTGCACTCACCCATCCTGTGAAATATGGATGGGTGCTTACATGACGAAGTGAGCTGAGGTGCATGATGTAAGCATCATGTACACATTAGGCTACTATGAACCTTCTGACAATATGTCAGAAGGACCATGGGTAACTGAAACCTCAGAAAGCGAAACCATGGATAAGGGGGGACTCGTTGCATAGACCTCAGAATGCGATCTACTGAAAAGAATACACAAACTAAATGTTCCACCTCTACTCATGGAATCAGACAAATTCAAATTACAAAACTCTTACGAAAGAGAGAAAAATGTGGAACTATCCTAGATTAAAGGAGACAAAAGAGACACAATAACTACCTAGAGTATAATTTAATAATAAAACAAACTACATCTCTAAAGGACACCCCAAAGACAATTAAAAATTAAAATTTTAAATTCAGATTAAATTTAAATACAGCCTATATACTGGATATTATTGTGTCAATATTAAATTTCTTGAGATTGATAATGGTACTGAGGTTATACAGGATTGTTCTCAGTAGATACGTACTCAAGTATTTAAGGGCAAAACATGGTCATGATGGCTGTAACTTACTTTCAAAGGAAAGAGAGGGGAGGGGGTGGAAAGGAGCCTGAAAAAGCAAAGGCAACAACTGTTAATAACTGGTCAATGTAGACAAGGTGTACATGAGCATTTGTTGTTTCATCCTTTCAATTTTTCAGTAATTTAAAAGTTTTCAAAATCAAAATCAAGGGCAAAAATTGCAAAAAAAAAAAAAAAAAGAAAAAAGAAAAGAGAAACAAACAAACAAATAGTAAGAGTAGAGTTTTGAGTCCTATCTTGAAATTGTCCCTGGCAGTATATAAAAATCTGGGCTTCTCAGACTTTGTGCTGAAGCTGGTAGGACACTGTTATACAAATCAGGCTCCTTCATGCCAAGCTGTCCTGCAGTTTGAATACACATGCATTATCATTATCTCTATGTTGAAATCCATTAGGCAACTTGAACAGCCCATTTGGGAAGAAGCTACATCAATACCATTTTCCAGATAACTAAAAACATTTGCCGCAGCCCACAAATAATGCCCATCTGCATTATGGAAAAGTAAGAAATGATCTGAGACTGCCATGTAGCCCTGTGTTAGCCTCAGAAATTCTTTCTTTCTTTTTTTTTTTTTAAAGATTTTATTTATTTATTTGACAGAGAGAGATTACAAGTAGGCAGAGAGGCAGGCAGAGATAGAGAGGAGGAAGCAGGCTCCCTGCTGAGCAGAGAGCCCGATGCGGGACTCGATCCCAGGACCCTGAGATCATGACCTGAGCCGAAGGCAGCGGCTTAACCCACTGAGCCACCCAGGCGCCCAGCCTCAGAATTTCTAATGAAGTTTTATATCTGGACCCATTTTACACTGTTAATCAAGACCAACTCATCTTAGAATGTAGCTTTTGTATAGTTTGAATCCTTTAGTTCAGGAAATAAAAATTCCCCAGCCACAGCAATATACTGATTTTCTGTACCACTGAGATGAAAGATAATCCCTTCCTTCTTGTTTTGATTTTTTAAAGGCCACTTTATTAGTAAATCTACATATGTTCCCAATATTTTCCTCTTTCAAGTTCATAGCTTCCCTCTTGCCATTGAGAATTACAGTATTAAGTTTTCACTTAGCAAACTTTGCTTTGAAGAGCACCTTGTACTAGGTCAACTCCCAGGGACAACCATTGGTTAGATCCTGTAATATACAATAGTAAGAAACTAGAAACAACCTAAATCCAAAACAGGAGGATGGCTAAACTGTAACATATTAATCTGATAGAACATTGTGCAATTTAAATGAAATATAAAGGCAATATTGAAATATAAGGCCATGGAGATACATTCTTTAAAAATATAAAGAAAAGAATGTTAAATGAAAAGTGTATACAATACATATGCTAGAGGACAAATAACAGAGAAAGGTCAAAGAGAACTATAAACAGTTGTTCCATTTAGGTGAAGGCATTTTGGTATAATTTTTTTAATAGTTCTTGATTTACTAAATTTTGCTTAAAATGTAAGATCTGAAATATAAGTTTAATGAGCATGAGCAATTAGTATAATTCATCCCATAGGATGGTTCCATAAAGGGACATGCAAAAGACATAGAAACAAATATTTCCCACAAAACAATATCCAGGTTATAGCATTTTCTTTCAAATTAGGTAGTCCTGATTTCAGTAGGGCATGAAATAGTAAAAAAAAATTCAGAATGATAATTTTTTAAAAAGAAGTGCAGGGGCAGGGTGCCTGGGTGGCTCAGCTGGTTAAGCGTCTGCCTTCAGCTCAGGTCTTAATCCCAGACTCCTGGGATGGAGTCCCACATCAGGCTCCCGGCTCTGGTGGGAAGCCTGCTTCTCCCTCTCCCACTCCTCCTGCTTGTGTTCCCTCTCTCACTGTATCTTTCTCTGTCAAATAAATAAATAAAGTCTTTATTAAAAAAAAAAAAAAAGGAGAAGAAGTAGTAGTACAGGGGCACCTGGGTAGCTCAGTCATTAAGCACCTGCCTTTGGCTCAGGTCATGATCCTAGGGTCCTGGGATCAAGCCCCGCATCTGGCTCCGTGCCGGGTGGGAAGGCTACTTCTTCTCCCTCTACTGCTCCCCCTGCTTTGTTCCCATTCTCACTCTCTGTCAAATGGATAAATTAAATATTTTTAAAATTATTTTAATGGACAGAGAAAGAGGGAGAGAGCAAGCACAAGCAGGGGGAATGGCAGGCAGAGGGAGAAGTGGGTTCCTTGCTAAGTGGGGGCTGATGCAGAGCTCAATTCCAAAATTTGGGATCATGACCTGAGTTGAAGGCAGCACCTTAACCAACTAAGTCACCCAGGTACCCTGATAAATAAAATCTTAAAAAAAAAAAAAGTTCGCTTTCTTTTTTTAAATGATTTTTAAATTTATTTATTTTGTGATAGGGTGCACACAGGCACATGAACCTGGGGAAGGGCCAAAGGGAGAAGCAGGCTCCCAGCTGAACAGGGAACCCAAAGCAGGACTCCATCCCAGGACCCTGGGATTATGACCTGAGCCAAAGGTAGACGCTTAACTGACTACCCCGGCGCCCCGAATCTATCACTTTCAAATATGTAG
Organism: Mustela nivalis; assembly: GCF_964662115.1. NCBI lineage: Eukaryota > Metazoa > Chordata > Mammalia > Carnivora > Mustelidae > Mustela > Mustela nivalis. The sequence goes on from NC_139036.1 coordinate 42,714,397, forward strand.
CAACATAATATGTTTTCAAATAGTAGTTCAAGACTATTAATGGCTAAGATTAATTTGTAATTTTGCCATCTATTTATATTTCATTTAAACCCCTTAAAATGCCTTGCATTCAATAACTGTTCATTTTATTCTTTTGTTTAGTAAAATCTTCTTTTTGAAGTAGTATAAAAGTAAATGGCACAAAAATATACTTTGAAGTATTTGCCTTTGTCCAGAAGAAACAAAAGAGTGTCTTTGTGGAGAGTAGAAGAAAAAAAATTAATAAAACTTTGGTATTTTTGAACTTGAGGGATGAATTTATAGATATTCATTATATTCTCTTATTTTGTGTGTGTTTGAAAATGTTAATACCAAAATGTTTAGAATACCAATAGGGGAAAAAAGAAGGGGGGTAAATCATAACTTAGACCAGGTTAGGATTAGTAATCTCAGGGGTAATGGAGTTTGAATTTAGGAGGTTTTATTGTGACTTCTAAAAGAAACATGGAAAATAGAAAAGAAAAAAAAATGTTTGGGAAAGTTATATTTCAAGACAAGAAATAGTACATACTTAGGTTCATATTTGGCTCTTTTTTCTTCCTTGATATGACTAACTGTCCCTGTAAATTTGTACCAATTGTAAACAGAATGAAATACACAGAACACCACTCACAACAGTGTAAGAATTGCTTTTCAAAACTATACTTCCTTTATCCCTAATGATGCACCTGAACACAACTGGCCTACGTAAAGGTCCTTGATAGTTCAAAGGTAATAATTCAAGGCCACTGAAGATTATAGTTAGAAGACCAGATCCCAGAAAGCCTTAGCCACTGGTTCCTCATTTCGCTCCTAGGCCAACAGAACTGCGGGATAGTCTTCCTGTTACGTTAATACTGACTTACTTTGTGCCAAGAACATATACCCAAAGCCTGGCTAAACTGCCTAAGCACACCCTCTGGGATACTTCACTGTCTCAGGAAGGCTGAACAGATTAGACCAGTTTCCAAAAACAGAGAAGAAATATTGTAGGGAAATCTCCCTAAGGAAACCCTGAGATAATTCTCCCTACGCTACTCTGTATCTTTTCTGCACATCCACACTAATGCTCACCCAACAACCTATACTATCAACAGCAAATACTAGGAGTGAAACAAATAATATAATGGAAAAGCACACCTATCCAGTGAAACCCAACTAAGGGAGAACACAGTATTCTGCCCTCTTTTCACATAGCTGTGTTCTCTGCATTTACCAATAATCATAATCGACTTCATTTTTGCTTACAGAGAGTTACTTGAATATAAATCATTTCAAAAAACAAAATAAAAAATGAACCTAAATAGGTTTTGGTTAAAATAATGGAAGATGAAAATCCTCTCTTTAAGAGAGGGCCATCCCATCAGCTAGTTCCTTTGTTACTCACTGGCTGATATTCCATTTATTAACCTATCTGCAGCCTTCTGAAAATAATGTCAGTGTGTGGAGTGTAATACTCACTGTGTTTCAGTAAAACAAGTCCTTAGAAAACATGGTCCAACAATGGGTAGCAGGTACATTAAGAAGCTAATTCTGGGGGCACCTGGGTAGCTCAGTTGTTAAGCAGCTGCCTTCAGCTCAGTTTGTGATCCCAGGGTCCTGGGATCAAGCCCTGCACTGGGCTCCCTGCTGGGTGGGAGGCCTGCTTCTCCCTCTCCCACTCCCGCTGCTTGTTCCCTCTCTCACTATATCTCTCACTCTGTCAAATAAATAAAATCTTTTTTAAAAAAAGGCTAATTGTGAGGTGAAATGACATTTTTTAGAGGATTTTATTTATTTATTTGTCAGAGAGAGAGAGAATGCAAGCAGGGGAGTGGCAGGCAGAGGGAGAGTAAAAGCAAGCTCCCCGCTGAGCAAGGAACCCGATGTGGGACTCGATCCTAGGACCCTGGATCCTAGATCATGACCTTGGGATCATGACCCAAGCCGAAGGCAGACGCCCAACCGACTGAGCCACTCAGGCACTCCTGAAATGACATATTTTTTAAAAGACTGTATTTATTTATTTGAGAAAGAGACACAGAGAGAGCATGAGTGGTGGGAGTGGGGGGAGCAGAAGGAGAGAGAGAAGCAGCCCGCTGAGCAAAGAGCCCGGCATGGGGCTTGATCTCGGGTCCCAGAAATCATGAATTGAGCTGAAGGCAGACACTTAACCAATTGAGCCATCCAGACACCCCATGAAATGACATGTAAATAAGAGTTCAGGGCGCCTGGTGGCTCAGTGGGTTAAGCCTCTGCCTTCGGCTCAGGTCATGATCTCAGAGTTCTGGGATCGAGTCCCGCATCGGGCTCTCTGCTCGGCAGGGAGACTGCTTCCCTCTCTCTCTCTCTCTTTCTCTCTCTGTGCCTACTTGTCATCTCTGTAAAAAAAAAAAAAAAAAAAAAAGAGTTCACATCTTTGGGGCACCTGGGTGGCTCAGTTGTTAAGCATCTGCCTTTGGCTCAGGTCACGATCCCAGGGTCCCAGGGATTGAGTCCCGCATCGGGCTCCCTGCTCAGCACAGAGCCTGCTTCTCCTTCTCTCACTCCCCCTGCTTGTGTTCCCTCTCATTTTCTCTCTCTCTTTCAAATAAATAAATAAAATCTTAAAAAAAAAAGAAAGAAAGAAAGAAAGAGTTCACATTTTTAAAAAATCTAACTGTTTGGCTTTTCAGGAAAAAAGACTGTACAGTATAAGAGTTACTACTGATACCAAGACATTCAACATTGAGATGCACTAAAATTGTGCACAAAGTAATTGTCCATGTTTACCACAGCATTAACATTGGGACTCTGCAATACAATACAAATACTTTTACTAAAACAAACTACTTTTTCCAGAGACACGTTCTCCCTTGCTGCATATCGACTACCATATCTACACAACTTAGCACTGTGAACTTGAATCCTTGTTCCTACACCACAGAACAGAAGCCATGAAAGACTCCCGCCTCTTAACCAACAGCTTGTGCCCCAAGACATCAGCCAGGATCATGGTATGTATGTTCTTTCACAGGCTGCACTGTTACAGGAAGAAGCAAAGAGCAGCGATTTCCTTCCAAAAGGTCAGCTGCCTCAGACAGACCAAACAGAAAGCAGTTAATTCTTGCCAACTTCCCCTCCCGCTTCTGCAGCTAGTACGCAAGAGCATTTGGTTTCCAGTAAAGCTCCAGAGAAAAACAAACCAAGTGTGAGACTCAGAACCAAGGCAAGCTAAAGTGTTTCACTTGACAAAAAGACAGTAAGATCACAAGCAGCTACACTTTTTAAACGGCAATGGAACTTTTAAGAGCTACCAGATTTAATGCAGACTTAAATGTGAGGAAAAGAACAGAATTGGAACCAGTCCAGATTTTATACTAGTGCTCAAGAGTTCACCTAAAAATAAAATGGTATTTTGGCCATAATAAATGTAACAACATATGAGGTCCCCAGTTGATTGATATAAAAATAAATCTTTAGCCTTCCTCCTCTCAAACTAAAGTCCTATTAGTCGTCAAAAATGCTAAGGCACTGGCCAGATTCAGTGCTGACCACCAGTAGCATAAACAAGCATGCATACAATAATTATATAGTTTCTTAGATCAGACATGGAAAAAAGACCATATGACGAATAACAAAAAGGAGAAGAGGATAGAAAATAAGATTTTAAATCTTCTTTTTTTTTTTTTTTAGAGATTTTATTTATTTATTTGACAGAGAGAAATCACAAGTAGATGGAGAGGCAGGCAGAGAGAGAGAGGGAAGCAGGCTTCCTGCCGAGCAGAGAGCCCGATGCGGGACTCGATCCCAGGACCCTGAGATCATGACCTGAGCCGAAGGCAGTGGCTTAACCCACTGAGCCACCCAGGCGCCCCGATTTTAAATCTTCTTTAGGGAAAAAAAATCTTCTTTAGGTAGTGACCCTGAATAGTTATAGAATAACACTGAAGATCTCCCACCACCCCCCAAAGAAAAAACACAGCATTCTCACATAGACTTTTTTTAAGTTTTTTTTATTTGAGAGCAAGAGTGAGAGATCACTCTCACCTCAGTAGGCAGAGAAGGCAGGCAGAGAGAGAGAGGGGAAAGCAGGCCCCCCACTGAGCAGAGAGCCCAATGCAGGGCTCGATCCTAGGACCCCGAGACCACGACCCAACCTGAAGGCAGAGGCTCAACCCAATGAGCCACTCAGGCACCCCCCACACAGACTTCTTTAAATTAAGCAAGCATCCATACATTCAATCTTCCTGGAGACAACAAAATTAGTCCTTTAGAGTATAAAAGTAAAGGAGAAGGAAGGACAAATGAAGACATTTTAAATGTTCTCAACCAGATGGATTCCTGGCGTAGCTATCTACAAATAGCTTACAAGAAAATGTGATGGGTCCTGCGGAAGGGCTCCTACAGCACGTCATAGGGCTCTGTGTGGCTTCTACCTCTTTAGTTTCAGGTTGTGGTGGCAATGGAGACAGAAGGCTTTTTCTGAGAGAAGCTCTTGTTCTAAAGATTCTAGGCTTTGATGATGGAGAGTATGTAACCTACTCTTGAGAATACCTTGCCTGAAACGAAGACAGTCTGAGGTTTAAGGAAAAACTTATTAGTTTGTTACATATGCTAAATTAACAGCTGCTACCCAACGAGAAACTGTTTCGTGTTGGAAACAAAATAAACTATTAAATTCCCAAGACTGTCCTGTACTTAATCATCAAACCTTAAAAAATAAGAAAGGAATTTGCATGGGAAAGGAAAAAAAGAGGGTACAAGCCCTAAGAAGAGTAATAAGAGCAATACTAGTCACGGTAAACATTCAAGGAGCTCTTACTACACTATGTACTGTTGTGTGCACGTTATATGCTTCCTCAGCTAATCCTCATGACAAACCTATTATAATCCCCCTTTTAATAGATGATGAAACAGGTTTAAGAGTTCGGGAATTTGCCTGAAGTCCTGCAGCAAGCAAGTGAAGGAGCTGGGATGAACACGTAGGCTGCCTGCCTTCAGGGCTCATGCTCTCGAAGACCCTTCACTTAATGCATGACATGATATCTGTAACTCAAGACTGCTTTATGATAAAAGCTACAAAGTAGAATACTACAAAGTACAACTCACAAATAGGTATGAAAAATTACTTAGCAATCCAAAAATGTTTTAAATGGGACTCCCCTTTCCTAAAGATCAGAGACCATCAAGATGACCACCCTTCAAACACAATCAAAGGAAGCCAGCCATATTAGGTGTTTGGTGGCTCACCTTCACTCCTCGAAATCAATCAGAAATCACCTAAACAAGAGGCACCTGGGTGGCTCAGTTGTTACATGTCTGCCTTTGGCTCAGGGATCAAGCCCCACTTCGGGCTTTCTGCTGGGCGGAAGCCTGCTTCTCCCTCTACCACTCCACCTGCTTGTGTTCCCTCTCTCACTGTCTCTTTCTCTGTCAAATAAATAAATAAAATCTTGAAGAAAGAAAGAAAAAGAAAGAAAGAAATCAGCTAAACGCTTTAGATTGTAAAACAGAGCGGGAGGAGAATAACGAGAACTGTTCTGGAAGTGGGTTACTTTCCAATGAGGCCAAAACCTAGATCCTGACCACCTGTGGTCAGAATTAGCACTGCGACATTTCCTATAAGAAGCAGAGTGGTTACATTTGTTATATTTGTTCCTGAATTCCTTACTGGGTTTCCCTTAGATACACTACTATCCATCACCAGAGACCATTCTAAACTCGGGTTTTTCTGCTGGCAGGAAACACTTCTCATTAAAGGGACAATATCATTAATACAAAGGAGACTAGTGAAAAGTTCTGGGGGTAAGATGGGATCTTAAAAGGTACTTGGGGCGCCTGGGTGGCTCAGTGGGTTAAAGCCTCTGCCTTCGGCTTAGGTCATGGTCTCAGGGTCCTGGGATCGAGCCCCGCATCAGGCTCTCTGCTCAGCAGGGAGCCTGCTTCCTCCTCTCTCTCTCTCTCTCTGCCTGCCTCTCTGCCTACTTGTGATCTCTGTCTGTCAAATAAATAAATAAAATCTTAAAAAAAAAAAAAGCTACTGAAGTCAGTTATCTCAATATAACTGTTCACTTTACATCAATAACTAAACATCAACTTGCCTAACACCGATGCACATAGTTACAGACAAGGTGTAAATGATAAATCCCTGTGATAATTGATGCACACTAATATGAAAAATATAGAAATAATTATGTTACTGTGCTCAGTGCAGAATATTAATTGAATATTAGGAAATCATGTTGGTTCACTAATCCATGCCAAGAAATAGTAGTTACTCTGATGTGGAAGACAACTTCTGAATTTAATAGTGTTGTGCAACATGTCAAGGGAAGATCTGAGACAAGGGCACTGGGCCATTCCATACTCTCATTAAAGGTGACTCATACAATCTTTAATATCTCTAGCTAAAAAAAGAATCAACACAATACTTGTATCCCATGCCTTTTATCATTTTGATCATCCCATTTGTTTCAAGATTTATTTATTTATTTGAGTAGGTGGGGTGGAGGGGGTGGGGGGGAGCCGATGAAGAGGGAGGGAGAATATCAAGCAAACTGCTCTGAGTCCAGAGCCCAACACAGGGCTCGATCTCACGATCCAAGCTGAAACCAAGAGTTGGACACTCAACCGACTGTACCACCCAGGAGCTCCTTGAACATCCCATTTTTTAAAGATGGAATGCTGGAGTGCCTGGGTGGCTCAATTGGTTAAGCAGCTGCCTTCGGCTCAGGTCATGATCCCGGGGTGCTGGGATCAAGCCCCACATCAGGCTCCCTGCTCATCAGGGAGCCTGTTTCTCCCTCTCCCTCTGCCTGCTGCTCTGCCTACTTGTGGTCTCTCTCCATCTCTCTAATAAATAGACAAAATCCTAAAAAAAAAAAAAAAGATGGAATGCTTTACCCCTCTGGAATTAGAATTTATACTACACTCTGAGCATAAGATCCAAAGCAATTTTGAGTTATCTGTTACTCAACTACTAGACTAGAAGTTATCCCAAGGCAGGAACTATCTCATTCATTTTGATTTCCTCAACACAATACTTGGTACATAATCAATAACTGGGTGTCAAATATAATTTTGGTAGACCCCCATGTTACAAAAAGAACTTAAATTGGGGGAAATGAATGGTAGGTCAGTTACTCTCTTTAAGATGTTATTTTTGACACCGTGGAAGTCATTAACTTGAATCCTTATTACAGGAATAATGGGACTGAATCACACTTTATAGAAACTGTGACGGAGGTTTTGACTCATCACTGTAGCTAATCAAGATAAATATAATTGCAATGTACCATTCCATAAACATCGTGACAAGTTTGTAAAATAGAGCTCACAACTCATTGCAGAAATTTCAAAGAGGAGAATTACATGAAATACGATGGTGCTAATAAAAGCTGAAATTCCAAAGAAAGCTTCTCCTTTATGCAAATTAAACTGTTTCTTTCCTTTAATTATGTCTCAAGAAAGAAGCTGAGTAAAAACGGAAAGCACAACATTTATCAACAATTCACTCCTTTGGTTACCATGCATACTACCAAATAAAATCCAGAAAGATTTATTATTGTGCCAAAACGAGATGATGAGGTTCTACATCTAGAATGTAAATTAATGTTAGAAGGATGACTCAGGACTAATGGCATTGGTCTGATAGACACTGAACCTATTTTTTAATCTCCTGAGAGTTCTTCAATCATGGGACCAAATGCCAACTCAGGAAGATATTTCAGTAAATACAGCCACCTTTGACTACAGACTATTTTTTACTTGAGATGTCTTTCCATGAAGCAAAGTAAATTTAGTAAGTGAAAATATAGTCTTGAATTGCTATGGATGTCCCCTACCCCTGCCAAAAATGACAAGCTGCTTGCTCAAAAGCTGTCACTAATTAGCAGCTGCTGCTGTAAAGAAAACCAAAGTAAGTGCCAATAAAAGCATATTGAACTGCAAGAGAGCCCTATAACAAGGAATGGGAGATACAAGAATCTATTTGTGACCAGTAAACTTTATAAATACTGGCAATGTAAATTTAGAAGTGGGGGCAGGGCAATAATGGCAATATATATCCTTTCATATTTAAAAAAAATCCATTTTTGCTATGAATTTTTAAAAAAGTTTTTATTTATTTATTTGACAGGGAGAGAGACAGTGAGAGAGGGAACACAAGCAGGATTGTGAGAGGGAGAAGCAGGCTTCCCACAGAGCAGGGAGCCTGATATGGGACTCGATCCCAGGATTCTGGGATCATAACCCGAGCTGAAGGGAGATGCTGAAGGACTGAGCCACACAGGTGCCCCTATCCCTTCTTATTTAAACAAGGAGTGGAATATTCTCCTAACATCCTGAAAGTCACAGAAATCCCAGAACACTGAGGTTACTGAATTCCATGAAAACTATTTCCACCTTTGTAATAGAAACCAATCTTGGTTTTGGGTAATTTCTCATGTCAATACTTCTGTCTCTGGCACAGTAACACCTGCATTTATATACATCAAAAAATTGAATTTAAATACACCTTCGGGGCACCTGGCTGGGTCAGTCAGTAGAGCACACAACTTTTGGTCTCAGGGCTATGAGTTCAAGACCCACATTGGGTATAAAGATTTCTTAAAAATAAAATCTTTAAAAATATATATAATAAAAAATGCCTTTCATATTCTAATGGCTTCAGCCCAAACTCCTATGGTTAAATGGTGACCCTCCATTTTACAGGTTGAGAAAATGAAGTCAAGGATAGCAGAAATCATCTGCCCAGTGTCAGTGAGCAAGGAATACAGTGGTAGAACATCTCTTCACTGGTCCTATGTTTAATGTTCTGCTTAAGAGGCTCTAAAATAGTCCATATATTAAGATCCTACTTGAAATCTAAGTTGCATAAGTTGCTTTTCAAATCATTCTCCAAGGCTTTCTGTCTCCTTCTTTCTTTACCCATTAGATCTCACAGTGTATTTCCTTTTCCTCTCAACAAGTTAGTTTCTGGCCTTTAAAAAAAATTAGGGATATTTCATCCTTCAGTTTCATTCTCTTACTCTCCTTCTCCCTATCCTTCCGGGTAGCCTGATAAGAGAGCTATGACTATTTTATTTCTATTTGGGCCATAGGGTCTGCTTGTCTCTGTAGCAACTACTCAGAAAGATTAGAATGAAAAAGAAAGAAGGAAGGAAGGAAGGAAGGAAGGAAGGAAGGAAGGAAGGAAGGAAGGAAGGAAGGAAGGAAAGGAGGGAAGGAAGGAAAAGGAAAGAAAGGAGGGACAAAGGGATAGACTGGAAAAAGAAGGAAAGGGAAGGGAGGGAAGGAATAAAGAAGATACAAAGAGGCGCACCTGGGTGGCTCAGTGGGCTAAAGCCTCTGCCTTTGGCTCAGGTCATGATCCCAGGGTCCTGGGATCGAGCCCCACATCGGGCTCTCTGCTCAGTGGGGAGCCTGCTTCCCTTTCCTCTCTCTCTGCCTGCCTCTCTGCCTACTTGTGATCTCTGTTTGTCAAATAAAATAAATAAATAAATAAATAATTTTTAAAACTTTCTAATAAGAAAAAGAAGATACAAAGAAAAAATAGAAAAGAAACAAGTTATGAGCATAATTTCTTAACGAAACTGCAATCAAAACCTCCTCTTGCAGTTGCTGTCCCTTATGTAGAGTTTGCCTTAGTGTCTGTATAAACAATTACAACAATGGACTAGTAATTTTCCAGTTCATCATCAGGCTAAACGAAGGAGAACAATTTGTTTTATGAAACATGGAGAAAGACTAATCTCTGCTATTACTGTCAGTGCAGGTTTATCAGCAGGACTTGGAGGAGATAAGCCTACAGACATAAAGATTAGGAATCACATTTTCAAAGCTTTAATATAACCCCCTAGTGGTATGCAACAAGCTGCTGAATTAACTCATCTTTGGATACTTATTTTATATCCATCACTGGCTAGGTCTAGGGTCAGAGCAAAACCCAGAAAATCCGGGGAAAGAAAAGAAAAAAGAACCAGACACAAAGAAACAAATGTTATAGGATTACACTTATATGAGGTACCTAGAGTAGTCAAGCTTCTAGAATGTAGAATCATGGTTGTCAGGGACTAGGGGCGAGGGGAATGGAAAGTTATTGTTTCATGCATACAGTTCCAGTGTGGGATGATGAAAAAGTTCTGGAGATGGATGCTGATAGTTGCCTGAAAATGTAAATGTACTTAATGAAACTGAACTAGTTAAACTGGTACATTTATTCTATTCACAAACATTTTTTAATGGGGGGGGAGCTAATTCTTACCTAGTGAACTCACATTTCTTCCATCTCTAACTCTAAAATGCAAAGGAAACAATGGGAACTGGCTTTCCCCTGTCTTCGTTTATTTTCCACAGTAAAAGACAATACTTTCCACCCTTCTGAAGGGCTGATGCAGTCTCTGGATATCCCCTCTATATTGAGATTAAAGGGAAATAAATGGAATGAAGGTAGCTTCAACACCAGCCAGTGCTTATGAAGATGAGTAACTGCCTACCTTAAACAAAAGTGGATAAACCCTCTCACACAAACAGTTAATATTTATTGTATAAATACTTACTGAGCATTTGTTAGATGCCAGGTTCTATTCTAGGTACTGAGGATATAGCAGTGAACAAAACAGAGAAACATTTTATGGAACTTAGGTCCTACTATTAAACACTTTAAAGTTCAAATAAATACAGACTATGCTATACTTTCTAATTTTTGTCTTTTTCTTCTTTTTCTTCTTTTTGTTCTGTTAGGGGTAAGGATACCACCTGACTATCAGAGAATCTTACAAGTAAAGAGCAAAGTCTGTGTATTCAAATCAATATTTGGATAAAAAGTTTTAAAAGCATGTCAACAAAATCAGACAGAGAGGGTAAAGGCATGGCAATGTGAAATTTCTGATAAAACCAGGACATCTGTTCATCCTCATTGAAATCTGATCATCTCTAAAGAGCTATATAGTATGAGCAAAACAAATCAGGTCTAATCAAGGATTCCACAGTTAAGATCATTTCAGTGTGATATTAGTCTAGCTTTTTTCCAAGATACACAGTTCTATATGGAAGACAGTTTTCCTGCTTGATACAATTAAATCAAGTCATTTATCTTTCAAAGATGATTTGCAGATTCATTCTCTACAAGGTACTAAAAATATAGGGCACAGAGTTAAAAATTCAATAGGACTCAAGTTTCTACCTATCAATGCATAGCAGAACAAGGCGGAAGGTGGCTAACAAACACTTTGTTTCTTCTTTTTCCTACAGGATAAAATATAGGTCAAATTCTACTAAAACAGCAAGTACCATCACAGGAAAACCTAGGTATAATAAAAATATTTTGAAATACCTGAAAATGTCCCACCTGTTTCTCAATTCAAGACAGCCATCTTTTGTTCAATAAAATAATGAATATAATGAATTTTATTTTTTTAAAGATTTTATTTATTTATTTGAGAGAGAGATAGTGAGAGAGAGCATGAGTGAGGAGAAGGTCAGAGAGAGAAGCAGACTCCCCGTGGAGCTGGGAGCCCCATTCGGGACTCAATCCAGGGACTCCGGGATCATGACCTGAGCCAAAAGCAGTTGTCCAACCACATGAGCCACCCAGGCATCCTGAATAAAATGAATTTTTAAACAAATGAATCAGATTCCATGGGGCATAACAATTGTTGTGCATGCTCTTAAATTTTCATTTTTAAGGAAATATTTTTAATATTCCAAAGCAGGTTGTCATATTATATTTGGAAAAAAGGAATTTTTTCTTTTTTTTTTTTTTAAGATTTTATTTGGGATGCCTGGGTGGTTTAGTCAGTTAAGCATCTGCATTTGGCTCAGGTCATGATCCCAGGGTCCTGGGATAGAGTCCCACACTGGGCTCCCTGCTCAGCAGGGAGTATGCTTTTCCATCTCTCTCTCTCTCCGTGTGCTCTCTCGTTCTCTCTCAAATAAGTATGTAAAATCTTTTTAAAGAGTTTAAAGATAGGGACACCTGGGTGGCTCAGTCGGTTGAGCAGCTGCCTTCAGCTCAGGTCATGATCCCAGCGTCCTGGGATTGAGTCCCGCATCGGGCTCCTTGCTCAGCGGGAAGCCTGCTTCTCCCTCTGCCTGCCATTCTGTCTGCCCGTGCTCACTCTCTCTCCCTCTCTCTCTCTGACAAATAAATAAAATCTTTAAAAAAAAAAAAAGAGTTTAAAGATAGAGAGTGCGTACACACACATGAGCAGGGGAGAGGCAGAGGGGAGAGAGAGAAGCAGACTCCCCACTGAGCAGGGCTCTGAATCCCAGGATCCTGAGAATATGCCCTGAGTCAGAAGCAGATGCTTAACCAACAAGCCACCCAGGAGCCCCAGGAAATTTTTCTTTATGGAAATAATCCTCAATTTTATTGAGGAATAATTTATATTCAACAATATATCAGGATGTCTTAAGCGTGTTTGTATGTGTGCGTGTAATTAATATAATTAACCCTCTTCGGGCACCAAAGTAAAATAAAGGGTTTCCCAAGGCCTACCAAGGAGTAAGAGCTACAGAGCTTGTATTGAATATTAAAACTAATATGGCTTAGAGGTCAGACAATATTCAAAGCAACATGGAAGTACTATCCATTTCTTCAAGGGTTTCTTCTAAAATCTGAGATCTAAAAAGACCATTAAGGTAAATTAAGTAGAAGGGTGCGGGATGGCTCAATCAGTTAAGTGACTGACTCCTGATAATCAGCTCAGGTCTTGACCTGAGGCTTGTGAGTTCAAGCTCTGTGTTGGGTTCCACGCCCACTGTGGAGCCTACTTAAAAAATAAATGATAGGGGCACCTGGGTGGCTCAGTGGGTTAAGCCTCCGCCTTCGGCTCAAGTCATGATCTCAGGGTCCTGGGATGGAGCATCAGGCTCTCTGCTCGGGGAGGCTGCTTCCCCCTATCTCTCTACCTGCCTCTCTGCCTGCTCATGATCTCTCTCTCTGTCAAATAAACAAATAAAATCTTCAAAAAAAAAAAAATTAGGGATGCCTGGGTGGCTCAGTTGGTTAAGCAGCTGCCTTCAGCTCAGGTCATGATCCCAGCGTCCTGGGATCGAGTCCCACATCGGGCTCCTTGCTCCGCAGGGAGCCTGCTTCTCCCTCTGACTCTGCCTTCCACTCTGTCTGCCTGTGCTCGCTCTCTGACAAATAAATAAATAAATAATCTTTAAAAAATAATAATAATAATTAATGATAGATAGAGCAGAAAGGCCTGAAGAACAACAGGAAGTGGGACTCAGGTATTATTACCTAGGTTCCAAAATCCCTGTACCATGTTGGTCTTCTGAAGCTCTATGTGTCCAGTCTTTCACACATAGTTGGCGTTATCCTCACCTCATCTACAGAGAACTAAACATTACTCCCCTCCTTAGGTATCTTCAAAGACTAAACTAACATTAGAGGGGAGTATCTCCTTTGAAAGGAAAAAGTTTCATCTATAACCAGAATATCTCAAATTCCAAGCATCAACTTTATGTATACCATAAAAATAAATAGTAGCCAAGATCAAGAGATTTTCTTTTCTAGGCAAATTCAGTTTTAAATACACGCGCGCACGCGCGCACACACACATTCACACACACAGAGAAGGAAAACGAAATAACAAAAAACTCTACCTAAAAGTGATTTGATAGTTGAGTTATACTTAAAACAATGGGCTGTTTTATGTTTTAGTTCCAGCATTTTATGTAAGGTGATATAGGTGATAAGAGAGAATTTAGGCTAATGCATCAAAGTTCAATACTCAAGCCCCTGTACCTTTCTGTAATAAAAAACAACAGGCAACACCCAACATCTTTCCCATATCTTCTTCCTGGTCACTTTACAAATGGAATCATATTCCAAAATGCATTTGCACATGTGTTGTTGGGAACATGGAACTTTTTCCCGTAAGAACAAAGTTATAAAGAGATGAAAAATACCTAGCTAAACCCCCAAACCTCAATAGATCTACAATCTTACAAAACCTAGTTACCTTTTATAATTTTGTTTCTGAAGGAAAAGAGGCTAGAATTTCTAGTCAGGAATACCATTAGTAACCAAATAATCTCTCTAGCCCTGTCTGTTCTCCATCCCGGCTGCCACACAGCACAGAAAAGAGAAGGGCTTTACTTCAACCATACCTCAGTGCAGCAGTTTTGTTTTGTTTTGTTTAAGATTTATTTGCTTGAGAGAGAGAGAGAGAGAGAATGTGCGCACACGCAGGAGGGAAGGGCAGGAGAGGGAGGAGAGAGAATCTGAAGCAGACTCCCCACTGAGTGTGGAGCCATGGAGTTTGACCCCACAACCCTGAGATCATGACCTGAGCTGAAACCAAGAGATGGACACTTAACTGACTGTGCCACCCAGGCATCCTAGGGCAGTGGGTTGTTTTGTTTTGTTTTTATACAAAGGAAGTGCAACTGTGTATGTGTATTTTGGGGTGGGGGTCTGGTGGGAAATGTTGGGGGTATCATCTTCTTTAGGTAAGAGTAGCTTTGGCACCCTTATAGAGCAATGGCTTCTATTCCCAGAGGGCAAGAGACCCTATTTGTATTTGAGTTATTTGTAGACTAGATGTTAAAAGTAGGAGACCAGCCTATATTTTATTTCTTAAGAACTAGGCCTGTAACTGCACTGTTCAATATGACAGCCACTAGCCACATACGCCATTGGTATTTGAAATGTGGCTAATATGACTGAGGACATTAGTTTGTTACTTTAATAAACTTAAATGTAAACTTAAAAATTGATGCTTGCTTTAGTTCTTGGAAAACTCTCAAGTATGTTTAGGACAACCTGGGTATGTGAATCTACTTCATCAACTGAAAGTCTTATGAAATCTGAACACAGTTTGTGCATCTATTTTTTATCCAGTTCACACATCTCTGATGAAAATTTTGTATCCAAATTCAGATAGGGTATAGGTATAAAATATACACCAGATTTCAAAGACTTGGCACAGAAAAAGAAATGTAAAATATATTAGTAGTTTTTATATTTGTTACATGTTGAAATGACAATATTTTGAATATACTGAATATAATTAAAATATATTTTAATAATATATTTTGAATAAAATATATTATTAAAATTGATTGCACTTGTTTCTCTTTGCTTTTTTAAAGGTACCTACTAGTTACACATGTTGCAAATATCTTCTCAGTAGCTTGCTTTTTTATTCTTTGGTGGTTTTGATGAACAGTTCTTCATCTTGATAACGTTCAGTGTATTAAAAAAATAAAGCTAGCTACTAAATAATTGCATTTATATTTGTATCTGGACAGTGCTTATCCATAATATAAATATTTTACATATCCCTATATAACTCCTGTGTAATTTTCTAGTTCATATATGTCTTATCTGTAACATGTATAACTTTCCTTCTGTTTGTTTAGAAGAACACTTTGAAAGCAATCCTAAACTTTTAAATTAAAATTTAAAAGTAAAGTTTTACTATACTTAACTGAAATGTGAGAATGAAATTACACTATTGGAGTTGAAAGTGGACAGATTGTTTTTAAAAATTACTATTCTGTTTCTACTTCTATAGGAACACATGTTTAAGACTAAATCTAGTGTATCTTTAATGGAACTACTGGTGATTATCTACCATCTGCTCAAAGAATGTGAAATTCACGTTGAGCCAGATTAAAAGTCTATACTAATGCATATTTCAGAGGCAGTTCATGAAAATTCTCACCTCTATTATTCTCTGAAAAAACTGTAATGATCCAATAAAATGTCCAATAATTAAAACAATGGAGTATATTCAGAGACACACTAATCTCTGGAACAGAACAGAGAAGCAGTGAATCTGAGCAGATATGAGGACTTAGAATATACACTAAACATGTACTTTATCAGTAGAAAAAGAGGGAGCTGGTGGCAAACGGTGAATTTTTTTTTTCTTTTGATAACTGGCTCACCATTTAGAAATGATTTAGGTTAAAACTGTAAATAGATGTGGGGGCACCTGGGTGGCTCAGTGGGTTAAGCCTCTGCCTTCGACTCAGATCATGGTCTCAGGGCCCTGGGATCAAGCCCCACATCGGGCTCTCTGCTCAGCAGGGAGCCTGCTTCCCTTCCTCTCTGCCTGCTGCTCTGCCTACTTGTGATCTCTCTCTCTCTGTTAAATAAATAAATAAATAAATAAATAAATAAAAACAAACAAACTGTAAATAGATGTGAAACATTAAGCTCAATGTCTGGCACATAGTGAGTGATAAATAAATAGTATTATTTTCAGAAAAACAAAAAAAAGCTACATTCCCAAACTTCTTACACAGAAATAGATTCCAGATGGATGGAGAAACTTAATGCAAAAAAATAACCACAAAATATTCTAAAAGAAAATACAAATGAAAATTTTATAATCTTTGGGTAGAGATGGTTTTTCTAAGCACGTCTTAAGAGCCAGACTGAACAAGAAAGGACTATTAAATTAGACAACACAAAAATTTAACACTGGTACTGCAAAAAATACTACACAAAGTTGAAAGGCAAGAAAAGAGAAAAAACTGGGAGGAAATGACTTGTAATACATAAGACAGAAAGATCTTGGAGAACACTCAAGCAGCTATATAGGAAAAAGGCTAATTATATGAAAGGGCAAACAACAAAGAAGAAACAAAATGGCCAATAAACATGTGAAACATTGTCTAACCTTGCTAGAAATTAAACATAAATATGAGAGACTAGCAAAGATACAAAGGTTATCAATACTCGGTTACGGAAGACATAAGGAAATGTCATCCCCATCACACACAAGTTCTTGGTAGGTATGCTGACTAGGATGATCTTTTTGGAGGGTGTACTATCTATGCAAATTGCTCAGCAAGTCTACTTCTAGAACTTACATTAAGAGGATAATCCAGTAAATGCAAAAAAGCCCCAGTCAACCTAAGAATCTGTACCAACAGTGCTGTTTATAAAAAAGAAAAACTGTAAACAACTTAAATAACCATTAATAGATATTAGTGGGTTAACTAAATTATGCTAAGACTATGCAATGAAATACAGACCTTAAGAATGTTGAGACAGGGGTGCCTGGGTGGCTCAGTGGGTTAAGCCACTGCCTTCGGCTCAGGTCATGATCTCAGGGTCCTGGGATGGAGTCCCACATCAGGCTTTCTGCTTAGCAGGGAGTATGCTTCCCTCTCTCTCTCTCTGCCTGCCTCTCTGCCTACTGGTGATCTCTGTCAAATAAATAAATAAAATCTTAAAAAAAAAAAAAAGAAGAAGAAGAAGAAGCAGAATGCTGAGACAGATTGATATTTATTGAGTTCCCCGGCATGGGGGAATAAGTTTCTGAGCCCCCAGGTAACAAGATCGGCTAGAGGTTTTTAAATAAATCCACATTTTGTAAATTTGATTATTTATCTCTTCTCCACATGACCCCACCTCCACTACTACATTAATGGAGAGGGCTGGTTGTTTATTTTAGGGGTTTGTAACCGGAGTCCATGAAATTCTTCAAATGTATGCAAAATTTTATGTGTATATGTATTTTATTGGGAAGAGAGTCAATGGTTTCATTAGGGCCTTGAAAGGTCCCCTAATCCCCAAATGGTTAAGAACCACTGGCAAGGGACGCCTGGGTGGCTCAGTTGGTTGGACAACTGCCTTCGGCTCAGGTCATGATCCCGGAGTCCTGGGATCGAGTCCCGCATCAGGCTCCCAGCTCCATGGGGAGTCTGCTTCTTCCTCTGACCTTCTCCTCGCTCATGCTCTCTCTCTCACTGTCTCTCTCTCAAATGAATAAATAAAATCTTTAAAAAAAAAAAAAAAAAAAGAACCACTGGCAAGTACAGTTTAATGGGGCAAGTTGTTGTCTAATTTAGTACACATGATTGTACAGCCCATTCATTCACAGTCAGATTTTACTAAGTCTTTACTAAGACTTACTACTTAACTACTACTAAGACTTTACTAAGTCTTACCTCGATTGGTAGCCCAATTACTAGAAAATTTTGAAATAAATTCCTTAACCCACTGAGTCACCCAAGCGGCCCTGAAATAAATTTCTTTACTCACTTCAGAAGTATTTTTAAATACACATACATACACAACCCCAAAAAGCCCTCTGGCAGCTAAGAAACAAAAAGCAGACGGAAGAGTTTCAAACAAAACTAATGTTAACTTTTGAAAGAAGTAAATTTTTTTATCCTCTTTTGAATGTTACATATACTTGAGCTCCTTTAAGAAATAATCTTAAGATTTACAGACTTGGGAAAGACTTGTCTTTGTGACAATAACCAAGTTCTCCAAAATCTGGTAAAGATTAGAAAACAATCAAGTAACTAGTTCTAAATTAAGAAAACATAAATCATTCTATATCTTAATTTAAAAATATATTCTGTGGGGCGCCTGGGTGGCTCAGTGGGTTAAGCCGCTGCCTTCGGCTCAGGTCATGATCTCAGGGTCCTGGGATCGAGTCCACATCGGGCTCTCTGCTCAGCAGGGAGCCTGCTTCCCTCTCTCTCTCTCTGCCTGCCTCTCTGTCTGCTTGTGATCTCTGTCTGTCAAATCAACAAATAAAATCTTTAAAAAAAAAAAGAAAAAAAAATATATATATATATTCTGTAATTTACTGATGCCATGTTATAAAATATATGATGTTAAATTTGAGGCCTCAAATGTATATGATTTTTAAAATATCTCATGGTTTGGTAAATATGATTTGGGCACATAAAAGAAGGGGAGGGGCACCTGAGTGGCTCAGTAGGTTAACCATCTGACTTCATCCCACTCAGGTCATGATCTCAGGCTTCTGGGATAGAGACCCACTTCGGGCCCCCCGCTCAGCAAGGCTCTCCTTGTCCTTCTGTCCCCCCTGCTCATACTCTCTCTTTCTCTCAAATAAATAAAATATTAATAAATAAATAAAGGGGATTATTCTAATTGGTCATAAAAATGCCACAGTGATAAAACAGATGAGAGAGAAATCAGCAATGATAAATACACTAAAGCCAAAGGAAAATAAGATTGAGTACATGTTCAGGAGGCAGAGAAGGTAAGAAGTAATAAGCAAAAAGAACCAGAAAATCAACAGGATTTATTTATGAAGGCATACTGGGCAATATATGTTTATGGTTTTAATACATGAAAATATTTATTTATCTTTATACATTTGAATTAACTACTTCTGGATTTAGGTTTACAAAGCACTAAAAAGTACCATATGATTTCTCTTACATTTTAGTATCCTCAAAACGGACTTAAATATTCTGTTACAGCAAATTCCATTACAATAAATTACTAGGCATAATCCAGGTTAAGGAAAACTTTTACCAAGCTGACTTTTACAAAATAAGTAGGCCTGAGGTGTTTGGCTGGCCCAGCTGGAAGAAAATGCAACTCTTGAACCTGGGGTTATGAGTTCAACCCCCAACACTGTGTGTAGAGATTACTTTAAAAAAAAAAAAATCTTGGGGCACCTGAGTGGCTTAGTTGGTTAAGTATCTGATTTCTGCTCAGGTCATAATCTCTAGGTCTTGGGATAGACCCAGGACCCCCATGTCCAGCATCCTGCTCAGTGGAGAGTGGAGAGTCTGCTTCTCCCTTTCCCTCTGCCTCTCCCCCTGCTTGTACTAGGTCTCCTTCTGTCTCTCAAATGAATAAATAGAATCTTTAAAAAAATAAAATAAAGTAAGTAAGTCTTCTGCTGGGCTCAAATATATATATATATATTTTTTTTTTTTTAAGATTTTATTTATTTATTTGACAGACAGAGATCACAAGTAGGCAGAGAGGCAGGAAGAGAGAGAGGAAGGAAGCAGGCTCCCTGCTGAGCAGAGAGCCCAATGCAATGCAGGGCTCCATCCCAGGACCCTGAGATCATGACCTGAGCCCAAGGCAGAGGTTTTAACCCACTGAGCCACCCAGGAGCCCCTATGTATGTATTTTTAAGACTGTAATTTTATTTGCTGCAAAAGTGCTAAGACCTAAAACTTGTTCTCCATATTTCTCCTAAAACATCAACTTGTAATTTATTTTCATTTTTATTCTTTAAAGTTCTTAAAATGTGAAAAAGCTTTTGAACACTAAATCTAGTTACGAAGAAACTATTTAATGTGAATTTAATTAAGGCAGAACACAAGTCTCTTGTTATTAGCAATGACATATACCCAAGAGAAAGTATCTTTCACTAGAGATTTCCTTTACCAGCTATTCCCAAATGAATACCATAATAAACATTTAAAGAAGTCATTAAGCATGACTAATGGAATTACAAGGAAAAAAAATCCATAAACCTAGCAATCTTTGTAGGTATTATCATAAAAGAGAGAGCAATACAAAAGCAAATACACAAAATATAATGAAATAATACAATGTTCACAGGGTTACCTGAAGTTAAAATAAACTAGACCTATTTTTTTTTTAAGTTGAAAAAAAGGGGAGGGTATGTGCTACGGTGAGTGCTGTGAATTGTGTAAGACTGATGAGTCATAGACCTGTTCCTCTGAAGCAAATAATATATGTTAATTTTTTTTAAGTTGAAGAAAAAACAAACACACATCTTCAATATGAAATGAATGATAACTAAGCAGGGCACATACACAAATAAAGCAATATAATCTCTTTATTATAAAATATAATTCACTATCAACTTATATATAAAAAGTGGATCATTCCACAAGCACAGGAAATAACTCAGTCCTCAAGTTCAAATTATGCTAACTCTGAAAATGTTATATATAATTAGAATGGTTTTAATATAGTTCTTCAACAAAAGATGTCATAAATGATACCAAATAAATATACTATGCCAAATATCTAACACAAACATCACAAACTACTCATTTTCTGCTCCTAAAAAGGAAATACTAACTGAAAATAAAAACAAGTTTCTCATTCTAAATTAATACACAAAAGTCATTTTAAAAATAACTTTCCCTCACCTTTATCTTTTATTAAGATACACCTGACATAAAACATTATATAAACTTAAGGTATATAACATAGTAATTTCATATATATATATATATCTCTTAAAATGTTTACCAAAATTAGGTTGGTTAGTGCATCCATCACCTCACATAGTTACAATTTGTGTATGTGTGTCTCTTTGGGGAGAACTCTTAAGACCTACTCTCTTAGCAACTTTAAAATATACAATACAGTTAACTCTAGTCACCATGTTATACATTACATACTCAGAACTTACTCATCTGATAACTGGAAGTTTGTACTCCTTGGCCACCTTCACACAGTCCTCTTTCCCCTGTCTTTGGCAACCACCAATCTGGTTTTGTTTTTTTGTTTTGTTTTGTTTTGTTTTTTAGTTCGGTCTTTTAAGATTCCCCATATCAGTGAGGTCATATAGCATTTGTCTTTCTTTGACTTACTTCACTTAGCATAGTGCTCTCTAGATTCATCCATGTTGTCACAGACGGCAAGATTTCCTTCTTTTTTATGGCTAAATAATACTCATATTTTCTTTATTGATCCATTAAAAATAACTTTTTTGATTACAAAGTATTCTGTTTATTATTTAGTATAGAAAAATGGGAAGACACTAGAAACCACACATGCACGCACACACCCAGAATCCTATAACCCAGAATATTTTTCAATACCTATACTTTTTTTTTTTTAAATGTACAAACACATCACTATTTTTATTTGCATTTAAGCCAAATGTGCTGTGAGATACTTAGGATATCTGATCCATATTTTATCCATTAACACAAATTTCAGAACGTAAAGTATAACAATAGTTTCTACTTTATTGCTCAAATCCACATATTTTTATCCAGAATACAGTATTTATAAAATACTTCCTCCAACAAAACCAACATTATTAGGGGGTTGTTTGAATTATTTTTTAATGGCTGTAGTAGAGCCCACTGTCCTCATTAAGTAACTATAGGGATTTAACATTCTTTAAGTTGCTTGAATACAAATAAGAATGTGGTACCGATAATTAAATATGTATCAATTCATTCAAACATTCAAGATAAAAGGACTTATTTTTTTACTTAAACCAAAAATGAATTTTGAAAATATATTTTAAAATGCCATCCCGACCACTGTTAACACACTCCTTTATGCCTTCAAAAAGTATGGTCCAGGAGTTACAATTTTTGTGCTTCCACAGTTCTTTCTATTTGGGCAGTTCAATACCTATACTTTTTCCAAGCATGACTACATGTGATGTTTTGCAAATGTGCCTCTTCATTTAGTAATATATTATAAACTTTACTATGTCATTAAATATTGTTTTATACCATGACTGAAATGGCTGAATAGTATTCCATTATATAAGATACTCTTCAATTTAGTTAATTAATCCTCTAATGCTGAACAAGAAAGCTGTTTCCAATTTGTTCCTATTTTAAACAATACCATGAGGAACATCCTTATATACAGATACATAAATCTTTGAATATATTTCAGATTATGTCATCTAAACAGAATTGTTAGGTCAAAACGTATACACACATTCAAGGCTTTCAATACATGTATCAAACTGTCCTTCAAAAGAAGCACCAGTTTAGGGGCACCTGATGTCTGCCTTCGGATCAGGTCATGATCTCAGAGTCCTGAGATTGAGCCCCTCCTTGGGCTCCCTACTCAGTGGGGAGTCTGCTTCTGCCTCTCTCCAGCTCATGCTTGGTCCCTCTCTCTCAAATAAATAAAATCCTTTTTTTTTAAGCACCAATTTACATCTGACCAATTAATAGGAAGGTGCCAGTTTCCCCACTTTCCTAAACAACATTATTTTTTTTCAATATTTTTAGTTTTGTAAATCTGTTAATTGGAAAAATTATGTCATTGTTTTTGTTTGTATTTCCTGATTTCTAGTGCAGCTGAACTTAATTTTGTATGATCGTTGGGCATTTGTAACTCTTCTGTTCATCTTCCCTTTGGGAGCCCTTTTTTTCCTTATTTTTGGTATATATATTTTTATATATTAATATTAACCCAAAATCTGGGGCGCCTAGGTGGCTTAGTCCGTTGAATATCCAATTCTTGGTTTCAGCTCAGCGGTGACCTTGGGGTCATGGGATCAAGCCCTGAGATCAGCTCTTCTTGTCCCTCTCCCTAAGCTCTTCACCTTGCTTGAGCTCACCCTCTCTCTCTCAAAATAAATAAATAAATAAAATATTTATTAAAAGCAATAATAATAATATTAACCTATAATCTTTTGTTTTATATATATGTGTGTGTGTGTTTATGTATATATATCTCAAGTATTTTTACTTGATGTTTAAACTAATTACAAAATAAACTTATCTTTAAAATACGCTTAGGATATGTTCGGGGTTTCCATATATCGTTACATAATTGCAAACATTAACAATAACACAAAGAGAAGGAATATGTGCACTGCATCTCTATGTATTAGGCCTTCTATACCTTTTGGAGTACGGTTCTCACTATAATTCTCCCTCGCTTTCTACCAGAAAGAGATCACAAATAGTAAAAACATAAACCCACAGGGTGGACTGTTTCATTTTGTAAAGAGCTGTATATTTCTGTAGATCTCTAGTTTGTTATTCTTCTCAAAACTGAAAGATTACCAAAATTTTAGAAACACGAGGCAAAATGAAAACACAGAATTAACATTATTTCTGAGAATGGTTTATCCAGTTAAAATACAAAGGACTATCTTGTAGAATGCTGTATTATAAAGCTGAAAAACTCCATTTTTTAGTACTTTAACAGATTAAGGGCTCAACAGTTTCTATTTATAAATGCCACAATGGCATTTGTGAATGTAGCTTATTTAAAATGTTTTCTGCAGGTTGAATTAAGTCCCCTTCTTTATGAAAACATAATGATCTGCCACAGGTTACAGGCTCTGAATTTTAGACAACACAAAATAATTTCTCACAAACTTTCTAATTTACTCTCATCTAAAAGCTGGAAAACCCCACTGTAGGCTTTTTAAAACTATCAGACATAGAAGAAAAAAAAAAAAGTTTTAATTGTAGGATCTCACTGACACAAACATAAGGAAATTCTGAGTGATAGATACTTCACATTAAGCTTTTTTCCACTGACATTGTCACTTCTGTCAACATTCAAAGAAAATTCAACCCTGGTCAAAGGTGACAGTTTGACAATCCTGGAAGACAACATCCTCTGTTTATTTGAACAAGTTTATATGCTCTGCTCAGGGAATTGAAGTTTCTTTCCTCCTTAACTTGATCTCTCAAATTCAGATCACTACACTTCAGTGTAGTGAATTTTGTCTCCAAGATTTAACTTCACAATCTACCTCCAAGGAAAAATGCTGAGACCATCACGTATAAAAAGGAATAAATTTCTAAAATTAGTTTCTAATAGCCTTCGCATAGATCTAAACACACATTAATTGTTTCAGTTGCCTTAAAAAATAACCCCCAAATTAAAATCTTAAGTCCCCCTACCTCAGAAATCAAAATTAGTAACTCTACAAAGCTTCAGCTAAACAAGAAAAGGGCTGTAAATCCCTTCGAAATAAAGTTGTAAATAAAATGAGCCAGATACTTGCATTTTCAGTGAACAAACACAAGTTATGTGCTAAACTGGTGCAAGTGATCCTTTTGTTTGTAAAGAGCGGCCAAGGAGATATCTTAAAGCTTTTCTCCTATGATGTATTTGGTAATGGTAATGGCAAAACAACAAAGGGCAGTTTATTAGAATTAAGACCTTCCTTGTTTTAACATATTTCCACCAGGATTATATCCCTTAGTTAGAAAAATACTTATCATCCCATTCATAAACTAAAAATTTCTGATTACTTATACATTTTTCCATTTTCCACTAAAAATAAACAAGAGTCCACTTGGGAATACAAATTAAGAAATGTAAGCCTTAAAGAAACCAAATGTCTTATTGCAAAGTTGCCGTTGCCTGCTGTCTTTTGCAGCGCAGTGGTTAGGAACACAGCCTCCAGAATAAGCTTGGCCTAGGTCTGGATCCAGTTCTGCCATTATTACTAGCAATGTGACCTTGGACAAGTTACTTAACTTCTCTGTGGCCATTTCTTCATCTTTCACCTGAAAATAATACCCTCCCCTTTGAGGATCATGAGTTAAAATATGGCAAGAGCTTATAACAGCATCTGCCTAGCACACTGTATGTAGACAGTGTTAGCTGTTATTTTTATTATCTTTCTACTTTTAGGCTTTGGACATAATTTGAAGTACTTTTTAACTAGTTTTCTGACCACTTTTTGGAAGATGGCATAATTCTTATACAGGTAACTAGTATATCCTCCCAGATGAGCTCACGGTAGGCAGAGCAATAGCCCAGAGAGATAAACAGTTGTTTTTAACACAAATAGTGGATGTGGCTGTTACTGGTAACTTTGGCTTGATTTCCCATACGCAAAAAAAAAAAAAAAAAAAAAAATCCCCTACAGGGGAAAACAAGCAGTATTAGAAAATACTTGAGTTTGCCTATTATCATTACAGGGTAAAGCCAAATTCATTTTACTAGCCTGATGGGCATTAAAAATATTAGTCATCAAATTAATCCCAACAAATAACAATAATTCATTGGTTCATTGATGTATTTCCCCTTGTCTTCCCCAACCTTTCTCTAACTAGTCAGAAAGGAAAGTTTTCATATTTTCTGAGAATCTCATTGCTGCTCTCAAACCATACTCTATATCTTAGTATAATTTTAAAAAATGAGTCAGCACAAGCACCTCAAAAAACTAGCAGTACCCTGAATGTGGAGATATTTCTCTCTTCATAATAAAAGTGTGAAAAACATTTTTTTTTTTAAGTGCCAAAAGCAATGGAATAATAAATGGAGAGTGAGTGTTAGAGTAGATTTTGCAAGCTAGGTTCCAAAAGATAAATGTTCTTATCAATCAATATATGTATTTTTCATCTTTTTTTTTTTAAAGATTTTATTTATTTATTTGACAGGCAGAGATCACAAGTAAGCAGACAGACAGGCAGAGAGGGAGGAGGAAGCAGACTCCCTGCCGAGCAGAGAGCCCGATGTGGGGCTCAATCCCAGGACCCCAGGATCATGACCTGAGCCGAAGGCAGAGGCTTTAACACTCTGAGCCACACAGGCGCCCCTATTTTTCATCTTAATAGTATTATAATACATAGGAAACAGGTGTAATTATTATGAATAAGTCCAAGAAAGAAAATATCCAGTATGTAACAAATATGCTTTCTCCTTTACCAAATATTGGGGAAGGGGAAATGGGAGGTCAAAATCTCGGTATTAAGCTCAACTACAAAGTGCATTATGCGTAACTGTGCAACATGCTAATGCAGTATTGCCTTTACTAAGGTGATCCAAAAGAAAATTTAGGAGAGATAAAGTATCCCTAAACTGCAAACATATTTGAATACCAATTTAATTCAGAGTGTATTTAGTCTTTTTTTTTAAGACTATTTATTTGACAAAGAGAGATCACAAGTAGGCAGAGAGAGAGAGAGAAAGTGGGAAGCAGGCTCCCTGCTGAGCAGAGAGCCCAACACAGGACTGGATCCCAGGACATTGAGATCATGACTTGAGTGGAAGGCAGAGGCTTAACCCACTGAGCCACCCAGGCGCCCAGGAGCGTATTTAGTCTTTATACTTCTTAGAATAAAGTTAGTTGAGGGCCAGGAAAAGGCCAGTTGCTTTAACCAGGAAAACAATATGATATGTACTCATTCCAAGGATATACTTCTCTTCAAGGGTCCACATAACTCAAATTCCAATATTTATATTAAAGGCGACATACCGGTGCTCAGCTAGCAGGAGCTGCTGACCACCCTCAGGCGCCTGCGTAACAATAAAGAACCTCTTAAAAAAAAAAAAAAAAAAAAAAAGGCGACATACCAGGTAAATTATCCAGGAAGGTCAAAGAAGAGTTTTATAGCTGAGGGCGATTTATCCTAAGTTCTACTGCCATACCCTAAATGTGTCCAAATTCTTACTTAAAGCCTTTAAGACATTCTGTATGACTTAAGTGAAATCAGAAAAACTGCTATAGTCACTACTTAATATGTGGGGTTCTAGGTCATATAAGTCCAAGGCAACCCTTTAAAACTTTGACAATCAAGGCTCCATATAACACGTTTCAACTCTTTTTTTTTTAATTTTTAAAAAAATTTTTCAAAGATTTTTTTTATTTATTTGACATAGAGACAACAAGAGAGGGAACACAAGCAGGGGAAGTGAGAGAGGGAGAAGCAGGCTTCCTGCTGAGCAGGGAGCCCAATGTGAGGCTCAATCCCAGGACACTGGGATCATGGTCCCAGCAGAAGGCAGACGCTTAACGACTGAGCCACCCAGGTGCCCCTCAACTCTGTCTTAATGCTGTACATTATCTAGGTACCTGGAAAGAGACAGATAGCAACAGCCCCATTTTTCTGTTAAATGCACCTTTGTTGTTGTTTTAAGAGTCTGTCTGAGGCTGCTATGCCTTCAAGAGAGTTGGGAAAAGATTCAGGAATGCCTTGCCTTCCCAACTGAGGATTCAGGCTGAGCTCACTAAGGCTGTCATGAAGCAGTAAAACGGACAAAGAAAAACCACATGGCTTCTGATACTTGTCTTTACATGTTTAAAATAAAAATGTGACACTACAAGAAAGTTAACATGTGGACCTAATTTTGAAAATACAAACAGGAAGCACCCCCACCCCAATATTACCATTAAAAAAAAAGGAAACCAAACCTCAAAGATACCTTCCAAGGAAGTCATGG
Organism: Mustela nivalis; assembly: GCF_964662115.1. Lineage (NCBI taxonomy): Eukaryota > Metazoa > Chordata > Mammalia > Carnivora > Mustelidae > Mustela > Mustela nivalis. The sequence goes on from NC_139036.1 coordinate 42,742,010, forward strand.
GTGTGACCAAAACTAACAAAAGTAATAAACGTCATCTAAAACCCTGAAACCACCAAAAGTGAGGGTCTCATTCAACCAATTAAAAATCTAACACCTGTAAATTACTCCTCTCTTTGATTAGTAAAAATAGCATAGGTTTATATTTGTAAAATCTCCTCCAAACTGGCTTAAGTTTTTTGGTAACAAAGGATCATCATTAACAAGAAAAGATCCAATGTCAATATTCTACTTAAAATAAGGACACAATAATTAAAAATGAATACAATTTTCAAAAAAAGTTTTTATCATTGTGATGTTCATGATTTAAATGTACAAAAAACAGTCTGATCAATGGAAACTAGATTGTTAAATTTGACTTTCTTATTCCCAGAAATAAACATAAGACTGTTGTATTTCCAACATTGCAGGGGAAAAAAATACTTCCGATTTTAGAACACTTCTATTAACAAAGCTAAGATTTAAAGAAAAATTTTTTCCCTTTAACCACTATACAAAATTGGGGACACTGATACATTAGAGCTAACTTTCAACATTATTTTTATTCCGTTCCAGAGCCAAAGTATTCTGACACTTTATTATGCAGTAAAGAGATATTATTCTCCTGAAGAGCCCAGTAACCTGGAATTGTCAGATAAATTTTTAGAAGAATAAGTTTCAAATACTCAAGACAAATTAATTTTTTTTGCTCCCCTTTGTAGGAATAATATGGTAATCTATATTCTAAAAGAAGGGGAAAAAATATCTCACTGGTAGTTAGAACATCCAGAAATCTTTGAACACTTCTGAGATATATACATGTTTACAGGGCACCAGAATAGTTAAGTCTCCTTAGATTCTACCTTCAACCTGCAATCTAATTTTCCATGTGTTATTTACCTGTTTATAACATCTTCCCTTTGTAAGACTACCTCTATCACCTACCTACACAAAAACAAGCCAAATGAACCACCACAAGCACATTCATAAATATAAACCTAGCTTAAATGACAAATAATTTGAATACTAAGTTACTATTATAACTTCAGAAACTTGACATAAGTACCAAAAGAGCAATAAGTGGCACCCTTTACTAGTCTTGATGTGGTTTCTAAATATGTAAATAACGCTTAAAAAAAAAAAAATCACTTGAGAGCCAGAAAATGAAGATGAAATGAGAAGTTGGGGCACAATAGGAAGTACTGACCAAAATATTTATGTTGTAACACTCTAAACAATGATAGCAATCCCCCCCCCCCGCCATCATATTCATCACAAAGTACCCACGAAGAAATATATCCACCTTCAATTTCTTAACACAATCCATATTAATATCCTGTTTCCAAACACATGAATGCTGAAAAGGCCAGGACAAGGGAGAAGGCAGGAGAATTTATGGAGTTAGGTATACAGCAAAGATTTTATGTAGTTCAGCTCCAAGTTATGCAATAACCAAACTGCTGGTGATAGAAATCAACTTTTTTTCCCCTGAGGTTTTGTTTTTTTGAAAAAAGATCTCTTCATTCCTTCCCTATCTCTCAACCAGGTGCCTGAAATTTTCATCCTCCAGAAGACTATGGAAAACAAGTAATCTACTAGATGACACTTACCTGACCAAAGGTGTGGTGTTGCTTTAATTGAACATGACAGACATCACAACTGGTCACATGGTAAATTTTTCTTAAAATCGGCAGCCCCTTCTCCCATTTACACTATTGAGTCTAACAAATGTAATCTTCCTTGAGGTGGAAATTGGTACCAAAACAAACAAAAAACCCAAAGCCTTGATAGAAAGTCAATCAATAGGATTCCGCCATTTGAAATTATCAGAACCGATAACACGTTCATGGTGTTACAAAATAAACTCAGAAAAACATGAAAGGTACACGAAATAAAATGCATCCTCTTCTACTAGCCCAAACAACAAATATCATATAAACAAATAACTGAACAATGCTGAGCAAAATGGCAAAGTTGTATTATCTTCACTGAACAATAACAAAATTATTTGAGATAATATATACGCAACAGCTGAAAGCTTATTATGGCCCAGGCGGCTATCCAACCACTTTGGAAACCTAAGATACCAGGAGAAGATAAACACCATTTGAAGACTGAGAAAAGGACATAAACCTCAGTTTAATAATTTGGTGACACGCTAGCCCTTCAAGGGGCATTCCCCGAGGACATTCAGAGACAATTAATGGAACTGTATTTAGGCAAAGATCTACTGCTCCACAGTGCTTTGGGCAGAGCACTGACCTAAGAGTCCTCAGATGGACACTTCAGTCCCACAACGACTGAACAGCTGTGTGAACTGAGCAGGCCACTTACTCCATCTACCTGGGGCCTCAGTTTCCTCATTTGTACAATAAGAGAATGCAGCATAATCCCGGGGTCCTCTCCAGCTCCAACATTCTATGACCCACTTTTAGTACTGTTTATCTGAATCAAAGGTCTGACAGGGTCATGGGGGACAGGAAGAAAAAGAAGTGGGAAGGATCGTTATCTCCTTTTGCCTTTCACATTCTTGCGGTTTTCATTGCTCCCATCTTCCTAAAAGCTGGCGCTTGTTTTTCGTCTTTGCCTTTTCCATCACTGCTAGCTACAAGTGTTTGCAGACGCCTCTTGCTCCATACAAGTTCTTTCCTCTTTGAAGAGCCTAACCATCTTGCCAGATTCCTTTAGCCCCAGACCGGCTTTTGTGACACCAGGACTCGCCTTCCGACTCTCCGTTATCTACCCTCGACCCCACGGGCACTTTTTTACTCTTTATCCCCGGCTAGCAAAAAAAAAAAAAAAAAAAAGCAATTTGCATCCCACCGCCACACGCACCAGCCGGGGCCTGGCAGGTCCTGATGTGGGCTCTCGCACCCCAAAGCCGTATCGAAGCGTTCGTATTTGTTGTCTTGACTCCATATAAGGCACTGTTCCTTGAGGCTTGCCTACACCCCCCACCCCACCGGGCACCCCCGAGCTCATCCCACCAAGGGAGTCGCAGATCCCTCATTTGAAAAAGGAGGAAAAGCAAACAGACGCCAGGCGCTACTCAGCACTGCAACCCGGAGGTGTGAGGTGGCCGAAAGCAGCCCCCCTCCGCTGGCAGGGGTCGGCGCCGGGGCTCCTCACACGCCCACCCAGACACACGCGCCAACACAGTCCCTACACTCGACCTCCTCCGCCCGCCACGGCCTCAGCACGACGCCTCTCGCTCACCCCCAGCGCCCTCGCCCCGGGCGCTCCAGGCACCCCCGGCCCCCAGCGCGCAGCTACCGCGGCCGCCTCCCGGCCCGGGGAGCGATGGCGGCGGCGCGGCCCTGCCGGGCGTCTGGGCGGCCGGGGCGCGGGGCCCCGCCCGGGCGGGCTCCCCGGCCTCGCTCCCCCGCCCCGAGGCCAGGGCTCGTTCCGCAGCTCCTACCTCGCTCGGCCCCTGAGGCGCCAGCCGCCGCCGCCGCCGCCGCCGCCCGCCCGCCCGCTCGCTCCCTCCCTCCGCCGGGCCGCCGCGCGTAGTAGCCTGCGCAGGGTCCCCGCCCGGGGTGACGGCTCCGGCCGCCGAGTCTCCTCACGCCGGGGCCCGCGGGGGCGCGCGCGCCGCTCGCGCACCGAGACCTGAGCGCGCCCCGCGCCGGCGCGCGCCGCTTCCTGGTTCCGCCCGGCGCGCGCTCGTGAGCCCCGCGGTCCCTCGCACCCGGTCCGCGGCCGCCCTGAAGGGACCCGGAATCCCCCGGCACGCACGGGGGGAGGGGAGGGGCGGGCGCTGCGCGCAGCCCCTTGTCGCCGGGGCGAGTGGCGTCCCCTCTCGGCTCCCGAGCCGGGTCCCACGGGGCCATGAGCACATGCTGCTTTGTTTGGGTCGGCTCGACCACCACGAGCAGGGCTCGCGCCAGGCTGTTCTGGTGGCGTTGATTGGCCGCCCTCCGTGGCCCGCCATCCGCCCCCTACCCACCCCCAGCTGAGGCTCGCGTACCGGGTCCTGTCCCTCCCAGGCCCAGGTCAGAAGTCCACAGCTGCCCCATCAATAATTATCCCGGGTTTGCTCCCTGGAGGGCGTTTCAGCCAGGACTGCTGCTTACCGCCCACCCCCGGGCGGAAAGCCTGAATGGACACAGCAAGAGTTTACATTCGCCCAGGCCAACGGAGACGTCCACAGTTCTAGAGTGGGGGGTGGGGAGGTGGGGAGTTTAAGGGGGAAAGCGGTGTCTGACACCATTTCCCTCCCTAGGGACTCTTGCTTGCTCCCACCAGTTAGAGCCACGGGGAGGAACTGACTGCTCTATTGAGAGGCAAGAATAAACACCATCACCTTTATAAGATCCAGGGGAAAGGGGTCTCTGAAAGCCTTTTCCATGTAATGGGGAGGGGGTGTGGTGTCTGAGAAGGCAGTCTGAGTCACCCACTCTCCTGTGGCTACATCTCTGGAGCTGGCCAGCCGTTTCCCTAGCAACCCTCCAAGGGCCAGCTCCAAAGCAAGGCATGTCAGATCTCCAGAAACCTAGCTGCAGGGACAGAAGGAGAAGGACCCCCGCCCCGCCCCCACACACACAGAGCTTCCCTGCCTACAGTCTGAAAATCTTCATGTCAAGAGATGACCAAGATCTGCAAGGCCCCAAGTTCTCCCATAATCCTCCTATGGCAGCTCTCTTCCCAGCAGCCTTTCCTTCACCTCCAGAATAACACCAAGAACAAAGATCTTTGTGCCTGTAGCTGATCTCAACAGAGTTCTTCTCCCCCACCCAGGCAACTGCTTCTATCCCACACTTTGGGCCAACACCTGGCAAGGTGCTTTGCCCAGAATAGGTGCAGGGCACTTGGAGGCCAGAGCAGGAGGACAGGCTAGAGCAGGAAGCTGGACGGAAGCAGCAGGTCTGAGCTGTCTGGCACCTGACAATCACTGTGCAAGATGTTTTGGCACCCGAGAACACCACATTTCTCCTTCTTGTAAGTTTTCCTATCTGCACACGTGCTGTTCCTTCTACCTGGATTGTCATCCTGCCCTCCGGGTAGCTGCCCTTGGTCCAGGAGGTGAGAACCTCTTTCTTCCTGTTTACCACCACATGAGGCTCATGGCTCTATTATGGCACCTCTTATGTTGAAGGGCAATTTCTTGTTTACATGTGTCTCTACCCCTGATAGCACATAATATCCCATTTACCTTTAAATCCACCCCCATGCCCAGCCCAGAGCAGACACCAGATAAATGTTTGAGGAACAAACCCTACACTCTAGAATAGAAATGGAAACCAGGGGGACTGTGTAGTAATCAGGGGCAAAGAATCTAAAACCAGACTTGCTGTCAGCTCCCTGAGATGCGAGACCTTCAGTTTTTGGCCTTGATTTCCTCACTGTAATGTGGCAATACTCAAAGGACATACCTTGCAGCACTGTTGTCGGAATTAAGTGAGGTAATCCATGTAATCCATGTATACAGGTATAGGGCTTCGAATTACTTAAGCGCTATTGAGTTGTTAACAAACAGCAAAGGTTTGCACCCCTCTTGCTAGGACTGGTCAGGTCTAGAATTCCATCCAACCTCCTTGACTGCTAATGACCGATGGCCACAGGGGGCTAGTTCGAATGCTCTGGAGGGTGGAGCAGGTACACCTCTTTGTTCTTGCGTCTCACAGCACATCTTGGACTGACCACTGAGCACCAAGCTAGATCTGGCTGGCTGTGTGCACAGACATGAAGGACGGAATGATCTGGGTGACTACCTCAGCAAAACAAGAATGTTGTCAACCTGAGACAGGAAGGAAGGTCTAACACCTACCTTTCCCTACTTGCCAGTTCAGATGAGCTGAGACCCTCTTCTGTTGGGCCTCAGCCACACGGTTCCCTAGGTGGAGGGGACACTAGACTGGGCGATAATGAAGAAAGAATCCTAGAAAGAAAGATACTGAACAGGAAGCTGGGATCCAGAAAGCTCTACAGAGAGCCCACAGAGAAAGTTCCCAGAGCCATACCTACAGATGCAGTGACACTGACTGGAAAGAGAGTTGGTCATCTCCTAGCTGACCGTGTCCTGACCCAGAAAAGAAAGAGGCTTGAGGACAGCCCAGAAGTGTGGTGGGCAGCCCTTGTCCATACATCTAACCTACTCTTACCTAGGGACTGACTCTAGCCTCCTTCCCTTGCTCTCAAGAACAAGCTTATGGCTACCATGGAGAAGAGACAACAGCTCCCTACTTCACACCTCCCTCAGCCTTGCCCAGCCACAGGGAGAATGTGAGGCCACTTTCTGGAAACATCATTGACACCACAACCATAATCCCCTCTAGTCAGAGACCCATCCTCACGTAGCTTCCCTCTCCAGAATGCTCTGAGCCCTGGGAATCAGCCTGTCCCTGGGTAACCACCAGCCACACAGAAGCCAAGGAAGAACACTTGCGGGAGCTTCTCTTCTTTCCTAGTGGAATGACTCCTCCTAATTAAGTCAATACAGGCAGTGGGCACTCAACAGATGGAAAGGCAGATCTCCAGATTTCCGGGACCTTAGGATGGAGATTTGTCTTGGGAGAGGCTCTGTTGATGCTAGGGCTTACCTCTGCCAGAGCGTGCGTGTTGAAAAAAGCCGAGTTTTTCAGTTCGATCTGGAGGGTGGAGCATGTACAAATCCCAGTTCTGACAAGTTACCAGCTGTGGAAACTTAGTTAAAGTACTTCACTTAGTCTAAAGACCTCAGTTTCCCTCAGGTGTGAGTCATGGGAAGTAAAGTATACTATCTTTTGCAAATACATAGAATCTTTCTGGGATGCACCCAAGACCCGAGTAACTGTGGTTGTTCCTGCAGAGGGGCTCTGGGGGGACAGGAAAGGTGAAAGACTGACTCTTTCCCATTTTGAATCTTCTGAGTTTTATAGCAGGTGCTAGACTACCTATTAGAACATTTGGCAGGGGCGTGTGGCTGGTTCAGTCACAAGAGTATGTGACCCCTTGATCTTGGGGTCACAAGTTTGAGCCCCATGTGGGGTATAGAGATTACTTAAACAGATAAAACTTTAAAAATAAAGAAGTAAAACATACGGAAAATAACTTTAAAAAAGAAAAAAGAGAAAGTGGAGAGACCCTGTTTTTTGAAAGTAGCTAATCGTCATGCCTGGCTTGCAGAAGGTACTAGATAAATGCCCATTTACTCTTTCTTTCCCTCAGCTCAACCCCAGTCAGCTCTCTGGGCCAGGAGTGGGTAGCATGGGGGGCAAGGCGGAGGCAGGGAGATGGGATGTGAGTGATGGATGTGCAGGTTCTTGAGGACTCGCTTGGGAATTCTCACACACTCTCTGTCTTGCTCACATGCACCTCACTTACTTGGGCTCCCTTCCAGGCAGAACTAAAGGGGTGGCTCTCTGGAAAGCCAAAGGGGGCCCCAACGGCAGCTTCGCCTCCAGGGACAGTGTCACAGTGCCCTCTCCACCCAGAGCCCTAGGGCGGTGCTGGTGCTGCCGCATTATCCAGAGAGGACAGGACTGACCCAGAGGAGGGAGCAGAGTGTCGCTCTAGGCGGTGTCTTTCAGGCTTGGTGAGTGGGATTAAGAATTCAAAAGTTAACCCAGCAGCAGGCAAAGTTGAGGTTGCTGCTGCTGCCCTAAGCAGGAAAGCTGGTCAGTAGGACTAGAGAAGGCAGGGGCCAGGGTAGCAAAGGAGAGAGCCTTCTGGGTACTGTGGGTCAGGATATGTGAAAGGGAAACAGGGGTCTTGTACTAGTGCGAGGGAACCCCTGAAGTGCGGGAGCATGGGGAAGCCCTGTCCTGTTTAAGGACCTTCATTAAGCCTTTATTATCAACCAGGCAGTGGAACACAGCCTTTCAGCAGCTAGTGAAGAGTCACAGGAGTGGCCTGCAGTTAGGATTGAGGGCTATAGGACAGCACTGGAGGAAATGTCCAGCTCTACTGGCCAAGGTCCCTGAACACCTATTATGTACTAGTTGCTGGGACTGAATCTTCACAGCAATCCTAGGAGTCGGGTCTTGCTGTACCCCTTTTTTTACACAGGTGGTGGTTCAGCCCAGAGAGGCAGACTCACCTGCCCAAAGCCACACAGCAGATCCAAGCTTTGCACCAGGTCCTGAGGACTCCAAAGCCTTTGTGTTTTTCTCTACACCACCCTGACCCCATGATAGATGGGGCCCAGTCTTCATTTTGGCTTTACATCCCCCACTTGCTCTGGGTACTGTGGAGCCAATTTTGGAGGCTGGGAGCAGGGGAGTGGGCAGTGAAGGTGTGGGTAGGTTTGTGACATATTGAACCAAGGAACAATGAGAAATGGAGACAGGAGAAAGGAACCCCCTTTAGTCATAACAAAGGAAAGTGGCAGAGTGGTTGTGGGGGGGCAGGCAAAGAGATGCCCAGTCCTCTCCAGAGGCAGGTACTGGGCTCTGGGTACTGAGGTCAGGTACTGCGCTGGCTCAGGCACAAAAAGATTTCTTGGTGTGGAAGAAGGAGAAATGAGTGAGTAGAGGGGCCTGGTAGTCCTCGTGGAAGAGGATGAGAGCCAAACTTGACCCAAGGCTGCTTACGACAGCTGGCAGTCCCCCTCGGAGGCCCAGCTCTGTGCCACCTCTCCCCACGCCACCCCTAGGCTCCAGGGCCTCCCCCTGCTGTGAGAAGGAAGATCAAAGGATGGGGTCCTCCCCATTCTCCTGACTGGGGAAAAAATGTGTGCTCAGCAGACATTGCAAACCCCTTCTCCTTGTCCCATAGGTGGCTCTCCCAAGGCAGGTGGCTAGGGCAGCCAGACCAAGGAAGGCAGGCTTTCCCTCCCACCCACCCAGTCAGGCCTGAGCCCCTCCCGCCCCTATTCCCAGAAACCGGGGAGAGTCACTGTGCCTCAGGCAGGATGGCTTGCCTTGTGTTCTCTTGGTAACTTCACTGTAAACTGACTTCCCTGAAGAGTGGTAGAGGACAAGGGACAGAGGCAGGAAGGGCAGACAGGCTTCATCCAGGATCCAGAAGCTCCTTCCCCTCCCCCAAATTCACACAGAATTACTCACTGCACACACACCCCTTCCCTAGGTCCTGTTCTGTCCTCAAGGACAAGAATGGATGCAGCCTATCCACAGGGAGGAACCAGGATAGAGAGACAGGGGAGAGGCAGGGACAGTGGCCTTGGGGTGCAGTATATGCTGAGTATGGCCAACAGCTCCCCTTCTCAGAGCTTTGGGGGTGGGGGCTGAGGCTGGAGAGGAGATAGAAAATCCCAGTAGAGGCAAGGTGGGGGAGAGCAGGGCAGTTAAGCCCAAGGGCTTCAGGTCTCCCTCTGTGGGCACAGAGTTACTTCCTGGAATGCCTCCAGCTTTCTCTGGAAAGCTCTACACCCCACCCTGCCTCCCCTCTGCCCTCTGGCTCCCACACCCCAGGAACTCTCCTTGAAGAAGGTACTTAGAACAGAGGAAACAAAGACATCTCTGTACCCCCTCCCTCCACCCCCCGGGGACGGTTAGGTCAAGGTGACCTCAATCTGTTCTCCCCAAGGAAGGGGCATGAGCACAGCATTCTGGGCTAACCTGGTTGGCAAGGGCAGGCCAGAAATGGGACTCGAGATGATTCTTCCCTTCCTCCATCAGTTCAAACCCACCTTCATTTAATGCACAGGTCAAAGGAACCAGGGCACGGACTGGTGTTCAGATGGAGGTCCTTCAGCACCGTTACTGGCTAGCCCAGCCAGAGGAGACGTCTTCTTTCTGTGAGTGCGTGCTGGGGATGGGGGATGTCGGGAAGGCTATACTGAGACCTGCACGCGGGGCTGGGCCCCTTGGATCGTCGTGCCAGGTGGGCACTTACTGGCCAGCTGGTTGTGGACAGCTCTCCTTTCCCGGCTAATCAAATGCACCTCTGCCTGCCTTCAAGGTTGTTGCAAGGATCAGTTGAGTTAAAGGGTACAGCGATGTTCGTGTACCAATGGGCCATGATTCAGTTCAGGCTATGTCTTTAGTATGCTAACTACAAACTAGGCTGGGGATTATTACTATTCCTAGTAATATTTTCTGGTCTGTCTTCTTTGGGGGAATGCATTCCCATATGATTTTTATAATCCTTCCTCACTCCCCATGTAATGTTGTATCTTGGAATTGGGAATTGAGGAGCAATTAGCCGAGGTCAGCCTGGGACCCCAGCTCAGTCCAGACCCGAGGCAGTTTCTGACCTTCCTGAACTCCATCCCATAGGCCTCAGTTTTCTCCTCTATAGTCTGGGCCCCTAAAATCACTAGGGTGCTATGTGGTGGGAAATAGTAGAGACCAAAGCAGGGGACTGAAAGCAAAAAGAAACCCCAAATTTTACATTTTCTGGGGAGTTGCGTTATCCAGAGCCACGACCACAGTCACCTCTGCCCCCAACCCAGCTTTGACACCCTTCCCTTCTCCACTCCCTTGGGTGGCCTTTGCCCATCCTGGGAAAGCTCCAAAGCTCCTCCTTCTCCCCATTGCATCGCAAAGGGAGGACAGAGGTACAGGGAAATGGGAGAAACCCAGACAGAATCAGAGAATCAGACAGAGACCAGAGACCTAGAGAGAAAGAATCAAAAGGAGGAGGAAATAAAAAAGCAAGAGGAGGCAGCAGGCAATGAAGGACACTGGGATTTAGAGCCTCAAACACAGAGGCCACATTGGGGAGAGAGCCAGAGTTAGCCCAGGGAGCAGCTGCAGCCACTGAACACAAGGTGGGGGGCACAGCACGTGACTCCCCGACGCTATGAAGGCACATCCATTTGGGCCAACCCCTCCAGTGTGGTTCACTGGCACCTTAGTCCTAGTTTCTTTTAGGACCCAGGGCTATCCACCTTCTAGCCAAGCCCAGCCCAATCTAGCTAGATGTTTGGTGGGTACAGCTGCCAGCTGGAGCAGCAGGTCCCTACAGGCCCTGGGGAGCAGGCTGGAGAGGTGGCTGCCTGAAAGCGGACAGGCAAGGCTCCCACTCCAGACTTGCCACCCTCATGTCACCTTCTCCAGATGCCCAAAAGTGGGTGCATGGCAAGTGTGGCCCCCTGCCTTCCAGATGGGGCTCGGAGGACTTGGAATCCAAGGACTCTCCTCCCAACCACTGCCTTACCCATCTGCTGGAAGCAAGAGGCTGGAGAGCACAAACCCTCCGTCTTTCCATGGGTTTACATCTGCCATTGACAGGTGGTGTGACCCTGGCCAAGTCATTTCTTCTCTCCAGTCTCTGTTGCCCATTTTGTAAAATCATCCTTACAGGTCCTTCCAGCTCTGACACTTGACTCTCATTCCAGGTGACCTAGCTCTGTGTTTCTGGCCCTCCTCTGCCAAATGAATTGCCGGGAGTGAGGAAAGAAGCGAGGGAGAGGCCATGTGCTTCCCCCTCTATGAGACTAAGAGAATGCAGCCGTGTGCAAGACCCAGAGATCCCAGCTTCTGGGGCTGGAAACTTGGCTTTTTCTCTGAAGGAAAAAGAACGAAAGTGGGGAAGGTACTGAGGGGCAAGAAGGTGGGGGAGGAACGTGAGGGGGGAGGGGATGCAGAGAAAAGGGTAGATCCAAGAAGGCATAGGGAGGGAGGGAGGCGGATGAAAACTATTCCCCCCAGGACACATGGTCCTAGCCCAGCAAGGCCCTCCCTTGGTGCTGCCAATTCCAGCTGCCAGGCAGAGGGGAGGCCCAGAGGAGAGGGAAGCTGGGCAAAGGGGATGGAAGGCTTCCAGCCCAGCCTTGCCCAATTCAGCAGGCCCTGTAGGGGGCTTTCAGGGAGGGGGTTGTGACCCAGGCAAGGCTCAAGGAGGGCGTGCCCGGCTCTGGCAAGGCCTTCCGGGCAGCTGTGAATGTGTAAGGTTTTAAGACAGCCTTTCTGAAGGTAGGACCAGCCTCAGATGGGACTGGACCCGGTGAGCAGTGGGTGGTCAGGATCATTTAGGGATCATAGTCTGCAGACCAGGCCATAGATGCCCCCTGTGTGACCCTGGGCAAGCTCCTTCCCCTCTCTGGACTTCCATTTCTTATCTGCAAAATTTTGGGGAGGGATTTGAAACTTCAGACTGTCAAGGTTCTTTCCTGTTTCCACTGCAGGGGCGAGTGCAGGGTGGTGGGAGTGATGGAAGGTGGAGCCCTGGTGGTGAGCTGCCTTCTCTGGAATCCCCAGTCTTTCCCCTCCCTACCGCTTTGCCTCTGAGGTCACAAAAGCTGTGTCCCCAACCCACAGAAACACACACACACACATTTACATTTACTTTTTTAATCTAGACACTCAAAGGATGACAAACGCAGAGCTGGAAGTCATCTCCAGCTAGTCCAACTCTCCCCTCCTCCCTTTTTACAGGTGAGAAAACTGAGGCCTTGGTTTGGGATTTCCAGAGGCCGGGGTTTCCCGGCTCTCCCACCCCCGTATACCCCACCCCAACCCGGCCACTCCAGCGCCTGCTGCCCGACGGTCCGCGGCTCGCGGGCGAGGGCTGCCTGGGACTCCCGGGGGACCCCGCCGTCGGGGCAGCCCCCACGCGCGGCGCAGCCCAGCCTCGCCGCTAGGGGCCCGGCCGCGGCCGCTGCGCACTCACGGGGGGAGCCAGCGACCGAGGGCGGAGGCAGGGAGGGAGCGACAGAGGCTGGGAGGGGTGTTGGCGAGAGCTCGCGCGCTGTGTATGGTCTATCGGAGGCAGCTGACCTTCGAGGAGGAAATCGCTGCTCTCTGCTCCTTCCTGTAGTAACAGCCGCCGCCGCCGCCGCCGCCGGAGTCCAGGCCCGGAGCGAGAGCCGCGGGGCGGACAGCCGGCCCCGTCGCCGGACGGCTCGGCGCCACCAGGTGGGTGGCCCGCCAGCGGGTCCCGAGCCGCGCGCGCGGAGATGGGGCACTCGACTCCCACCTCGGGCCCGCGCGCCCCGGGGCTCGGAGCCCGACGGCCGGCGGGGGCGCGGGGACCGGTGTGCGGGACCGAGAGGGAGCTTTGGCTTCCGCGCGGGGCGCGGGACGCGGGACACTGGACGCGGACGCCGGGAAGAAGCCGAGAGTGGGCGCCGTCCCCGCCCGCGGGGAGCAGGGGGCGCTGTCGGGCCGGACAGTGGGAGAACGCGGGGGTCCGGCTGGGGCGGGGGGAGGCTCCGAAGAGGCAGCCTCTGTCTTCCCAGCCCTCCCTCCTCACCCCCCCCCCCCAGCCACGTGCCGGCGGGGACCGAGCCGTTCCGTGGGAGCCGTCGGTGCCCTAAGTTTGGGCTGGAATAAACCTCCACCTCCCGCCTCCCGCCCAGAAATTGGGACTCGGGGCTCCGGGCTGGGCGGGGGACCGGGGTGGGGGTGGGTTCTTGCAGCCCTCCCTAGAGGGCCCGTGGGCCTCCGCGTCAAGTTTCTCTTTCAGTTTTCTAGCTGTCCCCCCTCGGGGGAAGCCCCGGTGGGGCAAGGGGAGAGGAAGAGGGGGAGGGCACCTGACTTTCAAGAGCCCCTCCCCAAGCCTTAGCGGGTTCCTTGTTGGAGGGCAGGGCGGCCTTCCCCTCCTCACGGCCTTTCTTCCCGCAAAGGAAAGCGTGTCTGTGGGAGGGGAGGAGCCTGGCCTGACCGCCGTCCAGGGACGGGTGGGCATGGTAGGGCCAGAGGCGGGCGCAGCCCTCGCTCCTGTCGAGGAGAATCCTCTGCAGCCCTCTGCTCGCCCTAGGTGAACGGACATGGCGGGCTGGATCCAAGCCCAGCAGCTGCAGGGAGATGCGCTGCGCCAGATGCAGGTGCTGTACGGGCAGCACTTCCCCATCGAGGTTCGGCACTACTTGGCCCAGTGGATTGAGAGCCAGCCATGGTAAGTCCCCTGCCCTGGGCGATCATCTGCGGGGGCCTTACCACAGGCCCTTTGACCTTTAGCGCTTCTCTGTGTTTTGGTGTGATTCTAGCCCTTTCTGCCCCTCCTGCAGAAGGGGTGGTGTCCCTGGGAAAGGGGAACAGGGAAATGGGACCTTGGGAAGGGAGGGGGTGTTTCTAGACCGTGATGCCTGTGGAGTTGCCCAGAACAAGTCTTGTGGGCTCTGGAGTGCCCTTGGTCTGGAGCCTGGGATTTCCAACTCCCTCTTGGTGCCTGACCTCCTTGCCCAAGGAGACGCCATGGTAGTCTTCTCTCCCCTGCCCTGCCCCCAAGGGATGCCATCGACCCGGAGAATCCCCAGGACCAAGCCCAGGCCTCCCAGCTCCTGGAGGGCCTGGTGCAGGAGCTGCAGAAGAAGGCGGAGCACCAAGTCGGGGAGGATGGGTTCTTACTGAAGATCAAGCTGGGGCACTATGCTACGCAGCTCCAGGTGGGTGTGAACACGGGCTCATCTGCAGGAAAGCAGTGTCTGCCTTTTCTTTCCAGCAACCGAACCCCTGGGTTTTTTCCTGGCCTGGTCACTGACTCACCGTGTGACCCTGAGCTGATCGGTAACTTTTCTGCTCTTCAATTTCCCCCACCCCCTCTTTCTAAATCAGACCTGTCAGATTCCTTGAGCATGCTACAAAGCGAAGGGTGAGGTATGTTTGTCCCCAACAGAAGGGAGTTGGGTGAAGTGGCATTTGAAACAGATCAAGTGAAAGGGATGGAGGTAGATTGAGTCAAGAGTCCTTTGTTTGACAAAGGAAGACTGAAAGCTCCTAGAAATGAGGAATGAGGCAAGCAGACGTCAGGACTCTTTTAAAGGTGGGAGAGCTGCGGAAGTCAGGTGGACAAGGAGCAGAATTGCCCTGGAGGCAAGAGCTAGATAGAAGAGCATTGAATGAAGGATGTAGTTGTTCAGTTGTGCCTTCTCCTTCTCTGTGGCTCATCTGCAGGAAAGCAGAGAGGTACCAGGGATGATATAGGGGAGAGAGGAGGTTTTTGTGGAAGAAGGAAAGGGGTGTGGGTGGTAATCACAAGTCAAGCATTTATTGGAACTTACTTGTATTCCTCACAGAACCCTTCTTAAATACAAGCAGCAGGGTGCCAGGGAGATAAAAAGTCCATCACAGAAGAGGGAGGAAAAAGGAGAAAGCTGGGAGGAAGAGGAAGGCAAAATAGGAACCCAAGGCCAGGGCAACAGTAGAAAGTACCTTGGCCTTGGCATTGGATTCTCCAAGTCTTGAGTCATCTGCTCAGTTGTTTGTTTCTGGACAAGTACTTAACCTTTCTGAGCATCAGTTTTCTCACCTGCAAAATGGGGCTGATAGTTTCTGTGGACTTCAGGGAATCTGTGCTCTGAAAGTCAAAGGAGACAAAGTAGACTGGAGGAGCTTTGGAAACTTTGGAAACTGGGTTTCTAATGCACTGCAAACCAGGTATGAAGAGCTGGGTAGAGGGGAATCGAGTCAAGGAGGGATAGAGGTGTCTGGTGACAGTTCCTGAGGTTTCTTGAGGAAAGCTGAGGCAGAAGGTAGAGGAGAGGAAGTGTGGGGGGGTGCCACATGGCACCGTGGGGGGCCGTGATGGGAATGTCAGGAGGCCAGTTGTAACTGCTATTGGATTCTCTCAG
This sequence comes from Mustela nivalis, assembly GCF_964662115.1. Taxonomy (NCBI): domain Eukaryota; kingdom Metazoa; phylum Chordata; class Mammalia; order Carnivora; family Mustelidae; genus Mustela; species Mustela nivalis. The sequence goes on from NC_139036.1 coordinate 42,757,383, forward strand.
AACACGTACGACCGCTGTCCCATGGAGCTGGTCCGCTGCATCCGACATATTCTGTACAATGAACAGAGGCTGGTGCGAGAAGCCAACAATGTGAGTGTCCCGTGGGTGTGGGGAGAGGAGCTGGGAAGTCCTTCTACACGCCTTTTTCTGCAGACAAAACTGTATTCTATAAATGCTGACAAGAGAACACCAAGGAGATAAGGGACATGGGCAAGTGTGAGAGAAGCAACAGCACATGGTAGTTACAGTCCCTGTACCTTCTCTTCAGGCCCTGGCTTCAGGCCCCCCTGCTCAGTCACTTACTAGCTGTGTGACTTGAACAAGTTACTTAACCTCACTGAGCCTCTGTTTTTTCAGTTGTAAATGGGGCTAGTAACAGTATCTTCCTTATAGAGTTAGTGTCAGGGTTAAATGAGATACTGTGTGGGCCACAGATAGACAAACAGACTAATGAAACAGAAAAGGAAGCCCTATACACACACACACACACACACACACACACACACCCTGCAAATTCAACCCTCATTAGACATGGGATCACAAGCCACCAGGGAGAAGAAGTATTTGGCGTTTAATAAATGGTGCTAGGGTTGAAGGGAGAAATGTTCTCTGGTGGTGTCTGTGAGGGGAGGTGGAGTTGAGGTCTGGGTTGGAAGAGAACCCTGGTCAGCTCCAAGAGGTGAGGTCCAGAGAGGCAAGAAGAGACTCATCCCCCAAGCTCTCTAATCATGAAGGCATTGAACATCTGCTTGAACAATGGGACAAATATTATCTTATCTAGAGTAAAGCAAGATGAATTTCCTTTTTTTTTTTTTTAAGATTTTATTTGTTTATTTGACAGAGATCACAAGTAGGCAGAGAGGCAGGCAGAGAGAGGGGGAAGCAGGCTCCCTGCTGAGCAGAGAGCCTGATTCGGGGCTTGATCCCAGAACCCTGGGATCATGACCTGAGCCAAAGGCAGAGGCCTTAACCCACTGAGCCACCCAGGCACCCCACAAGATGAATTTCATAAAGTGGCCGCACATGGGTAAAGACCACAGAATAGTGCCCAGAACATATTTATTTATTGCAGTGGATGCTGATTTCAGGAATTTTACAGTTCATTCAGTTAACATGTATGGAGGTCCTGTGGTGTCTGACACTGGGCTAGGACTGGACAAACAGACCAAAGCCTGGTCCCTACCTAAAAGGGATTCAAGCAATGATAGATTCTCTAGGAGTGAGTAGGGGTGAGCTTGGTACTAAGGGGGCATATTTGGAAAAAGTACCCAACTCAGACTAGGGCAGCCTGGCAGGGGAATGTCTTGAGGACAGGAGTGTCTAAACAGGGGGGAAAGGGGAAGAAGGAAAGGTGAACAAAAGGAACAAGAGTATTATATGTGTGGGCAGGAAGGCAGGAACCATCTGAACACATCTGAAGACCTGTAAAGGGTCAGTGATATTGGGGAGAAGGGAGCCAGTTGAGGAGCCCCAGTGGGTAAAGCCAGAGAGGAGGCAGAAGCCAGGTCACAAAGAGTCTTCTGGGAAAACTGTTGTAGCCCTTGACTTGTTGCCACCACAGAACTATCTGTAAACATACAAATGAATTCCACTCCAGTTAAGAAATACATGTCTAAAAGAAAAGAAAAGAAAAGAAATACATGTCTACAGCATACGTGTTGTCATGGTCACGAGGAAAATCGTTCCTTCTCCAAACCATCAGGCTGTTCTTGAAAACCTCTGACGTGCTACCCTTTGGGGATTTTGTGGCATACAAGACAGACAAGGTTCTAGCACTTGAGAGCTTATATCCTAGTGCGTGGAGGCAGACAAAATAGAAATAAAAACATAAAGGAATAAGACACTTTCAGATAAGGGTGTGGCTATTTGAAATTGGCCCATCAGAGAAAGCCAATCTGGAAAGGTGCCAGTTGAAATGCCAGCCTTAGGAAGTTTTGGTGTTAGAATGTTCCAGAGAAAAGGAACAACAAGTGCAAAGGCCCTGAGGCGGGAACATGTTTGTGTATTCAAGGAACGGAAAGTACCTGGTGTGCTTGGGCAACAGTCATGCTGGGGAATGGTGGAGGTAGGCAGAAGCTCTCCCCTAGAGCTAGGGAAGGAGTTTGGATTTTATTCTGAGAACAGTTTACTGGACAGGCCCTGATGACTGACTCTCAGCCAGTTGTGGAAGTAGTAGAGCAGACTGGGTCACTTAAATGGCCTTACTTATACCTCCCCTGTAACTTTCCTCAGTTACAAGAAGGTCTTGAGTAAGGACACAGATGCTGTGTGTTCACACAGCCTTGTTCCCTGCTGTGTCCCCAGCACCTCACACGGTCCATGGCATCGGGTCGATGAACGAATGTGGAACAAGGGGTCACCATCATTAGTCTGCAAACCCAGATAACCCCTGGCTGTGCTGAGTTCTACTCTCTCCAAAGAGGGCTTAGATGGACCCTGTTTGGGTGACTCTGGTGGAGGCCAGAGCTACCAACAGAAGTTTCCCCTATCCTTTATGAAGTTGCCATAATCTGCCAGGTCCCTTGTGTCCCCCTCCTTTCCAACTCCATACCAGTTCCAACCCGTGCTGCCTGCACTCTCCCCTTGCTATGTCCCCAGGGGAATTCTCCAGCTGGGATCCTGGTTGACGCCATGTCCCAGAAACACCTCCAGATCAACCAGACGTTTGAGGAGCTACGGCTGGTCACACAGGACACAGAGAATGAACTGAAGAAGCTGCAGCAGACCCAGGAGTACTTCATCATCCAGTATCAGGAGAGCCTGCGGATCCAGGGTGAGGCCCGCACGACCGAGGTGGTGTGTGTCACGAGGCCAGGAGTGAGGACCACTCTGTGTGCTCCTGCAGGGTCCGGGCTGTGTCTGTCTCCACAGAGCCTTACCCAAAGCTCTGGAGAAGTAATAGTTCTTACTGAGCTCCTGCTGTGGGCCAGACCCCAAGCTCAGCCCTTTGCGTGCATTTTTCTTTTCTTTTGCATGCATGCTTTTTCAATCCAGACTTTACAATAGTCCCAAGAAGTAGGTAGCTGTATTATTCCTATTTTGTAGATGGTTCTAGTTATGTGGCCTGGATTGCTTATAAGTTGCAGAACCAGATCTCAACTAGAGATAATGTCGTAAAATCCCAGTACTTTACTAAACAACATTCTCCCCCTGATTGTAGGTATTCAGTGAGTATCTCAATGACTGGATGAACACAGACAAAGTGTTCCCCACTCAGAGGGAGGACTTAGGTGGGGAGTCTTCTGGTTGAACCAGGCTGGGGAGAGGTGGGACTCCAGAAATGCCCCTTCTTGAGCCTCCCCGATAGGAGATGGAACTGGGAAGTGGAGGTGACAGTGAAACATTGTCCTGTCTCCTAGGTCTGTAGTTAGCCAGTGGCTATTGTGATAAGTGTGTGGGGAAAGAAAATTTAACTCAGAGCATATTAACTCCCAGTACGATTTGAGGAGTCTTGAGACCTGGTGCATCGTCCCCCAACTCCAGACTGACTCCAGAGGTGTTCCATCCCATCCTCTGGAGAACAGGAATTGTCAAGCTGCCTTTCCTTTTATTCTTCTTTCTCTGGCTTCTTAAGGTAAAGCCGTAGGCCATTGACTTTAGACCTTTCTTCTTTTCTGATACATATTTTCAGAGCTTTAAATTTCCCTCCGAGCAACGCTTTAGCTGCATTTCATGATTTTAACGATGCTGTATATTCATTATTATTCAGTTTTGAAATTTCTTTTCTGAATAATTATTTTGTCCACACATTATTTAGGAGTATATTGTTTAATTTCCAAGTATTGGGGTTTTTCCCCTTTTATGTCATACTGTTATTGATTTGGTTTGCATTTTATTATTGAATTCCACCATTGTCAGAGAACATACTCTAAATGATCTCAGTTCTTTTAAATTTATTGAGACATGTTTTATGGCCCAGTGTATACTGTATCTTGGTGAATGTATCTTGTGGACTTCAAAAGAGTGCATGTCTCACCATTGTTTCATTTAAAAGTAGCAATTTTAAGTTAAATAATGTTAACATAAGAAAGTTTTACTAAAAAAGTCACCCAAACCAACGTCTGTATTTTCCAAAACAAAGTTTAGTAAGAAGCATTGCTTTAGATTTTTACATATCTCTTTAATATGAGGCTTAATAGGAGATACCTAGGTCTTGCTTTCTTTTTTTAAAAGATTTTATTTATTTATTTGACAGAGATCACAAGTAGGCAGAGAGGCAGGCCAGGGTGGGTGGGGGAAGCAGGCTCCCCGTTGAGCAGAGAGCCTGATGCAGGACTCCATCCCAGGGCCCTGGGATCATGACCCGAGCCGAAGGCAGAGGCTCAACCCACTGAGCCACCCAGGCGCCCTGGGTCTTGCTTTCAATCTACTATGATATCACATATCTTGAAACCTTTAGAAAATGTCACTGTATTTCTATAAGAGATTGAAAGAGAAAAAGGCAAGTAAGGTCTTCTGACCTCATAAAAACAGTTTTAACTTTGTAGGCTGCCAGTAGAGTTCTTGAGAACCCTCTAGAGATCCCTAGTCCACACTTTGAGAACCACTGTGATCTCAGTCTTGATTGATTGATTTCTTTTTTTTTTTTTTTTTTTTACCTAATTGTTCTATCAAATGGTGAAAGAGAAGGACCAAAATCTCCTATTATATTGTGGAATTGTCCGCTTCTTATTTCTGTAAATATTTTGTGTATTTTGAAGCTTTGTTATTAGATGCATATAAGTTTATGATTATAATATCTTTCTGATTGACTGATACCATAATAACTATGAAATGCCCTTCTTGATCTCTGGTAATACCTTTTGCTTTGAAGTCTACTTCAGCCTTCTTATTCTATATAGCCACAAGGCATCTTGATAACATGTTTTTTAAATTTAAAATGTGGATACCATATCATTGATTCTTGCTTTTATGAGTATTCTGACAATTTCTGCTTTTAATAGAGATGTTTAGTCCACTAATATTTAACATACTATTTAATACAGTTGCACTGTATTAAACATTTTAATGTTTATTTTCTGTTTTCTCCCTAAATTTTTAATTATTTTCTTCCATTCCTCCCTTTTTAAAACTATTTGAATTTTTTTTTAGAATGCTGTTATGCTGTTTTATTTCTTTTTAAGATTTATTTAGTTATTTACTAGAGAGAGAGAGAGAAAGAGAGAGCATGCGGGGTTTGGGGCAGGGGGAGAAGGAGAAGGAGAGAAGCAGACTCCTGGTTGAGTGCAGAGCCCCATGCAGGGCTCTATCTCAGGACCCTGAATCATGACCTGAGCAGAAATCAAGAGTCTGATGCTTAGTTGGCTGAAGCACCCAGGTGCCCCTATGCTGTTTTAATTTAACTATTTAAGTTCTCCTCACCCTGCTCTGTCAGTGTTTCCCATACTCTGAATTCCTCAACGCGTTGCCAGAATCATAGTAGGTGTTAAGTAAATGTTGGTGGTATGATTCTAGCATGTCTTCCTCTGAATCCATCTTGGACTGACCCCAGAGAAAGGGTGGACCTCTTCGTAGATTAAGGAACAGGAGAATTCAGGCTGTCGGGTTTTTGGTTTGTTTGTTTGTTTTAAGATTTTATTTATTTATTAGAGAGAGAGAGAACATGTGAGGGGAGGAGCAGAGGAAGAGGGAAAAGCAGACTCCCCATTGAGCACAGAGCCCGTTGCAAGGCTCTTTCTCAGGACCCTGAGATCATGACCTGAGCAAAAGCCACACGTTCTGCCCCAGGCTGTCAGTTCTAACCCCAGTCTTTGATGGTTGATAGTACTTCCAGTCCTCTTCTTGGGTTTTCTGTTTCCTATTTATGGGTTTGCATTAGATTCTGCTTTGGGTTTCTACCCATCATGCAATGTCAGTTCAGTCTCATTTATCAAGTTGACTCATCAGAAACACAGACTATTGTTCTGTTTGTGCAAGAGAAGGCTCAACTCCCTCCAGTGGAGCAGAGAATTGCCTTCCATCTCCCGACCGCTTCCACAAAGTGCCAGGAGAGACCTAAGTGGGTCACTGGCCTTAGGGAGGTTGGGCCCAGGTATGGGGATCACCAGCACCCCCTGTGGGTGGCAGGATTTCTGAGGTGGCCTCAGACTACTCTGCTGTGTGCCACGGCTGGACGGTAGTCTTCTCTCTCAGTCCCCAGTCATGGGATCAGAACCGTATTTCTAGTTCTCCTCCAGTGCTAGGGTTTCCCGGGCTGTCTTGAGTTGCTTTCGTCTGTCCCAGCTTGTGTGTCCATGAGGCAGGGCCTCGGTCAGTGTGACATGGCCCTTGACCACAACATGCTGATGCTCCCATCTCCTTGTCTCAGCCCAAGTGAGGACACTGGGATACTTAGCAAGACGCTGGGCAGGCCGTGATAATCCCAGCGTGGAGGACAGTGGTTACCTTTGGAGGCCGGGATAGGTTTGCAAGCAGGGAAGGACATACAGGTGGCTTTCCTGTGGTTTCTTCAGCTGGGTTATCAATACACAGGTGTTCCTTGCATCACTCTTTCTACCTTCCCTGGGTCTGAAGTATTTCATAATAGATTTTTTGTTGAACGGTAAGGAGGCCTCCCTGACTCCCTCTTCGTGCCATGGATGAGAGCCCCATGCTAGCGTGGAGAGAAGCTGCCTCCCTGTCCTGAGAGAATCTTGCTGTTTCTGTGTTGCTGCCAGTGGGCGCTGGACATTCCCTCCCTCTCGCCACCTTCTCCTTCTGTCCCTGTGTGTGCCTGTCTGTGCCTCTCCATCTCCTTCTGGTTGGTCCGCTGAGCTCACGGTCACCCAGCCTGGACAAACCAACATGTTAGGCCCCTGCCAGCACTTGGAGAAACCCCTTGTTCCAGAGGAGAGGCTGCTGGGCTCCTGGTGGGGGACAGAGCCTGTGGGGCGGGGGCTTCCCTAGGCGGTCCTTCTGTGGCGGTGGGACTGAACAGCCCCTTGTCTCTGGCACCCTGTAACCTGCACTGGAAACCACGGCCCAGGAAGGACCAGCTCTGACCTTCAGGGCCCACGAGCCGGGAGGTTCCTTGAGCCTTTGGTGGATCATCACTTACTTATTCCTTGTCGGCTCACTGAGGCAGGGGCCAAGATTCTCCCATTTTGCACATGGGTAAACTGAGGCCCAGAAAAGGGAAATGATTTTCCCAAGGTTCCCCAGTTAGTAAACAGTGAGGTCATACATTGAACCAGGCAGCAAGGCTCCACACTGGACCCCTGTGTGGCGTGAGGAGGTCTGGGCAGGCAGCTGTGTAGACTAAGATGGAAGGGAGGCCTCAGGGGGGGCTGTGCCCCCAGGTTTCCATCTGCACAGTCCCTAAAGGGGAGATCACAGTCGAGAGGCCAGGGCCCAGAGCCCGCTCAGGTCTGGCTCCCTTGGCTGCTGGAGCCCCAAGTCGCCATCGGTCCGATGTTGGGCAGACCCTCAGGGCCTTGCCTCCAGATCAGGTATTGGTGTTCTACTGGGCTTCCTGCAGGAAGCCAGGAAATGATGGTCGCGGGTGTCCCATCGCCTCTTCTAGCTCAGTTTGCCGGGCTGAACCAGCTGAGTCCCCAGGAGCGTCTGAGCCGGGAGACTGCCCTCCAGCAGAAGCAGGTGTCCCTGGAGGCCTGGCTGCAGCATGAGGCCCAGACGCTGCAGCAGTACCGTGTGGTAAGTGCGGTCTGCGTCCTCTGCTCCCAAGCGCGGAGGTCCACATCCCGGGCCATCCGGGGAGCCCAAGAGAGGGCTAGGGCCAGGAGGAGAGCGGGACCCTGGAGAGCTGGAGGCCAGAACCTTCTTTACTGTGGGGAGCATGTGAGGCAGAGCGGGTTTGGGAGGGGGAGGGCCTGTGCACGGGGCCTGGTCCCCAGCCCTGCCTCCCGAGTGAGGGCTGTTCTGTGGGAACCCAGAAGGGCCTGCTGTCTCCACCTGCCTTCAGGAGCTGGCCGAGAAGCACCAGAAGACCCTGCAGCTGCTGCGGAAGCAGCAGACCATCATTCTGGACGATGAGCTGATCCAGTGGAAGCGGCGGCAACAGCTGGCAGGGAACGGAGGGCCCCCCGAGGGCAGCCTGGACGTGCTGCAGTCCTGGTAATGGTGTTTGGGGGTGGCTGGGGGCAGGGGCGCTGCTTCTGGTGACTCCTTGGGCAGCCAGCTCTCTCTGTGCTGTAGCAAGGCTTAGTTCACCGAGGATTCTGGCTCCTGATGCTGGCTTTGGGGCCCCCATCATGTGCCATGTGCCCAGGAAGGGAGTTCCTGTGCTGGGGAGGGGACAGGGCTGGGTATGCAGAGTGAGCCTCAGGCGGAGCAGACCGGTTCCGGGGTGCTGGTCCCGCGCAGCTCTGTGTTCCTGAAAGGCTTTGGGGTCAGGAGTGGTGGCTGAGGTGCAGAACCTTCCAGGAGGAGGGAGGAGCTGGGTCTTGGGGCATTCTCTCCAGACTGGGGCCTCTCGGTCGAGCCTGGGGCATGGGGTGATACCATTGTCCTCCCGGTGGCCTGGGGCTCCCGTGCAGGTGTGAGAAGTTGGCCGAGATCATCTGGCAGAACCGGCAGCAGATCCGCAGGGCTGAGCACCTCTGCCAGCAGCTGCCCATCCCCGGCCCAGTGGAGGAGATGCTGGCTGAGGTCAACGCCACTATCACAGACATCATCTCAGCCCTGGTGACCAGGTGATTGCTGCCTCCAGTACGCCCAGCTCCTGGGTGGTTGGCGTGGAGCAGGCCAGGGATGCTCTGCCCACCGGGGTTGTGGTAGGGAGGCTCTCGTTGGAATCCTTGTCTCTTTTGCCTTGGGTCCCCATCCCTCTCTGTCCTCAGTTGCAGTGGCTGCTTGGTGTTGACCTTGCCCAGTCTCTGTTGTGGACGCTCCATGGACTACCCTTGTCCGCCCCCCAGCTTGGGCCAGCTGCTGAGTCATGTCACTGCCTCCCCTCCCACCACCTCTTCTGACTCTCGGTGTCCTCCCTGGGAACAGGAGCTGTGCCGTGTGCCCTTCCTTTGCCTGCCGAGCCCCGGTAGCCTCCCCACGTCTGTGGGCAGACCCTGTCCCCTGAGTCAGCATCATGTGTGGTCTGGTCCCTTGTGTCCCCGCAGCACGTTCATCATTGAGAAGCAGCCCCCTCAGGTCCTGAAGACCCAGACCAAGTTTGCAGCGACGGTGCGCCTGCTGGTGGGCGGGAAGCTGAACGTGCACATGAACCCCCCCCAGGTGAAGGCCACCATCATCAGCGAGCAGCAGGCCAAGTCGCTGCTCAAGAACGAGAACACCCGCAAGTACGCGTTTCTCTCTGGACTGGGAGTGCCTGTCTATTCTGTACCTAAGGTTCTGGGTGATGGAAGCAGCTCAGCCTCCCTCCCTACAGCCGTGGTGCAGTGTCTCTCCGGTTCTTTCTGTCTGTCCTGGGATACACGTTGTGCTTCTTGACATGTAGTAGGTCAACATGGATTGCACTGCTGGCTTGTTCTGGTACCTGTGCTAATCCCTGGGACAGAGCTGCAATCCACACCGCACTTGGCTCTGTCTTCTTCGCCTAGCCCCCGCAGAGCTAGCAGTGGTCATGAGAAGGGGAGTGTGCACCAGGGGAGACAGAAGGCACCGTGGAAGTGGGTCGCGCTGGGGGCGGGGCAGAATGACAGTGTCAGGTCGTGGGATGAATGGGAGCAGCTAGGGAGAGCGTGCGGGGGCGGCCGGGGAGACTCTCAGAAAACATGGGCCTTATCCGAAAGGAGACTGTAGGAAAGATGACTGTGGCTGGAGAACCCAGGGCAGGATCCGGGGATCAGGGCAGGCCCGCACGAAGGATGCAGTGAATGAGGGAGTTACTGGGTGAAGTGGGAGACTGGGTCGTGTGTATTGAGAGCCTACTGTGGCATCTGGGAATAGGATGATAAAGAAGCCAGAGAGGTTCTCCTGTTCTTAGAGCTTACATTTTGGCTGGGGAAGGAGACAGTTCTATGCTTGTGGTAATCTTGCAGTGTCAAAAAGTGATAGACTCTAGAAAGAGAATGAAAGCAGTGACATCATGGCATCCAGATGGATGTTACCTCACCACATGAGGGGCCACAGAAGGGCTTTCTGAGGAGATGTTTGAGTTGAGACCTAAACAAGAGGGTTCGGGGCACCCGGAAGAGCGGGTGCCCAAGTCCTGAGGTAGCACCAAGTCCTGAGGTAGCACCTGTTTGCGTGTTCGGCAAACAGATAAGGCGGCCTGGATTGCTTGTCCTGAGTGAGGGGAGAGGAACCCAAGAGGCCAGGGAGCCAGGCTGGGTTTGACTCTAGGGTCCTTGTAGGCTGTGGTCATGGTTATTATTTTTTTTTTCATTTTTTAAAAAATTTATTTATTTGACAGAAATCACAAGTAGGCAGAGAGGCAGAGAGACAGGGGAAGCAGGCTCCCTGCTGAGCAGAGAGCCCAATGCGGAGCTCGATCCCAGGAGCCTGAGATCATGACCCAAGCCGAAGGCAGAGGCCTTAACCCACTGAGCCACCCAGGCGCCCCTGGTCATGGTTATTATTTTAGCTGCACCAGAAGCTGTCAGAGCCAAAGGCCCCTGCATCAGTCTCAATGCCGACAGAGTTGCTAACCTAATGATAGAGACCCAGAGCCCACCCTTGAAGACTTTGCTTTACACTCAGGCCTGAGACATGGAGAGAGAGAGCACGAGCAGGGAGAGGGCAGAGGGAGAACCAGAGGGGAGAGGGACAAGCAGACTCCACACTGAGCAGGGAGCCCCACGCAGGACTTGATCCTGGGACTCTGCAGTCACAACCTGAGCCAAAATCAAGAGTTGTCCACTTACCCGACTGAGCCACCCAGGCGCCCAGAGGGGAACACTCAAAGGGGAAGGGGGAGGGGCAGCCTCTCATGGCTGGGCTTTCGGGCATGAACACTGGGCCCAGGGCACACACAGAGCCACCCCCCTGGCCTGGGGCCCACGTGGCTGTGGGGGTCACCTCTCCTTCGCAGCGAGTGCAGTGGCGAGATCCTGAACAACTGCTGTGTGATGGAGTATCACCAGGCCACCGGCACCCTCAGCGCTCACTTCAGGAACATGGTGAGTCCAGGGCCTGACCCCTGAGGGGGGTCCGTCCCCCCGCCCCCCGGGGCCGAGTCCCCGTAACCAGCCACTTTTTCCTTGTCCCCCTCTGCCCTCCCCCACCACAGTCACTAAAGAGGATTAAGCGGGCTGACCGGAGGGGCGCGGAGTCTGTGACCGAGGAGAAATTCACGGTCCTGTTTGAGTCTCAGTTCAGCGTTGGCAGCAATGAGCTTGTGTTCCAGGTGAAGGTGAGGCCTCGCTCTCCCATCCCCCACAGGTCACCCAGAAAGGTGGAAACTTCCCTGAGGCCACCTGACTGGTTTGGGAAAGCCAGAGAGCTCAGAATGCTCACACGGTCATGGCCCATTGGCCCATGTAGCCCAGAAGGCTCTCAGAAAACCTGTTTCACTCTGCTGGTGCGTGCTTGCTGTGTTCTCATCTGGGGCCGGCCACAGAGCTTAAGTAATGGGCCAAGAAGAACTAGGTTTGGGGTTTTTTTGTTTGTTTAGTTTTGCTTTGGTGTCATTGGGAGGTTTCGTGGGTGGGATCGAGGGTGAGGAATGAGGGCTCGGTGTGGTCGTGTGCCTGCTACACTCATTCCTGTGACTCCCGTTAGACTCTGTCCCTTCCCGTGGTTGTCATCGTTCACGGCAGCCAGGACCACAATGCAACCGCCACCGTGCTGTGGGACAACGCCTTTGCCGAGCCGGTGAGTCCTCATGGGACCCCCATCTCAGCACCCCCTATCCTGGAGTCTCCCTGGATCGGCCCCAAGCCGTGGTCCCCTGTCAACCTTAGGGCCCCACTGGAGCTGAGGTGCGGTAAGGGACAGCTCATGTGAGCGTGTTGCCTGTGGCATGTCCCTAGGCTTCGTCTGGGTTCCGGGTCTCAGGAGGGGGATTTCCTAGGTCTATGAGCTTAGCTGTTGGGCTCTGGTCTCTGATCTTCCTTCTGCTTATGGTTTGGGTCCCTGACCTCTATCCCAGGCCCCTGGTCTCGGTCTCTATCACCATCTGCCCACCCCTGCTGCCCTGCCTTTTCTTTTCTTTTCTCTTCTCTTTTTTCTTTTCATTTCTTTTCTTTTTTAAGATTTTGTTTTTATTTGAGATCGCATGTGTGAGAGAAAGCACAAATAGGGGGTGGGGATAAGCAGGTCCCACACTGAGCAGGGAGCCCAGTGCAGGGCTCCATCCCAGGACCCTGAGATCATGACCTGAGCAGAAGGCAGATGCTCAACTGACTGAGCCACCCAGGCGCCCACCGCCTTGCCTTTCTTTTTCTTGTATTTGTGTCTCCTTTTCTGGCTCTTTCTTAGTCTTCTTTGTCTCTTGGTGTCTGTGGGCCTGAGAGTGTGGGTGTGTGCACGGGTGCGCGTGCGTGTAAATATTTCCTACTCCCTCGGTCTGCTTTCTCTTCCCTCCGCCTCAGGGCAGGGTGCCATTCGCCGTGCCCGACAAAGTGCTGTGGCCGCAGCTGTGTGAGGCTCTCAACATGAAATTCAAGGCCGAAGTGCAGAGCAACCGCGGCCTGACCAAGGAGAACCTCGTGTTCCTGGCCCAGAAACTGTTCAACATCAGCAGCAGCCACCTTGAAGACTATAATGGCATGTCCGTGTCCTGGTCCCAGTTCAACAGGGTGAGGGACCTGCCACCAGCTGCCTGCCCGGGGCCACCTGTGCCCCACCAGGCTTTCCCCACCTCACAGACACTTTCGTTCCTGGCCTCGGTCAGCAAACCCCCTCTCCATCCTGACCTGCCCTCTCCTACAACCAGGAGAGACGGGGGCTAATACACCAGGGAACGGAGGCAGGGGTAGCAGGAAACTGCACGGAGCTCTTTGAGCCAGAGCAGGACAGTGGAAGGAACCCGGGGCTGGGAGTCTGGATCCTTGAGTTCCTGCCCTAGGTTGGTTAACTAAGTGGCCAGGTCCTTCCTTTCTCTGTGCCTCAGTTTCCCCTTCTGTCCACTGGGGACAGAAGTGACTTTGGAGGTCTCAGCTTGCACAATTTTGGACACCTCCTACCCCTGCCCCTGTGCCTGAGAGGCAAGAGGCAGGTTTAGTCTCTCGTTCCCAGGCTGCAGGCTGGGGGCTGTGTCCATTTATGGCCCACTGGAGTGCAGGACGAGTAGGGTGAGGGATTGGGAGAGGTTTCCCTGAGGACAAGTTGGCACAGACTGTTCCCTGGGTCACCCGTGATGATGGGGCCACAAACCCTGACTTGGGGTTTCCTGGGGACTCTCAGGAGAACTTGCCGGGCTGGAACTACACCTTCTGGCAGTGGTTTGATGGGGTCATGGAGGTGCTGAAGAAGCATCACAAGCCCCATTGGAATGACGGGTGAGGAATGGGGGGCCCCAGGAGTGGGAGGCCATGGGCTCAGGGGACAGGAGATGCTGGACTGGTAATGACACTCTATGCTCCGTGCACCCAGGGCCATCCTAGGTTTTGTGAACAAGCAACAGGCCCATGACCTGCTCATCAACAAGCCCGATGGGACCTTTTTATTACGCTTTAGCGACTCCGAAATCGGGGGCATCACCATTGCCTGGAAGTTTGACTCTCGTGAGTGCCCTGGCTCCCATTTCCTTGCTCCCCATTCCCCATCAGGTCTGCATCCTTAAATGGTTTCCCCAGGGGAAAGACTGGAACTGAACGCAGAAGTAGGGGATAACTGTTGCTCAGAAATACATTCCCTTTCTACCATTTTCCATCATGGAGAACTTAAGATCACTGGCCTTGTGGCCTCCAAGAGCCACTGGGGGACTCCTTCAGAGGTTCTGAGTTCTCCCTTCTCTGCTCTGACCTAGTGTTGCTGGCGTCTACTTGCTTGGTTCGCTGGGAGAATGTTCCCTTGGTCACTTGCTCACCCTGTGCCAAGGAGTTCCAGACAAGGTGGAGGGTTGCAGTGCAGACTAGTAAAAACCCAGATGTCTCCACACACCAGATCTCAAACCCCATAACCCTGACCCTTCTCCCGAGGGTGGTGGGTAGTGGGAATGAGCTCGTTCTTTTCACAGCTGACCGCAACCTGTGGAACCTGAAGCCATTCACCACGCGGGACTTCTCCATTCGGTCGCTGGCTGACCGACTAGGGGACCTGAGCTATCTCATCTACGTATTTCCCGACCGGCCCAAGGATGAAGTCTTCTCCAAGTACTACACCCCTGTGCTCGGTGCGTCCTGCCCTGGTACTCCTGGGCCCTTCCGCAGCCTGTGGGCAAAGCTCTTGGGGCAAGACAGCAGGGACTCCCCATGAAGAGCCCCAGAGCCATGTCCCCCATGGGCTTGGTCGGTGGCTTGGTGTGGGGCCCATAGAGGGGATTTCAGGGCTCACAACCGAGAGGGAAAACAAAACCTCTGACCCAGCTTTCTTCTCTGTAAAGTGGAAAGCTGGGTGGATTCTCACTTCTGCACCCTTGGAGGACGAAGGGGCAGAGCTGGCCAGGATAATGATACCCACAGATAATGCACTACTCCCGTCTTCATCAGCTGCTCTCATGGCTCCCACCTTCAAACCTGCCCCCAGGTTGAATAAGGGAAGCAAAATGGACAGGTTTTTCCTCTTCAACTTGTCCCCAGCCAACTGTTGCGTTTGCTGCTTGGCATTGGTTCTGCTTCCTTGGCAGGGGTGGGGTGATGAGAGAGCGAGCAAAGGACCAGAAAAGAAAGGAGGAGGAAGGAGGAGATTGGAGTGAGGGGTCTGGGTGGCCCTTGGACGGGGTCCACGGGCAGGTGTTTATAGGAGTCTGGGGAAATCTCATCACCGCTGAGGCCTCACAGTGATTGGGTAGGAGGCAGACCGCATGCCGTGGGCTTCCACTACCTGGGAGCTCCCTGAGGCTGGTTCTCATCACGCTCCCCCCTTGGCAGCTAAAGCAGTGGATGGATATGTGAAGCCACAGATCAAGCAAGTGGTCCCTGAGTAAGTACCCAGGGTCTGGCTCTGGTCTCCTGCTGCCTCCTTTCTCTCTCCCCCAGCCCCCCTCACCGCTAAGCCCTGCTCTGCCCACTCACCAGCCCTGTGTAGCCCAGCCCTTTCTTCCCCCCTAAAACCTGGCTTAGCCCTGGAGAGGGAACTGGGCTTAGTCTCAATGGGACCAGGACCCAGGGCCTCACTCGAGCTGGAGTCCCAGGCCCAGTGGGCACTTTGCCCTTCCACACCCCCCTAAAAATGTAAAAAGGCCCCCTCACCCAAACCCTCCCCAGGCCAGCTGCTGCCCGGAGGCCGCTGAGGCTCTGCCGTGTTTCTCCTGCAGGTTTGTGAATGCGTCTGCTGACTCTGCGGGGGGCAGCGCCACCTACATGGACCAGGCCCCCTCCCCAGCCGTGTGCCCCCCGGCTCATTATAACATGTACCCCCAAAAGTAAGTTGTGTTCTGATGGGGCTCTGCGGGGAGGTACTGTGCACTTGGTCTCAGGCCGGGCCCCCAGAGGGCTGGTGGGCAAAGGGCCCCAGAGCTCCTGTGGGTTCGAGACCACCCAGGCAGGGCTCAGGCCCATGCTCAGGAGCAGAGAGGGAGATCAGCCAGTAAAAATGCAGAGCATAAGCTACATGTAGCAGGGTCCTTGCTTTGGTGCTGACTAGCTGTGTGACCTTGGGGAAATGATTGAGCCTCCCAGATGCTCAGTTTCCTCCTCTGTAAAAGGGAGGCAAGAACACCTACCCCATGGGATGGGAGGGGTGGGGGGGGCGGGACTGAGTCAGGTTACACATTTAGCTCTGGGAGGCTGTTGCAAAGGTAGCTATGGAAGGGGGCAGTTGTTATCAGGAGTTGGATGGGAACGGGGTATCACTTGCTCCTTTCTGGAGGTCCCAGAGAATTCATTCTCTGCTGAGCTGTGGGTGGCCCCAGCTGGGTGTTTGGGTGCTTGGGAGGCACAGGCTGCACTGGGATGACCGTAGGCCTGAGAGTCACAAAGACTGGAATTCCAGTCCTGAATCCAGTTGCCAGCCAGGTGGCCCAGAGCGAGTTTCCAGACATGGCCGAGTCTCAGGTCCCCCCTCTGTGGAGTTTGAGCAAATACGGGGCCTTAACGGGAGGCTAAGGACTGGGGTCACGTGGTTTAAAGGCCCCGCCCCTTGCAGGTGATCGGCACCTGGAGCCCATGATTGAGTGGTCTAGCCTCTCAGTGGGCAGGATTCACTGGCCCAACTACCTCGTTTTGCGGAGGAGGACAGGAACAGGGGAGAGGGACTCTGATCCCCCTCAGTGAGGCAGGGAGAGTTGAGACTAGAGCTTGAGTATCTGTCTGTCAATAAGCCATGACACGGTTTCAGCTTGAGGTCGGGGGTGGGGGTGGGGGGCGGAGGGGCATCCCACCAGAGCCAGTCCTGTTCCCATGAGACCGTGGTCTGAATAGGGAGGGGGCCAGAGGCATGCTAGCTCCCTCCGACCTCCTTCTCCCCCTCTCTCCCAGCCCTGACGCCGTCCTCGACCAGGATGGAGAATTTGACCTGGATGAGACCATGGACGTGGCCCGGCACGTGGAGGAACTCCTGCGCCGCCGGATGGACGGTCTGGACCCCCGCCTCTCCCCGCCCGCTGGTCTTTTCACCTCGGCCCGAGGCTCGCTCTCATGAACATTCGAATCCCACGCATTTGGAAACAACACAGTGTGAAGGGGTCGTGTTAATGGGGATTTTAGTGTCTCTGTGCATACTGATGCCTCCGCCCGTGCACGTGTGTGCGCACGCACGCACGAGGTGTACCTGCCTCGCCTTCGCCCTCCTGGGCTGCGGTGGCAGGAACCACCAGCTTGCTGCTCAAATCGAGGTCCCCACGAGCCCACCGGGCCTGTGACTGTTAGGGGAGGGGCTCTGCTTTTGCTGCTGTCGCAGGTACTCGAGGCGATGCAGGTCCCCTGTTCCTGCCGGGGGGGGGGGGGGGGGGCGGGGGGGGTGTCCTTTCCTGCTCGGTAATGCCTCCGAGCTTAAGTCATGCTCCGGAGTTAGCAGCTTTGGCTCCCAAACGTGTGTGTGCGTGTTTTGGGTGTGCTGTCCATTGTCATGCACGTGTGTTGATCTATTGGTTTTCTTTCCCTCAGGAGGGAGGCTGGGCTTGTTTTGAGTAATATTTTGTATTTTATCTAATGACATATGGACTGGAGACTGTTTGTTCGGGTCTGTCAGAGCTGCTCCGAAGTCAGAGCTGCTTGGTCTCCGGGCCTCCTGGCCTCCGGGCCTTCCAGTCTCCAGCCAGGGGACCTGTGCTTCATGTCTGTGGTGCTGTTGCCCAGTCCTGCTGTCTTTTCCCGTGATCGCCTCCCCTCCATCAGGCCACAGCTTTCTTTCCCTGAGGCTCTGCAACCTTGCTCCCAGGAGAGGTAGGAGAGGGGCAGGAGCTGATATAAGACGTGGGGGGGGGGGGGGCGGGGGGCGGTGAACAGAGGGCCAGGGACTTGTGGGGCTGACCCCCTCTCCTCCTGGGGAAAAAAACCTGCAGTGAGAGACTGCCGCAGAGCCACTTGCTACGTGCCTGTGGAATGCTGAGTGAGGGGTGAAAGCTGATCTCGTTCCCTTCTGCCGGGTGGACCCGGACCAGGCCTCATCACAGCTGCAGAACGCTGAGGTCTGAGAAGGCCTTGCTTCCAGCCTCGAGTGCTCGTCCCTCTGGGGCACTGTGACCTACAGCCGGGGCAGCTGGTGGCATAGGTTCAGAGTCCGAGGTTTAAACATCCCAAGGGAAGGTGGGGACCAGAAGAGGGATCCTTGTGTACTTTGTACATAGGCCACATATTTGTGTAAACAGTGTTTTCAAATAAAGTATTTTTTTCATAAATTTGCTGGCCTGGCTCCTGGGTGGGCAGACCTGGGTAATGGGGACCCCCAGTGGTGGGCCTGTCTTGTTGTTTCCCTCCCGTGTGGCTGATGCTGTCATGTTTCCAAAGCTACCACTCTGCTCCCTCTTCCGTGGATTAGGGGTGCCCACTAGCCCTGGAACGCAGTCTGTGCTCCTCAGAAGACAAAATGACTACCGCTGGAGGCGTTGGAGTGGGGGGTGGCAGGAATTCTGGGGCAGGGGCCAGGAGCATTAAGATCCAGAGTCTGGGCCTCTCCTAATCAGCTATTGCTTAGGCAATCCTGAAGCCCTTGGGGGTGGGGGGGCATGGTGGTAGGGGGAGGGGGGTGCAGCAGAGAACCTCACCAGCAGTCCCTCCTTGCCCCGCCTCTTCTTGGACACCAGCAGGTGGCACCATCCCACTGCCACCAGCCTGTTGAAAGGGACAGACAACAGGTGACTGTAACAACAGTCTCCCCATTTGGACCCTCTGGTGCCGACCCCCTGCCAGTCCAGAGGCTGTCACTGGGGCCCTGGGTGTTTGCAGGGGGTACGGGTTGTGAAGCCATGATGTTTCCTCAGAGCTCAAAGGAAGGGAAGAGGGGTTTGCAGCCCGCAGGCAGGCAGCGCAGGGGCCTGCACGGGGCTGGCGGGGGTGGGGTGGCAGAGAGAGCAGCCGCTAATCTCCCCTTCCATCTCTGCAGGGGCTGGTGGTGCGGTCTCCATGGTGCTTGGCACCCGGGGAGGGCCCGGGGAGGGGGTGGGGAGCCAGCCGAGTGGGTGCGTTGCTGTCTGTGAATTATCACCACCGGTCGGGCAGCCAGTGAAGTGTTTCCATTCATCCCCACGGAGTGAACTGAAGGGAAAGCGATAATGAAGCAACTGTGGGAGGGAGGCCCTGGGGCAGGGTGGGACTATCTTCACCCCAAGCCCCCTTAGGTAGCCCTTATCTGACCCGAGACAGGTTGGTGCAGCTTGTTAAAGGCCTGAGGAGTGGGGGAAGGAAGAGGGAGAGAGGCAGGGCTCCACGGGAGACCTTTATGCAGGAGTATGACCTCCCTAGAGGCCGCCGGCTAACATGATGGGGAGGGGTTGGGTGCCCAGGGCCCCCAAGATGGGCTGCAGAGACCAGCCTGGGAGCAGGGGCCCCCACCTCCTGTCAGCATCCAGGCTCAGCCTATGGGTAAGGCCCCCTCAGAACTGAAGTGGGGAGGGGAAGGGGGGGGACCTCCAGCAGCCAGATACAGAGCTGCCACGCCCTCAGACGGTTCCTATATAACTTTTATTTCTGGAAGTTAAAGTAGATACAGCAATATACAAAAACAAAACAAAAAACCAAAACCCCACAATAATATAAATTTTTACACTACGAAGTATACAGTGGAATCTGATGCGGTGACCAGGAGAGCAGCCCACAAGCCACTGAGCAGGTAGTTTGAGCCATCTACGGGGACGGACGGGGCTGGGGACGGGCAGGGGGAGACAGCGGAGAGAAAGCAGGCAGGGCCTGGAGGGCTCCATTCTTGAAGGGAGGGGCCAAGCCTGGGCTCCTCTCAGAACTTTTGCTACAATCAGAGTTAAAACCAAGTACACATGCTACCTCAAAGCCACGAACTTTACAATATCGGCGCCAGAGAAGCCTGGATCCTTGCCCCAGGTCCCTCTGATCTAAATCTTCTCTCAGTTTCTGAGTTAAGCTTATTATGAAGTGAAGAGTGTTGCTGGAAAAGGGAGAGCTCTGTGCTACCTACCAACATGTCTAGGCCAAAGGACAGGGATGGCCAAGCACAAGCCCTGTCTGTCTTGGAGAGAAGGTCCCCATCCCCTTATTTCTGAACCTGGTGAGTATGGGTGAAACAAACAGCACTCCCCCCAACTGGGATAAGGTGGTCCTGGACTGCCTGATCTGGTCGGGCCTCTGGGACAGAGGCGGCCCAAATACTGGAGAGCACAAGGTGTTCTGAAACGTACAGTAAATGGGGAGTGCTTCTGCTTCATCTGGGAGGCCCCAATGGGGAGAAGACAGTCACCAGCTTCATCTGTGAGGCCACAGTGGGGGGAAAACAGTCACCAGCACTGGGGGGTGAGGTGGGGAGGAGGCCAGGGTGTATACTCCCTCACACAAGGGATAGACCTCAAGTTTATCAGAAAGCCTTTGCCCCTGGCTTAACCAAGTGAAGAAAGGATTAGAGGTGCCGCCGGAAAACATCAAGAAACCGGGATAAGAACCGTATTCCCTGAGCTCAACTAGACCCTTGGGGCCCCACAGTCTGTCGTGTTCCACCTGCTAACTCTCGCCTTCTTATTCCGGGATACCCAAAGCAAACAGAACAGGGGACCTTTCCACACTGGAAGGAGCCCTACACAGGGAAGTAAGGTGGACAGGGAGGAAAGAAGGATCACCCCATCCCTTATAAGGCACCCACAGAACAGCCCAGGCTCTGGAACAGGAGCAGAAGTCCAGGGAGATGGGGGTGGGCGGGCTGGGGCGTCGGGAAACGACAGGTGGGAAGTACTCCTCTGCCCAGCCTTACCTACTAATAGGCCAACAAGTTAAAGGGGAAAATAAAAACTTTATTAAAAAATGTCTAGGATGTTTAGGTTGTCCTTCAACCTTCCTTATTTCATAACCAAAGGCCAAGCCACAGCTTCAGATGTCTTTTAAGGACTGGATCTGAAGCCCATTTCAGGATTTCTATAAATTATCAGCCTGAAGAAAGCTGAATGCCTAAAGCACCAAGAAGGCTATTGACTGAGTTGTCTTAAATACAGAAAAGGCTATGCCAATACAGTGTTTTTTGCCCTTTAATTTTTTTTTTAATTTAAAAAGAAACCTAGGGGCTGTGAAAGTCCTATCTTCTATTTGGTTGTTAGCAAGGTTAAAAGTGCAACGCCAGGAGTAACGTAGCTAGAGGCAGCCTGTGGCGTGGGCTTACAGAGACAGGCAGAGGGATCCGCGGGCACCAGGAGGCACTTGTCCAAGGACAACACGAGCTGCTGAGAGAGGAGGGCCGGGCCAGCAAGAAAAGACCAGAACATTTCCACCCTCTCTCCCTCTTGCCACCCCTTCCACATCCCCGCCGGTCACAGTCTCAGAGAACACATTCTTATTTGCATTTAGGTAAAAGCGTATCACCCACATTCACTCATTTCTCTATTTTTAAAAGTGCCCAGATTGCTCAAAGATAGCAGAAGTAGGAGATTAAAATCTGGAAGCACAGAGTTAGAGGAGTCTCAGACGATCTGGGGCTGGCTTTGTAAGGGGTGGTAAAACACAGGTAGGTGCCTCCGTCCTTGCTCTCTGCAGCCTCAGCCTGCAGCGCCTCACATCGGGGAGGTAGCGCACTCCGAGGTCAACTCCATGTCGAACGTGAGGGACTCTGGGGGGACAGAGCGGGAGAGCTCGTTCAGTTGCCCAAGCTTGTTCAGTTCTTTCCCCAGCCCGACAGCCCGCAGGGCACGCTCCCTTAGCCCTTGTGGGGACAGAGGTTCAGCCACCAATGCCATCCAGTGTCCCTGCCCCAGATGGCCAAGACAGGGTCGGATGCTCCAGATTTACTTTCCTCCCTAGAGGGTCTGGTCTTGTGGAAGGGCTCAGCCCTCTTCCTCTCTTAACTCGTTCCCAACCATCCATGTGGAAAGATGGAAGGCTGTCCTCCTGAAGACGGAAGCCTGGAGCCCCCCCAGGGCGGGGAGGGGGGTACTCAGCACCAAAATATGGCTTTTCCCACTCCAGATGGGCTGCAGCCACACAACATCCGGAAGGTCTCAGAGACTTAGCACAAAAATTAAAAAAAAAAAAACCCTCATTAGCTTTCTCTTGTGTATTAAGATGCTAGTACTGGGGATTTATTGGGTTATAGAAAAGATATGATGAACATTAACTTCGCTTGTTTCTTACTGCTGTTTTTCACGTGGCTACAAGAAAATTCACGCTGACAGGGGTGGTGCACATTTGGTTTCTAAGGTAGAACATGGCTCTAGAACTTTCTACCAATCCCAGGGAGCCAGCTCTCAGCTTGGTGCATGGCACACCAAGGGGGCTGACTTCCCTCCTAAGGACAGGCTCTGTCACCCAACACTCACCGAACTGCCCTCCTGCTGAGGGCTCAGCACCTTCACCATTATTTCCAAACTGCATCAATGAATCTAAAGTGCGGGGGGACATCGGCAGGTCAATGGTATTGCTGCACGTCGTTCTGTAGGAAATGGGGAGCAGCAGGAGGGGAAAGGGCCGGGTTGACAAGACACAATGGAGAAAAAAAAAAAAAAAGAACAAAACACACACACACAAGCCATCAAACTCTGGTCTCCAACAGAAAAATAAAAGCTTCAAGCTTTTTAAACACACAAGGTCACTCTGAGTACTCCACGGAGCCCAGGGCGTTCCGCCCCTTAACCGGGTGGCTGTCACCCAGTGTCCTACTCCCGGGAGAACTGAGGACACCAGAAATAAAGGTCAAATTGAGAAGGGAAGCCACTTACGGTGTCACACAGATAAACTTGGTCTTCAGGTATGGAGCAGCACCTGGGAAGAAGAAAACTGGGGTTTACTAACTGGGACCCCACTGCAGGCAGGGGCAGGAGGAAGCCGGCTGCCTCGTCGGTGCTGCCGAACACCTCCCTTCATCCTGGAGCAGAGACTGTTTGGAAGCCCTATCTCCCCCCAGAGCTGTCCTCCGGCCACTGTGTCCTACTGGGTGTGCAAGGCGCTGGCAGCTTGGCAGTTCAAGGCTTTCCATAAAGCCTTCCTGACCTGCAGAGACTTTTCAGCCCACTCTGGTCCCACCTGACCCTCAACCACCGCCAGCCTCGTTGGTTCTTTCCCCAGATGACGGGAACACTGAGCTGCCCGCATGGGGTCTGGGGACTGCCCTCTGGACTGGCCGAATGTCTTAGCTACAACCTCTCTGCGTGCAGGAATGCAGCTAATGTCGTCTGGGCTCCAACACAACCCAGTCCTGCTCAGATGCCAAAGTCACCGAGTCTCTAAGAGAGACTCATGCTGTTCCAGGGCCAGAGTCATACTTCCCGCTCCTATGGGCATTCGTCTGCCTCAACTACTTTTTAGGTGAGCCGTGTTAGTAACTCCCCAGCTGGAGAGCGACATCACACAAAAAAGCAGCCTCTCTGTGAAGGGAGGACCATCGACTCTGGACTGAAGACAGGAGGCCTGGGCCTCATTATGTCTTCCACAGCTAAGACACCAAGAGCAAAGCACTTTCTACCTACCATAAGAGGGAGGGGGAAGAGTGAGAGGGAGGTACCCATCTCAGTCATTTACAATTCTTATTCCATAGTTAGAAGTGTGGGGATTGGAGTAACTGAATTTTAGGTGCTGAATGTTTACACCAAGAGGTCAAGGAGGCTTGGAGGCACTGGCATGAAATCTGGGGGATTCTGGTGCACAAATCACTTAGGAGGTGTGGGGCAGGGTAGGGTGGCCCAAGAGAAACAGTTACAAAGCTTCAGGTTTATAGAGAGATGGAGGAATCTGAAAGTGTGCTGACAGTCTGAGAAAAGGCATTGTTAGGGGGTCCTCAGACTGCCACTCAAGGTTATGTGGGGCCAAGAAATAGATTCACGTGGAGCAGAATCCAAGGACACTACCCAGGCAGGGTTCTGGGGTCTTATAAATCCACTGTGGCAAGGACCCGAGGGGAGCCGACATCCTGGACAGAGAAGGATTTAGTTTCCCAGTGATCAGGTAGCTCCGAAAGCTAGCTTCAGCCTGAATTCAGCCAGAGCAGAAACGAAGGAGAACCGAGTTGAAACAGGAGCCATGGCTGTGTATCAGGCTGTCAACATACTTCATCCAATTTGTATGGTTAGGGGGCTGTCATTTTTGAGAGAGGAGTCTCGCCCTCAAGCCATAGAGAAATCCTTTGCGGGGTCTAGTGGCAAAGTAAGAGGATGGCAGAGTCCTAGGAAAGACAATCGGAGCTATCCCCGGGGAGGAAAATACCTTCATGATGGAAAACAAGAAGAAATGAGCACAGATCCATCTCCCAGAGGACACCCACTCGAATGCAGGGACGCCCCCCCCCAGCACTTGGCACACCCCATTACCATGCTCCCTCAGTGCCCACTGCTTACACTCACCTCCCCCAGGAGGTGGGCACAGCATTCAAGTAATTAACTCCTTTCTCCTGCCTGGAGTCTTGGCCACGCCCCCCGCACCGAAAACACGGACTCCAGGCAGGAAAGGACCTTGCCTCCCGGTCACATGGGATGACTGATGATAAAGGAAGATTGGGAAACTGGATCATGAAAGCCAACTTTATTTGCTTTCATGCATTTGGACCGAAAGGTCCTCTGCAAAAGGAACAAACAGTAGCATGTTGGGGTTGATAAGCACATCTTCCAACTGAAGCACAGCTGGAAAGCCAGATAAGTAGCAGACAGGAAGTGAAGAGTTAGCTCTTCTACAGTAGAACAAAACCCCACACCAGAACAAAGGAAAGAGGGAAGTCAGTTAGCAAGCAACTCAAACTCCCTCTTCCAAGTCTGTCTTTCCCCCATCACAAGAAATTCCTCAAAAGAGGGGATTCCTAGGAAAGGGGTGTGTGCCTGGATGCATGAGGTCTTTGCACAAAAAATAGATTTTCAAAAAACAAATGGGATAGAGAAGCTACCCTCCAAGGATCATTTTGAAGAGCTCCCTGCTGGCTCTCCAATGAGGGGAAATTCAAAATAAATAAATAAATAAAAGAATGGCGAACCACAGTCTCCCCACCAGGATCAGGACATCACCTTCCATGGTGATGACGCTGGCCGGTACAAACTTACTATGAAACAGTGTCTACAGACTTACAGAAACACCCATGCTCTTGCACATGACCCAACCGCTTAACTCAACTGCTGCACACTCTAAATCCTATCCCGCGCCCTGCCACAGGTTACACGCTCCCCCTCCACCGCCACTCCCCCGCCTCTGCTGGTAAACCGCGTTCCCGTGTTGCGAACACTCATTTCCTCCAGAAAGCCTTTCTCCATCCCACACGACACCGCTGACATTGTTCAGTGATGGGGAAAAGGAAACACGCTAGACTCAAGTCTGAGTTGCAAACCTTCCAGCAGCTATTTCGTAAGAAGAGCTGTGCTGGCTGGACATCCTGCTACTGAAGAAGCCTGTTCTCGCCCTCTCAGCAGCATTTTAGGTGTTTGCGCTGAGTGCGTGTGCACTCTTAGCCTGGCAGGATCCCTGTGGGGCAGGGACGAGTGACTCCGACTCCCCTCCTCTCTCCAACCCCATCAGCCACCCCAAAAGCACTCACTACAAAGTTCTTTCCCACAAAGAGGAATAGAACATCACTAGGCTCTTCAGGCATTTACCTGTGTATCTCCCAGAGATCCTGCAATTTCCCCCCTTTCCCCAGAATTAAATGCCTGGCGCGGAAAATCAACAACTACCTGGGTCAGCTTCGGGATGCTCCTGGCTCTCTGGTCGACAGTACTTTCCAAACGCCTCCTCCTTCGGAATGTCGGGGTAGAGATAGACCAGCGGAGACACCAGGATATTGGTAGCGTCCATGATCTTATAGCCCATGATGATTTCAGCAAACGACATGTTGTTCAGCTGCTGCTTAGTATATGGTTCCACTGACTGGATCTGGGTCTTACCTATCATGGGATATTGTAAGGGAAGATAAGGGAACCTATGGCCAGGTGATTGCAGAGAAAAGGACCCAATTTATTCTTCCTTAAAAGGTAAAGTCTTATGCCAACGTAGCTCCTGAGCCCTGAATGTCCTGTCTAGTCAGTGGGAACTGTGGAAATGCCCAGCTGCCTTCTAGAGACAACCCAGGTGGCTCACAGACAATATACCTGAAGAACTACTTGCATAAGGTGTATTAACAAGGCAGATAAGAAAGGAGATGAAGAATGAGGTTTAAATGGCAAATATTTCTAGGCAAATATTAGCCCCCAAAATAAGTAAAATAAATCTGGCAAACAACCCTCCAGCTGAAAGAATTTGGAGAGAATTCACTATAAAGCGTCACTTCAAGTCCAAGGTAGTAGAGTGCGAAGCCATCTTTTCCCACTAGGGGGCAGCAGGTGCTTGAAACTAGCAGCAGTGGGGACCGCAGAAACTGCCACCAGGTGGGGCGGGTTAGAGTCCAACTTACCGCTGATATCCTTCTCTACCCAAGTGAAGGTGACACCTCCTTCTTTGCTGCTTTCACTGAACCGTAGCAGGAAGGTGCCTGGGGGCTTGGTGCTCAAGATGGCCCGCTCCCGCTCCTTACTGATAAAACCCATTATGTACCTGGAGCCAAAGAAAAGCAAAAAGAAGGTCTCCACCACGGGGCTCCAAGAAAGCAGGTGACTTGTTACACACGTGCACTCAGCCAGACACATTTCAACCTACCCTTCATTCCAAAGAGCCAGGATGTACTTTTTCACAAGGTCAATGATATTGTCCAGCCAAACCCAGAAGGAGAAGCCTTTGCCAGCCATGTTTTCCTGAAGAAAAGAATAATGGAACAGCTAAGTCTACCCACAGCCACCTCTTTCCTCGGGGCACGATGCCACCAAAATCCCCAGGCCCATCTACCCTCAAGTAGGTCCTACTGGCCACGAGACCATGAGTCTTTAGCCTTCAAGCCCAGTACCATCCCGGACAACCTCACATGTGAGCACTCCCTCCCACTCCCAGAGGCAGCGAGGATTTAACAAGATGGCTTACTTTGCAAAATTTAGCCCATGTAATCTGACACCCTGAATAGTTCACACCAGGTCCTGAAGGAAAAAAAGAATAAAGCAGTGTAATTCGCAGCTTTGAATCAAGGTCGTCTTTCCTAAGATTTTTATTTATTTATTCGACAGAGAGAGATCACAAGTAGGCAAAGAGGCAGGCAGAGAGAGAGGGGGAAGCAGGCTCCCTGGTGAGCAGAGAGCCTGATGCAGGGCCCAATCCTAGGACCCTGGAATCATGACCTGAGCTGAAGGCAGAGGCTTAACCCACTGAGCCACCCAGCGCCCACGGTCTTGTTTTCTTGTAAAAGAACACACATTCATACACATCTGTCCCACAATGGGCTGAGACACCACTGGCTTCCACGTGTTTGAAGCTTCCTACTGTTGTATGCATGCCTGTGCTTGCACACGGACACACACATCCACCCTCACAAAACCCCACCATCAGAGCACCTGGGGTGTGGTGGTGGATGACATGTCAAGTCCCGCCCCCCCCCACCACCCCGCCACCCCCTCCTCGTCTTGGTGTGGTGGACTGGGGACCAGTAGCATACACAAATAAGCTGACAGTGTCAAGAGGCTCATGTTTGGGGACAGCACAGGATAAAGCTGCTTTCAGTCCAGGAAGCATGCAAAATAGAGCACTGAAAAAAAAAATTTTTTCAGGAGAAAAAAATAAAAACAAGCCTCCAGTTTATTGAAGAAACAGACAGGGATGTCAAGCTTTTACCTCTGCCTTCTAACACGCACTTTAAAACCCCTCTTCCTGGGTGCCTGGGTGGCTCAGTAGGTTAAAGCCTCTGCCTTCGGCTCAGGTCATGATCCCAGGGTCCTGGGTTAGGCCACATATTGGTCTCTCTGCTCAGCGGGGAGCCTGCTTCCTCCCACCCCCGCCCTCTCTGCCTGCCTCTCTGCCTACTTGTGATCTCTGTCAAATAAATAAAATCTTAAAACAAAACAAAACAAACTCTTCCTAAGGCTAGACAAAGTGGTGCTCTGGAAGGGTGAGGGGTCCAGCCACCAGAAGAAGAGACATCTGCCACCCACCTCCGCAGGCACCCACCTCCGCAGGCACCCCCCACCCCCCTAACTGCACAAACGCATGCGTCCTAGACCCAGCGGGAGCCTCGCTCAGCACATTTTCCTGAAAACAGCCCCATGGGCCAGATTCCTTTTCTGAGGAGGGCAGCAGGGAAAAGAGGGAAAATGCTGACCTAAGAGTTTCTCAGCCAGTGTCGTCAACTGCTCGATGCTCAGCCCTCGCTTTGTGGTGGAAGAGAATTGCCAGCTCAGCACCTCGGCCACTTGATCCCAGGTGCCAATTGGGGGCTTGGTGAAGAAGTTCACGTTCTGTTGAAAATGACACGGTTGCTCAGTGAGATGAGACAGCGGTGGCCGAGGACCCACATGAGGGACTACAACGGTTTCCAGAGGACGGGCACCTACCTTGGGGTTGTTGGTCAGCATGTTGTACCATAGGATTGATGCCCACGCGTTTGGCATCTGACAGATGTTGGAGATCACCACAACTGGCAAGGAATGGGTCTGTGGAGAAAGTAGGCAATGAGCTGGGGAGGCACAGGGCCCTCCCAGCATCCAACAGCTCTTCAGTCATACCTGCAGGTTTTGGAATAAAAGAATGTGCCGTGAACCACACCTACCGCCAACTTTTGGGGAAGAGCGTGGCTGAGTCAGCTCCACAGCCAGGGTGGAGAGAATGCCAAACATGGGCCACAGGGCACAACCAGGAACTTGAAAATCTGACTTGCTCAAACCTGGAACTCACAGCCCTCTGATTCCCCATCTATAACACCTGGAAGGCAGCCTCTGGGAACTGAAGCTGTATCTACCCATTAAAAGAGAGGTCCCAGGAGTACAAGACAAGGATTTTTGCTTTCTTCAGCTCCATCTTTTAACTTAAAGATCAAGGAAGTTGGTAAAAAGAGAAGGCTAAGGGCATGATTGCCTGTGTACTAAAACACTGGCTGTCTAAAGATTATTTTGCCCAAACCTTATAAAGTTAACGATAACTAATTCTAAATACAGATTTTTCACATCAAGTCCGCTAATAGCTGACTTTAGAGTTGACCCTTGAACAACATGGGTTTGAACTGCATGGGTCCATTTATACGTGGATGATTTTTTTTTTTTTTTTAATAAACAGAGTACAGGACTGTAAATGTATTTTCTCTCATGATTTTCTTAGCAACATTATCTTTTCTCTAGCTTACTTATTGTATGAATACAACATAGAAAACATGTAACATACAAAATGTGTGCTCATAGACTATGCTATTGGGAAGGCTTCCAGTCAACAACAGGCTGTAAGTTGTTAGGTTTGGGGGTGGGGGTCCAAAGTTACACCCAGATTTTCAACTGGGCAAACGGTTGGCCCCTAACCCATGCTGTTCAATGGTCAAGAAGTACATCTTCTAAGCACTCAAGCAAGACTCTGCTTTCAGTGGAATACGCTGAGGTTTTGGGAGAAAAACAAGCAAAAATAAACACAGTGCAAAGCAGAGAGTCATCTCTCTACCGTCTCTAAAGTCCCAACTAGAGGTTCTTGTCTTCAACCACCCCCGCACACAGCCCCATCCCAACTCTGTGGCAGAACTCACCTCAAGGTCAATCTTGAGGCCTTGGTGATACACCTCAGTCTCAAAGGTGATCAGGTGCAGCTCCTCAGTGACAATCAGGGAGGCCTACAACAACAAGGAGGACACTCTCTTCCTCAGAGAAAATGGCCCTGGACACTAACAGCCATGGCTGAGGAGAGTGATAGGCCACAGCCATGCTGCACCAAGAAGGGCAGTTAGTTCACCAGTAGGCCATGGACACGTGGCCAGGGACACAACTCTGGGCACATGCGTTCTACGACTCTTAAGTGCTATGATCTTCAAACTCATCCTTTACTAGTTTTATCAGACTAATACAGACCCAAGAGATTATTTGTAAAACGGGGAAGAACACCTGTATGGGTACAGTTTACCCAGTTTAAGGAAAAGACTGTTATCACTGAGATTCTCAGGATGCCTTTCCCCACTGTTATCCCTGTCCCTTCTGGGTTTGGGTTTTTGGTTTATCTTTGGGTTTATCATTTCCTAGCTTTTCTTTATGGCTTTACCGAATTTCTATCTCTAATAACGTATGCGCTGTTTAGTTTTGGATGTTTGTGAACCTAATACAGATGTGATCATACCCTATGTACTGGGGTGCCTCACTTTTTTGCGTCCGCGGCTGTATGACTCTGCTGGTTATTCATATTTATAGCTATATCATATTCCATCACAGGACTCTACACCAAATCCTTTATCAACTCCGTGGTGACGGTGGGCTGCATTTAGGACTTACCGTCAGGCTGCTGTGACATTTTGTACATGTCTTCTCACACATATGTGCAAAGATTTGTCTACTATTAAATCCTGGGAGGGACGCCTGGGTGGCTCAGTTGGTAAAGCAGCTGCCTTCGGCTCAGGTCATGATCCCAGCGTCCTGGGATCGAGTCCCACATCGGGCTCTGCTCAGTAGGGAGCCTGCTTCTCCCTCTGCCTCTGCCTGCCATTCTGTCTGCCTGTGCTCTCTCTCTTTCCCTCTCTCTCTCTGATAAATAAATAAAATTTAAAAAATAAATAAATAA
Organism: Mustela nivalis; assembly: GCF_964662115.1. Lineage (NCBI taxonomy): Eukaryota > Metazoa > Chordata > Mammalia > Carnivora > Mustelidae > Mustela > Mustela nivalis. The sequence continues at coordinate 42,787,499 of NC_139036.1, forward strand.
ATAAATAAATCCTGGGAGTGGCACTGCTGGTTCATTTTTTATAATCCCAAACTGTTCTCTGAATTGTTTATACTCCCACCAGCAATATCGCAATCTTATTTTCAGTGAGACTTCCAATGAATTTTCAGAAACACAATTCCAATTCATTTTTTAAGATTTTTTTTTAAATTTATTTGTTTGACAGACAGAGGTCGCAAGTAGGCAGACAGGCAGGCAGAGAGAGAGAGAAAGAGAGGAGGAAGCAGGCTCCCTGCTGAGCAGAGAGCCCGATGCGGACTCGATCCCAGGACCCTGGGATCATGACCTGACCCAAGGCAGAAGACTTTAACCCACTGAGCCACCCAGGCACCCCAATTCCAATTCATTTTTAAAACACTTTTTTCCTAACTATAAAAATAATATATGTTCAGTTTAAAATACAATTATTATGAAGATAGGATAGAGCAGTCCCGGGCACGGACAGCAGCAAAAATGCATCAACACTGGCATATATTCTTTGAGAACTCTGGAATACATACACAAATGGGCAAAAAAACTGTGTAGTACGCTTTGCAAACAAATATACTAATTTACTACTCAAATGATTTTGCATCTTACTTTTTTTTTTTTTTTAAAGTAGGTTCCACATCCAATGTGGGGCTTGAATTCATAATCCCAGATCAAGAGTCACCCATGCTCTACCCCATATCTTGCTTTTTCAAAACAAACATGCCACATACATTTTTCTATGTTGTTGAACTTCACTCTTAATAGTCAAGTACTATAAATTCATTTTTTTAAAAAAGGTTTGCTGCATTTTAGAGAAGAGGGAAGACTGGCTCAGGACATAAACACCAGAAAAAGAACAGGGTGTCACAATCTTTTCAAAAGATTAAAAACCAGTTTCTGGTCACATTAACCTATTTTTTTTTAAGTTTATTATTGACACCAAGCATTCAATAATCTGAATCAGAGGGAGAGAGACAGTAAGGGAAATAGGGGGACGGGTTTTATTCTTTTTCTTTTTCTTAGATGTTTAACTCCAACTTAATTACAACCTTCAGTGGCCCCAGTGAGAAAAACAGGTCACCAAAAATGGAGCCAAGCCATCTCAGCCAGCAGAAGTTGGAAGGGGAATCTGGAAAGCCCCAGGCAAGGTGGAAAACTTCTTTTCTACCAAATGGGTGTGGGTAAGTCAGTCAGGGACTTTCCACTCCTCCTTAAAGATGAGCCAACTCCCACCAACTCCCAGGACCATCATGGAAATGCTCCAAGTTGGAGAACTCCAGAGCAGATGTGACTTCTGACCATGTCATTCTGAGCTGTGGTGATTTTTCTGTATGACTACAGCTTAACCACAGGTTGGTGTCTCTAATTCTGGGCAACAGGAAGGCTCTTGTTCTCTCCCCATCAAAGACGACCCTCCCAGGTGGCTCCCATCCGCAATAATACTCACGTCACAATTGGCTCGGCCCCCGTTACCACATCTTTGCTCTCTCAGGGTCTGTAAGAGAGGCAGGGAACACCTGTGTCACGTGAGGCACCCCCTGCCACCAACCTCCCTCTCCCTCTTCCTGATTCCCCAGGAGACAGAGACCCAGGCTCCCCCCTCATACCAGGTGTTTGAATTCTGCAGACAGGCTGCCATTGTTGGACTCTTCCATGTTCATCACTTTTGTGTTTGTGCCCAGAATGTTAAACTTCCGGGACCTGAATCACAGCAGAGAAACCAAGCACGCAGGTGACTGGGCAGCCAGAAGACAAAGTCAGATTCAGCAAATCAAAAGGAAGCCTCTAGGCTGAACTTACCCTCTGAGAGCTGCAACATCCCCGGAGTCTCTGTGAAGAATATAAACTGGTGTTAATAAAACTGGCCCCGGGTTTCTTTGAAAAGTCTACTCTGAATACCTGTCATTTACTCTGCTGGAAAAACCACGGTTTTCCAGGGAATTTCTAGAAACGATTCAATTGCATTTTCTATGGGCAACATGACAACCCTCTCTGTACCTACCCAGCCTCACCTCTCCCTTCTCAAGAGACCCTTGGTTCTGCTCAAGTGTCCTTCCTGTGCCCACCTCCAGGGGATCCTGACTGTTGAATACATCAGCAGCCGTCCTGAGGGTGCAGACATGACCTCTACTGTCTCCCTCAAGCTGGGAAGGAGTTACAACCCAGCTGGATTTACTTTTTCCACAGCTTCAACTGAACAGAAGCAAGGAAGCATAGGACCTTAATTACCAGAAGCAGCCATACTGGAACTCAGAAGGGAATGTTGCAAAGCTGATGGTACTCATGATGGTGGAGGCGGCAGACGGAAGATACTGGGTCCTGGGTGACGTAAATGAGTCACTAATCTCACTGTCAGGAACTTGCCCTAACTCTGCATTTCCAGTTACACTGGGCTGTAAATTTCCTTATTATTTAAGCCACACTGGACTTTCTGTAAAGGTTTACTGTTACCAGTAACTCAGACCATCTCATCTGGTATTAGCTGGAAACATTCCCCCTGGTGTGTCCAGTGTCTTTTGCTCTACTGTATTTGAATATATGGTTTTTTATATAGTCGCATTTCTCATTCTTTCTTCTTTTTTTCTTATTTTAAGTATTATCTTAAGAGTGGTTCTCCATTGCTATATATGCACTAGTGTAGCTCCTATTTATTAATCAGAGCATTTTGTGTGGGTTTATAGATTAAAACTAATTAAATTTTAAGCCATTCAGAAGATATCTTTCCATATATCACATTTAAGAGTCTTGTTACCAGGAAATCCTCCCTCCTGTTTAATCTAGACTTCCTTTTTATGTATTTATTTTTAAGATTTTTTTTTTAAAGATTTTATTTATTTATTTGACAGAGAGAGATCACAAGTAGGCAGAGAGGCAGTCAGAGAGAGAGAGAGGAGGAAGCAGGCTCCCTGCTGAGCAGAGAGCCCGATGCGGGACTTGATCCCAGGACCCTGGGATCATGACCTGAGCCGAAGGCAGCACTTAACTGACTGAGTCACTCAGGCGCCCCTCTAGATTTCTTTTTTTTTAAAGATTTTATTTATTTATTTGATAGCGAGAGATCACAAGTAGGTGGAGAGGCAGGCAGAGAGAGAGAGAGAGATGGAAGCAGGCTCCCTGCTGAGCAGAGAGCCCGATGCGGGACTCGATCCCAGGACCCTGAGATCATGACCTGAGCCGAAGGCAGCGGATTAACCCACTGAGCCACCCAGGTGCCCTAGATTTCTTTTTTAGAAAAAAAAAATTGTGTATTATACCTTTGATACATACCTGATGAACAATAAAGTGCACTACTGAAAACGTATGTGGATAAGGTCTGACATATGTATGTACATATGCTACACATACCTGTGAAATCACCAGCACGAACTAAATAATGAACAGACCCATGATCCCCAAAGTTTCCCCACGCTCATTTGCAATCCATTCCCGAATCCCACACCCCACCCCACCTCTGTCCCCAGGCCACCACTGATCTGCTTTCAGTCCTCATAGATTCATTTTCATTTCCAGAATTCTATATATGGAAACTAAAGGAAAGTCTTTTTTTTTTCTTCGTTTGGCTTCTTTCACAGAGTGTAATTATTCTGAGATTTCTTATGTGTTTTAAGTTATCAGTAGTTCATTCCTCTTTATTGGTGAATAGTCCATTCATAGATAGACCATAAATTATGACGTTCCAGTGGCGCAGTTGGTTAGCACAAACTTATAGACATGCCACAAATTATTTGTTCCCCAATTAATGGACATTTCTGTACAGCCCTGTGTGTGAATATATACTCTCATTTCTTTTGGGTTAATACCTTGGAGTGGAATAGGTGGCTCCTAGGGTAGGTGCATGTTTAACTGGTAGGAAACTGCCAAGTTCTTTTCCAAATTGGTTTTATCATTTTGTGATTTTACCATCATTATATTATATATATATTCATCCACATGTATTTAAGATACATGAGTTTAAACATACAGATACATCTGATGGTTAGCAAACAGTACAACTTGAGTTTCTCATTCAAATCCTCTCCAACAGCAAGTCTTCCCAAAACTCCTTCCTGAATAATCCATCCTTTACTCCCCGATTTATCATTTTAAACATATATGCATTCTTTATATAAACTTGAAGGTCTATTTCTGGACTCAAGATTTTATTTCAATAGTCAATCAGTTTATTCCTGCACCAGTAACACACTCATTGAGTAGCTGAAACTACATTTTTGTATCTGGCCAGGCACCTTCCCATACCACTCCCACTTATTTTTATTCATTAAAATTTTTTTTTCGGAAGTGAACTGGTGGTCACCAGGGACTGGGAGGATTGGGAAACGGGGGCTTGTTGTCAATGGATGTAGTTTCCATGTTGCAAGATGAAGAAGTTGTGAGATTTGTTGCCCAACAATGTGAATATACTTAACACCATATACCTAAAAATGAGTAAGATGGTAAATTTTGTGTTAAGATTTTTTACCCTAAAGATAAATAAATACATCCATTTTTTTAAAAAACTATCTTTGTGGAGTGCCTAGGTGGCTCACTCGGTTAAGCACCTGCCTGCAGCTCAGCTCATGATCTCAGGGTCCTGGGATCAAGCCCCGTGTCAAGCTCCCTGCTCAGTGGGGAGTCTGCTTCTCCCTCTCCCTCTCTCCCTGCTCGTGTTTCCCCTCTCTCTCTCTCAAATAAATAAAATCTTTAAAAACCCTAAAAAACAAAAACTATCTTTGCTTATTTTTCTCATCTAAGCTACAACTTGAAGAGTTAAGTTACAGAGTTTAAGAAATTCTATTTGCATTTTGTTTGGTGTCATATTAACTGAGAACAATCAACATCTTTATAATGCAAGTCTGCAATTCAGGAATAGGATTATTTTGTTACTTTTTACAATATCGCTTCCTCATAAAATTTCATAATTTTCTTCAAAGAGCCCTTAAACATTTCTGTTAAGTTTATTCCAATATATTTTTTTACTTTTTTGCTTATTGTGGAATTATTTTTTCTATTATAATTTCTGACTGGTTAATGCTAATGTATGGCTGAAGTTATTAATTTTTGTTTATTAAACCTACTGCCTTCCATAAGTCCCTTATTTCATTAGTAATTATTTTCCAATCATTCTCATGGTTAATTTCCAGATACTTACATCACCAGAAATGAAGGGTAATTTTCTTTTTTTTCAAATCTCTTCAAAGTGTATGTGCATTTTAATTTTTGAAAAGTATAGTTAAATTTTGAGAAGTATGTATTCCATTATGTGGTGAAGCGTGGAACAATAAACAGCATCAATTTTTCCCGTATAGTCAGGGTTTTATATGATATGCATAAATTACATTTATAGGTAAAAAAAATTAAATAAAAACGGGGACCCAGGGTCACAGCAGCAATCGCAACTCACATCTGTATCACCAGCTTTATGATTTTGTTCAGGCACGTAAGTGACAATGCACTACAAGACTTTTGAAAACTTTTGTTCAAAAAATGAAGATTCCCTGAATGGAGATGAAGTCTCTTACGTCACATGATTATCTAAGTTCTCATTTCTGTTTCTCATTTGAAAAAAAGAAAAAAGAAGAGTGAAGATACAGAGTACTTACTTGTCAATGCACACTTTAATTTTAAGCTGATAATTTAACTCAGGGAACTTGACCAGCAATCTGTTTCAAAAAAAGGGGGAAAAAAAGTTTTTGAGTAAAGAAAAAAATAACAGTTAACAAAGAAAAAAGTCAGTAGGCTCCCCGCCAAGCAACTCTTACTTAGAGGAATATAAAATTCAAAACCCTTTGTTTCTAAAAGGTGAAAAAAGCATAATCCCAAATTCCTCTTCCTGCTAGTAGTGTGTCTTTGACCTTATGCCGAGTATCACCTCTTCGGGCCAAGAGGTACTGAAAGAAAGCCTAAGAACCTCGAACTTGGACAAAGTTGTGAGAGATTCACGAAAGTCGTTTCATGAGAAGTATTACAGGAATACAAGCTCCGCAGCTGGTGTTCTTTCTGTTAAACCTGAAACCTAACACCAAGTTTCTGAAGAGGGAAATTTCACTGCAGAAGGGCAAACCCCAACATACCTGTTCTTACTTAGGTGTGAAAGCCACACACACACCTCCTGCCCCCCACCTCCTCCCCCTCCAACCCCCACCCCCCAACCCCACACCCTCCCCCCACCCCACTGCAAGGCACACCACCCATCTGCTCCGGGGCTTCTTAGCTTCTGGATCTCAAAGCCTTACTCATTCTCTTAAAATCCTTAGGGAAAAGTAGGCTCCAAGAACAGAAAAAAACCAGCATTATTCTGCCTCTGTTGCAGGAAAGAAGGAGACACAACAGCCTAAGAATACAGGCCTGAAATCATAGGACTATGCCCAGTAATCTCCAAAAGAGGTAACCATTCCTTGGCTTTTGACAGGAGAATCACAGAATAAGCTGGTATTATGTCAACAAATTCCATACCTCCCATCCTACCGCCTGTGATGCCTAGAAAGGACAACCATGGCCACCAACTCTGCTCTCATCCTAAGAGCGTCTCTCAATAAAATATCTAGCGAAAGAGGAAGTGCGGGGCCCACCTGACTTTGGTAGTGAACTGGACTCCAGTCTTGATGACCAATGGCCGGTCAGGATGCATGGGCATACACGGCTGCCGCTCAACCACGAAGGCACTGAAAGGCAAAGAGAGGGACAGCGGTCCACATGCTTCACGGGGAACCGGTCTCCATCCTGTGCCTCTGAAGCAAGAGGATAAAGGAAAGAAACCAGAATTCTATGTTACCTTTTCATTAAGTTTCTAAACAGCTCTACAATCCTCTCCTCCAGCATTGGCCGGTGCTGTACAATGGGGTCCCCTTTGTAGGACACTTTCTGCTGCAACTCCTCTAGTTTCTTAATTTGCTGGCGGGTCTGAAGTTGAGATTCCGCTAATGAGGTTATCCTGCCAATAAGATAAGAAAGCACTTAGTTACCTGAGTCAGTGCGTACCAGGGAGCTGGAGAAGAGGCAGGGAATCCCACAGATACAGACACCACCATGCAGACCCCTCAGATCAGAAAGGGAATTTTTTTTTTATTGTGGTAAAATATATATTGCATAAAATTGATCATTTTAAGTGTGTAATTCAGTGGTATTAAATAAGAAAAAGTGGGGGGTGGCTGGCTGGCTTAGTCAGGAGAGCACGTGACTCCTGATCTCGAGTCATGAGTTCAAGCCCCACACTGCGCAGAGAGCTTACTAAAAAAATTAAAATAAAAATAAGGGAATCTATTTTGTTTTTTAAAAATAGTCCTTTCTGGGGTACCTGGGTGGCTCAAGGGCTTAAAGCCTCTGCCTTCAGCTTAGGTCATGATCCCAGGGTCCTGGGATCGAGCCCCACACTGGGCTCTCTGCTCAGCGGGGAGCCTGCTACCCTCTCTCTCTCTCTACCTGCCTCTCTGCCTACTTGTGATTTCTGTCTGTCAAATAAATAAATAAAATCTTTAAAAAAGAAAATTTTTTTAAACATAGTCCTTTCCTAAAATTTAAGATTTCAAAGAGAGAGCTAGGCATAGAGGAAGAAGTGTTAAAATTTATCCTCCAAAGAAGGGGTGCCTGAGTGGCTCAGTCATTAAGTGTCTGCCTTTGGCTCAGATCATGATCCCAGGGTCCTAGGACAAAATCCTGCATTAGGCTCCCTACTCAGCCAGGAGCTTTCTCCAACATCTCCCTCTGCCCCTCCCCCTGCTCATGCTCTCCTCATGCTTTCTTGCTCTAATAAATAAAATCTTAAAACAAAACAAAACAAAACAGGGGCACCTGGGTGGCTCAGTGGATTAAGCCGCTGCCTTCAGCTCAGGTCGTGGTCTCAGGGTCCTGGGATCGATCCCTACATCCGCCTCAGCATCCCTGCTGAGTGGAGAGCCTGCTTCCCCCTCTCTCTGCCTGACTCTCTGCCTACTTGTGATCTCTCTCTCTGTCAAATAAATAAATAAAATCTTTAAAAACAAACAAACAAACAAACAAAAAACTTATATTCCCAAGAAGCATGAAGAAGTGACAAGCATTCGAACAAGCATTCGAATTATGAAAAATATGAAATATAAAACTTGGCATTCACTGTCTTCATCCTCACCTGTCCTTGTACCAAAATGTAGGGACAGGGGAAACGCAATTAGACAGCTCAAGAAGATGAGTTTGAGCTAGCTCTGCCACTATCTGTGCAATCCTGGCCATGTCCCTTCACCTTCGCGGGTCTTCATGACCCCCAGGCATGACAGAAGGAGTTGAAGCGCATGATTAATAAAGACTAGAAGACCTCAGAGAGAAGGTGTAGATGTGCTAGGGGGTGGGGGTAGCGGGGGCAGGTAGGAACAGGACAGCTGCTGGAATTTCTGGGCTCCCTGACTCTCTTCTGGCACTTACATTTTCCCATTCCCAGAACTTCAGATTTTTGGTTCCCTGATTAGAAAGCACTTAAGGTGGCCTGTGTGGCTCAGTTGGTTAAGCATCTCCTTCGGCTCGGTCCTGATCGCAGGGTCCTGGGATCAAGTCCTGCACTGCGCTCCCTGCTGAGCAGGGGGTCTGCTTCTCTCTCTCCCTCTGCCCTTCCCCTACCCCCATCTCCCTCTTTGTGTCTCACAAATAAACAAAATCTTAAAAAAAAAAAAAAAAAGTGGGACGCCTGCATGGCTCAGTTAAACATCTGCCTTCAGCTCAGGTCATGATTCCAGGAACCCGGAACTGAATCCCATGTCGAGGTCTCTGCTCAGAGGGGAATCCGCTTCTCCCTCGGTCTCTCCCCAGCTCGTGTTCTCTCTCATCCTCATTCTCTCAAATAAATAAATAAATAAATAATCTCTTAAAAAAATAGTATGTATTTTTTATGGGCCCAGCACTAGAATGTATTTTTTAAAAAGCACTTAAAACTGCTTTCAATGAATTCACAAAATTCAAGGTTAGTGAGGATATGAACAAGCAGGCTTTCTCGTGTAGGGCTGTCCTAAATTTTCAGTTTCATGCTCTACACCTGCTGCGTGTCCTTTTATGTCAAGTTTCTCATAGTTTAAGCTGGTGCATCATAGGCACTGCTGGGCCTTGCACATCAAGGATGCTCATTAAGGACATGCTGCATGAACAGCACGGAAAGAGCAGATGAAGAATCATCCCACCGATGTGAAAATGTAGAAATGACTACCGTATTTTCTTTTCAGATTTTTTTTCAAAAGATTTTGTTTATTTATCTGACAGAGACAGATCACAAGTAGGCAGAGAGGCAGGCAGAGAGAGAGATGGGGAAGCAGGCTCCCTGCTGAGCAGAGAGCCAGATGCGGGGCTCAAACCCAGGACCCTGCGATCATGACCCAAGCCGAAGGCAAAGACTTTAACCCACTGAGCCACCCAGGCGCCCCATCTTTTCAGATTTAATTAATGTATTATTTTAGAGAGAGAGCATGCATGCACTGGGGTGGGGGAGCAGAGGGAAAGGGACAAGCAGACTCAGCACCGAGTGCACAGCTCAACATGGGGCTTGATCTCATGACCCTGAGATCAGGACGTGAGCTGAAATCAAGAGTTGGATGCTTAACTGACTGAGCTACTCAGGCGCCCCTAGAGATGACTATCTTTATGTCCATAGGTACAGTAACATATGGCAAGGGGGATGGCCACCAAAATACCACGTGTAGGGACCTCTGAAGGATTGTTTGTTTTTTTTTTTAAGTTTTATTTATTTATTTATTTATTTGACAGACAGAGATCACTAAGTAGGCAGAGGCAGGCAGACAGGGAGAGAAGTAGAGGAAACAGGCTCCCTGCTGGCCAGAGAGCTCGATTTGGGGCTCAATCCCAGGACCCTGGGATCATGACCTGAGCTGAAGGCAGAGGCTTTAACCCACTGAGCCACCCAGGCACCCCTGAATGATGGGTTTTTAAAAGACTTTTCTTCTCTTCATTAATTTTCTGTGTATCAACTTTTTTCCCTTATAAAAAGCATGCATCACTTTAAGATTATTAGAATAACTAAAATTCAAACTTTGGTCTGTGCCACGTAAGTTAAAACCAAAAGCTTTATTTAAATTATTAAATAAAACGGGGCGCCTGGGTGGCTCAGTCAGCTGGGTGTCCGGCTCTTGGTTTCGGCTCAGGTTGTGACCTTCCAGGCATGGGGTTCTGCACTCAGCACAGAGTTGGCTTCGGATTCTCTCTCTCCCTCTCCCTCCTCCTCTGCCCTTCCTTCCATGTGCATGCTCTCTCTCTCTCAAATAAATAAAAACATATTTAAGATATCTCAACATAAATAAAATTTTATTAAAAAATTGTCCAGGGGTGCCTGGGTGGCTCAGTCATTAAGCGTCTGCCTTCAGCTCAGGTCACGATCCCAGCGTCCTGGGATGGAGGCCCACAGGAAACCTGCTTCTCCCTCTCCCGCTTCCCCTGCTTATATTCCCTCTCTGTCTCTGTCAAATAAATAAATAAAATCTTTAAAAAGAAAATTGTCCAAATAAAGTAAAACTTTTTAGATTTTAACTCTCAGACTTAACTATTTTTTTTTTAAGATTTTATTTATTTGAGATACAGTCTGAGCACACACAAACCAGGCAAGGGGTAGACGGAGAGGGAGAGGGAGCAGCAGACACCCCCCCTCAGCGGGGCAGGGAGCCCAATGTGGGGCTTGATCCTAGGACCCTGGGATCAGGACCTGAGCCAAAGGCAGACGCTTAACTGACTGAGCCACCCAGGTGCCCCTAGGCTTAATCTGAGTCCATCCAAGTCTGCACCTGTGAGATGCAGTCCACTCCTGAGTTTACAGTTAAGACCGTAATTTCAGAACAGCGTTCTAGAAAAGAAGGAAACACTCCTCTGCCTGTCATCTTTTACCAGTTTTCGAGGCGATCTAGGCAGATGTTGGGAGGGCCTCCAATGCACGCAATCTGTTGCCGCCTCTTCCAGTCAGCCAGCTCTTCGTCTGTGAGAGTTTTCTGCACATACTCCATCGCAGACAACAGCCCCGCCAACTCACTCACGATGTTCTGGTTGGAAACCAAAACAAAGTCAGGAAACATTTCCTCAGACCGTCTCTAACCACACTCTTTAGTCAATTCCAGAGAAGGAACTCATTAGAAACCAGGCAAGTTCTGCCAGGAAGTGCCGTGACCGCCCAGGTCGGGGGGGATGGTGCAGACAGGGAAGGTGGTCTGAGCTCTTACCCGTCGCATCTGGTCCAGCGCCGTGAGCATCTGCTCCAGCTGCTGCATCTTCTGCCTGGTCACTGACTGGTTGTTTCCATTCAGATCCTGCATGTCTGTGGATGAAGGAAAACCCCCTTGATTCGATGGAATACTTGTGTCCTTAACCCTCCCAGAAGCACCAGAGCCCCTCTGTGCACCACCTCCATCCCGGCCACCAAGTCTGAGCAGGCACCCGATACACGAGTCCCAGGACTCAAGTAACAGACGCACTTTCTCCAGCAGATTGTAATGTTTCTAACTGTCACTTGCCTCCTTGACTCTTGAGGGTTTTGTAGTTGAAATCAAAGTCATCCTGGAGATTCTCAACCACTTTCATTTTCTGTTCTAGATCCTGTTTAAAACCAACACACAAAACACACCAAAACAAAACAAAAAGGCAGAAGTGAACAAGAGTTTCCTGGGAAGAGGGAAAGGAAAGTTTCTGAGAATTAAAATGAACCCAAAACCTCAAACAAGACACACGCAGGACCCACAGGCAATGTCCCCCAGGAAAGGCTTCCTGCCCACGACTTGCTTCACCTGAACTCGCTTCCGAACATCTTGTAGGTGCTGCTCTAGCATCTGCTGCTTCTCTGTCACCACGGCGGCTGTAGGGTGGTTGGCCTGGCCCCCTTGCTGTCAGAAAAGGATATCAACACACACGTGAACACAGGAACTACGGGGAGCTGTCCAGTGCCATCGCACCCACCACCCTTCCTGTTTGGCTGAGGTGCTGCTGCCACTGGTAGGGGAAGGGATACTGGCCGCAAGCTGGGCGTCATCAGCATGGTGCAAGGACACTACCCCGAAGTTTGGCCCGTGTCCTTGCCTTGACCTCAGGCCAACTCTAAAGCCACTCTCTGTTGGACTACGGAACCACACATTGAGCTAAGACATGGTCCCTACCTTCAAAAACCTCATTCTAAGTTAAGTATGTTAAAAAAAAAAAAAAATTCAGAACCGGGGTGCCTGGGTGGTTCAGTTGGTTAAGTGTCTGCCTTCAGCTCAGGTCATGAGCCCAGGGTCCTGGGATTGAGTCCCCTGTTTGGCTCCCTGCTCAGTGGGAAACCGACTTCTCCCTCTCCTGCTGCCCCTCACCTTGGCTCGTGCTCTCACGTGCTGTCTCATGTTCCCACTGCTCTCTCTCGAATGAAAAAAAACAAACTTTTTTAAAAAAAATCAGAACAATTATGACCGCAGATCTTGGATGCCCACTTAGTGTAGTTGGTATCCGACACATTTTGGTGGCGTAATGAAAAACCACCATCTAGGGGTGCCTGGGTGGCTCAGTGGGTTAAAGCCTCTGCCTTCGGCTTGGGTCATGATCCCAGGGTCCAGGGATGGAGCCCCGCATTGGGCTCTCTGCTCAGCGGGGAGCCTGCTTTCCCCTCTCTCTCTGCCTGCCTCTCTGCCTACTTGGGATCTCTGTCTGACTTGTGATCTCTGTCTGTGAAAGGGATAAATAAAATCTTAAAAACAAAACAAACAAACAAACAAAAAAACACCCCAAAACAAAGAAAAAAACCACTGTCCCAGGGGAGAAATGCATTATTAAGAGAGAATACCTCACGGGACGTACCCTGGAAAAGGTCAAATAGCACATGAAACGTGAACATGGTATATTTCGTCAAAGTAATAGGATATTTGGGGCACGTGGCTGCCTTAGGTGAAGGAGCTTGTGACTCTCGACCTCAGGGTCATGGTTTCCAGCCCCATGCTGGGTACAGAGATTACTTAAAATGAGTAAATCAATAAAAACTTGCTAAAAAAAATGAATAAGATACCTGACCCCCAATAAAGACCACATAAGGGTGCCTGGGTGGTTCAGTCTGTTAAGCAACCATCTCCTGATTTCAGCTCAGGTCATGATCTTGGGGTCATGGGATCGAGCCCCACGTTAGGGTCTGTGCTCAATGGGGAATGTGCTAGAGATTCTTTCCCTCTCTCTCTGTCCCTCCCCCTGCTTAAGTGCTTACTCTCTCTTGCCCTCAAATAAATCTTTTTTATTTTTTAAAGATTTTATTTATTTACTCGAGGGCAAGAGAGAGAACACAAGCAGGGAGAAGGGGCAGAAAAAGGAGAAGCAGACTTCCCGCTGAACAAGGAGCCTGACATGGGGCTCGATCCCAGGACCCTGGGATCATGACCAGGGCCAAAAGCAACACTTAACCAAATGAGCTGCCCAAATGTCCCTAAATAAATCTTAAAAGAAAAAAAAAAAAGCTGCAGTGTTCAAGACAGTACATATTGGTATGGGACTGAGGAAAGACATCCTGGTCCCAGTTTTCCAAATTAGAACATCTCCGTCTCAAAGACAGATTTCACACTGAGTCACCAAATCCTCCTGGCTCTGGGCTCCATAATCTCACATACAGATCTCTAGTTCCACTGGCTCAGCTCAAGCTCCAACTACTGATCTCTTTGCCTCTAGTCTCTCATTTCCAATCTGTCCTCTATACTGCTACCAGGCGTCTCCAAAGTAGACCCAAACTTGCCAGTCCTACAGGGACCCACTCTCTCCCTTTCCAACAGTCCCCATCCAAGCCCACAGAACACCAACTTCCATGAGTTCAGGGAAGGCAACCACCACCCCTATTTATTCTCTTCACAGTGAGAGTGACTCATCTGATTGGTGAGATTAGGAGAAAGACTGCACACACAGATCTTCGAAGAACCCAGCACTTGAGCTGGTGCCTCTCTCTTCCACCTCTGCCTTCCTGGGGCACACACGAGGCAGGAGCAGGGGCCTGGTTTCTAGAAGCCATTCTAGGGGCCTCTCACTCTGTGTTCAGTGGGTCCATAAGGATATCTGGGGACTGGGTGCCTGGGTGGCTCAGTGGGTTAAGCCGCTGCCTTCGGCTCAGGTCATGATCTCAGGGTCCTGGGATCGAGGCCCCCATCGGGCTCTCTGCTCAGCGGGGAGCCTGCTTCCTCCTCTCTCTCTCCGCCTGCCTCTCTGCCTACTTGTGATCTCTGTCAAATAAAAAAATAAATAAAATCTTTAAAAAAAAAAAAAAGGATATCTGGGGACATACTGTCCTGCAAACCACCCCCAGATCAAACACAGGGGCAGGCATTAGAAATCCCCAATGGTTACCTGCCCAAACCACATTTTCTAGTCTTTTTTTTTTTTTTTTTAAAGATTTTATTTATTTACTTGACAGAGAGAGATCACAAGTAGGCAGAGAGGCAGGCAGAGAGAGAGAGGAGGAAGCAGGCTCCCTGATGAGCGGAGAGCCCGATGCGGGACTCGATCCCAGCACCCTGAGATCATGACCTGAGCCGAAGGCAGCGGCTTAACCCACTGAGCCACCCAGGCGCCTTCCAGTCTTGTTTTATCAACAATACAGCTGACAGTTTACTGTTTTGGACTGCCCTGTCTATTTCTAAATTGGTACTGCACTTAAAGGGAAACAGATATGGTTCATTGCCACACACAGAAGCCCACCTCCAGGACCAGTGTAAAACCTACCGGCTCCCTCTGCTTCCAGGTATAGACATACATCTCCACTGAGCACACACCAATGCAATCTGATGACAAGGGAAGCCGACCCTGCCTGTGTTTCAGTCACCCCATACTACCCACTCTTCCCCACACACAGCATGCTCCCCACACACCATCGGCTCAGGCTGGCATGCGCTTCCACCCAAGGACACCTGAACTTCACCTTCAAACTCAGTGCAACTGTCTGCTCTCCTTTAAAACCTTATTCAACTTCTGTAGGCAAAATTACTCACATCTTCCTCTACATTTCTCTCGCTTTGAGTGTTTGTATACCTATCATCCCAACTAGACTGAGAGCCCTGCCTGGAAGGGCTCACAACTACTCGTCTTCCTAGCTTCTGGTGCTCTACCCATAAAAGACACTTAAGAACATGCCAGATGATGTAAAAAGAGAAACTTATAGAAGGCCTGCATTAAGACATCAAGTATCCAATTTGTAGTTCTAGGTCAACTGTGGCAAACTTTCCCTTATAAAGGCTGTGGTACATATTTTTGGCTTTCTGGGTCATCCAGTCTCTGCTGTCAAGACTCAGCTCTGAACCCGCAGCATGAAAGCAACCAGAGACAACGTGTATATAAACGGGTGTGGCTGTGTTCCCCAAAATTTCATTTATTTAAAAACAGGCATGGCAGGTTGGACGAAGGCCACAGGCACTGTTTGCCAACCCTGGATCTGTAAGATTGGGAACATCCGCAGGGAACCCACTGTTCCCTTGCCTTTTGTGATCAATTTGGGAGCCTCTACCCAAATTGGCTTAAATCGAGTATTTTTATCTTACCGGACAGGATGAACACATAAAGGTTCTCCACAACAGAGAACTCCTGTGATGCAAGGAGGAGTGCCTCTTTGCAAGCTGGACTGTCTCTGGTGTCTCAAACAGTGACTGTTATCAGTTCCCCCTCATGTGTATCTGAGCACATCAGTGCTCTGCTCTGGGTTCCTCAGTGGGTTCTCATTTCTTACAGTAATGGTGACCGCGACGATGATGACCGTGATTGTGACAGCAGTAGCGGGGAGCAGTTCATGTTTACTTTGCACGTATGTGTCAGGCTCTAAGCACTTACAGGCACGAGTCAATGTAATTCTATGAAGTGAGGTATGATGACCATTCCCATGGAGGCACATTCCCACAGCCTGAGGTTATCCAGCAAGGGGCAGAGCTACGAGGCTCAAACCCAGGCAGCCTGGCCCTTGAACCCTTGTGATAAACTGCTCTTTCAAAGCCCAGCTGCTGGGCATGACTGACTAAAGAGATTCACAATACGGCCCTTGACCGTTCCTTATCCAACCAGATGCGGAATTTTCCACAGCTCCTCCCAATACATGCGTTCATGCTTCCCTGTCTGAACACGATCTTCTCTCTGCCTGGAGTGCTCTCTCCTCATCAGCCTGGTGTACTTGCCATCAGCCTTAAATCTTGGCTCAAACACATCTCTCTCTCTCTCTCCCTGTGATACCTTCCCCAACTCCCTCAGTTAGACTTAGATGTCCTTTTTATTCTGTTCCTGCTACATTTTTGTCTTGTAAGAGAAAAAACTGTACACTTCTGTTCACAGTAGCATTATTCACAATAGCCAAAAGGCAGAAGCCATCCAAGTGTCCCTCAACAGATGAATGTATAAACAAAATGTGTCTATATACAGCGGAACATCATTCAGCTTCTGAAAGACAGCAAATCCTGAGACGTGTTACAAGGATGAACAGTAAAGCATTATGGTAAGGAAAGTGACCCAGACACAAAAATACAGGGTAGGAGTCCACTTCTATGAGGTCCCAAATTCACAGAGACAGAAAGGAAAGTGGTGGTTGCCAGGGGTTGCGGTGAGATGGGAACGAAGAACTGTTGTTTCATGGGTCTAGATTTTAGTTTTGTAAGATGAAAAGAGTTCTGGAGATGGCTGCACAACGATGTAACTGAACTCCAACACTATGAAGTGTACACCTGAAAATATATCAGATGAGGGCTTGGGTGGTTCGGTCGGTTTAGCGTCAGCCTTTGGATCAGGTCATGATCCCAAGGTCCTCGGATCGAGCCCTGCATCAGGCTCCCTGCTCAGCAGGGAGTCTGCTTCTTCTCTCCCTCTGCCACTCCCTCCCCTGACTCATTCTCTCTCTCAAATAAATAAATAAAATCTTAAAAAAAAAAAAAAAGAAAGATTCAGATTGTAAGTTTCATGTTGTGTGTATTTTAGCACAATTTTTTTTAATAGTAATATTCTTTTTTTTAAGATTTTATTTATTTATTTGACAGACAGAGACCACAAGTAGGCAGAGAGGCAGGCAGAGAGAGAGAGAGGAGGAGCAGGCCCCCTGCAGAGCAGAGAGCCCGATGTGGGGCTCGATCCCAGGACCCTGGGATCATGACCCGAGCCGAAGGCAGAGGCTTTAACCCACTGAGCCACCCAGGCGCCCCGGCACAATTTTTTTTTTTAAAGAAGTGGGGCCAGGGGTGCTTGTCTGACTTTGGCCCAGGACAGGAACCCAGCGTCCTGGGATCAAGCCCAGCATCCAGCTCCCTGCTCAGTGGGAAGCCTGCTTCTCCCTCTTCAGCTCCCCCTGCTTGTGTTCCCACTCTCACTATCTCTCTCTCTGTCAAATAAACAAATAAAATCTTTAAAGAAAATAAAACCCCCTCAGAGAAAGTTAAAAAAAACCTCCTATAACCAACTACTGTGATGAGTCAATATATAAACTTCCAGTCATTTTATCATATTTACCAATAATACATGCATATTATATACAATGGTTTCTACTATTATGAATCAGATCTTTTCTTTCCTGACATTTTCTAACAGGTTACTGTAGCTATTATATAAGATTCTTAAAATACTTACCTTGAATGCAGTCATCTTTCTAAACTCTTGTTAATGCCAATGGCTTTTTTTTTTTTTTAATTATTTCTCTTGGATCTTATAGGAAGACCTATCTATCTATAAACAATGACAGTTTTGTTTCCAGCTTTCCAACATTTTTACATAATGTAATATTAAATGAAAAAGGCAAGATACAGAAAAGTAAACTCATTTAAATATACTGTGCGTGTGTTTATTTTCTGTAGTTTGTATGAGCCTGAAGAAAGGTACTGAAGGATATACACCAGACTATTCACATTGGTCTCCTGGGAAGAGATAATAAAGAGAGGGAGGGACATTTCAGATTTTTGTAAAACTTTCTTCCTTAGGGTGCCTGGGTGGCTCAGTTGGTTGAGCGACTACCTTCCCCTCAGGTCCTTGAGCCCTGGGATCCAGTCCCGTGTCAAGTTCCTGGCTCCACGGGAAGTCTGCTTCTCCCTCTGAGCGGGATCCCCTCTCACTCTCTCTCTCTCAAATAAATAAATAAAATCTTTAAAAAAACAACTTTCTTCCTTATACTATTGTGTCAAATTTTAATTTTTTTAAAAAAGACAGTGCATTATGCACTCAAGAAAAAAAACAACTTGGGGTGCCTGGGTGGCTCAGTGGGTTAAGCTGCTGCCTTCGGCTCAGGTCATGATCTCAGGGCCTTGGGATCGAGTCCCGCATCGGGCTCTCTGCTCAGCAGGGAGCCTGCTTCCTCCTCCTCTCTGCCTGCCTCTCTGCCTACTTCTGATCTCGCTCTGTCAAATAAATAAATAAAACCTTTAAAAAAAGAAAAAAAAACAACTTTTCATTGTTTGTAAGAAAAACCCTAAGTGGGGCCCCTGGGTGGCTCAGGTGGTTAAGCCTCGACCTTCAACCCATGTCATGATCCCAGGATCCTGGGATCAAGCCCCACATCTGGCTCTCTGCTCAGTGGGGAGCCTGTTTCCCCCTCGCTCTCTGCCTGTCTCTCTGCCTACTTGTGATCTCTGTCAAATAAATAAATAAAATCTTTAATTAAAAAAAAAAAAGGAAAGAAGAAAAGAAAAACCCCACGCATCCACTTTTCCCACGGAGGTCTTTGCACACTGTTATGACTGTGTGAGAGGGAGCCCATCTCTGCACACAAGAAGGGAAGCGCATCTTCAGTGGTGCTTTGTTTCTTCCCCCGTCTCACCTGGGCTGCAGTGGCTGCGGTCTGGAGCAGGCGGGACTCTTCCCACAGGCACCGGGCCACGATTCGGGCAATTTCCATTGGCTTCTCCAGATATCTGCTCTATAACGGGGGAGACAAAGAATGAAAAGTAGCAGTAGACCAAGGAGTTGTGGACGCAGAATATTACACCTACTACATGAAACAATAAAATGAGGCCCTCAGAGCCTGGCTGCCACCAGTGGGAGATGAAGGGGAGAACAGAAAAAAGACCGTCACAGTGAGCTGTCCTTCTGTGGCCGAGGGCATACTGAGTCTTTGCACAATATGTTATCTTGGTGTCCTATGGAGGTGACAGACCTGGTCCAAGAGTTCTGATTACAGATTTTAAAATACTTAACATCTAAAAATAAATCATCTGGGGTGTCTGGGTGGCTCAGTCAGTTGGGCGTCTGACTCTTGATTTCAGCTCAGGTCATGATCTCAGGGTCATGATATCAGTCCCGAGTGGGGCTCACCCTGGGTGTGGAGCCTGCTTAAGAGTCTTTCTCCCTCCTTCTGCCCCTTCCACCACTTCCTCTCTCCCCCCCCCCAAAAAAAAAGTCATTTTCCTATGAAACCACTAGCTCTGATCATGTCATTAAGATGTACTAATGTAAGATGATTACTGTAACAATTATGTCTCCAGCAGACAAAAGAAGTGTATTTCAGATAATGATGCCCAAGGTTGGGTATACAGAGGTTTGAGGAAGAGCTAGTAATTTCTCCTTTGATTTAAAGTACAAGATAGGATCCCATTACCTAGGCAAATGAGGAAAGAAATACTTCCTGGACAGAAAGCTAACAGCCTACTCTGCGGGGTCAGTTTCGCATCCCACCTGAAGGAACTGCTTGATTCTCCGCAGATTGTGCTGATAGAGAACATTTGACTCCTGCAGGAAACGGCTGTATTGCTGGTCAATCTCACCCAGGAGATTATGAAACACCAAAGTTGCATGTGATTCCTTGCTGGCCGCATATGCCCTAGAAAAAGGAAGAAGGATACAACGGTTCTGAAACCGACACACATCTGCATACACGCACACACACACACACACACACCATAAGTGTGCATGCGTGCATGCAGACAAATCACCATCAAGGTGGAAAAAAAACAAATTTGGGAAAGGTGGGGAAAAAAAACCAAACTTGATACTTTAACCCACTCCTCACTTTAGATTCACCTTGCTCAGCTGCAAGAAATATCATGAATTCAAAGATTATTAAAAATTATTCCAGACACTATTAGCCACTGCCATAGTCTATACTTATGAAATACTCAAGTGGGGGCGCCTGAGTGGCTTAGTTGGCTGAACAGCTGCCTTCGGCTCAGGTCATGATCCCAGAGTCCTGGAATCGAGGCCTGCATCAGGCTCCCTGCTCAGTGGGGAGCCTGCTTCTCTTTCTCCCTCTGCCTGCTGCTCTGCCTACTTGTGCTCTCTCTCTGACAAATAAATAGATTTTTTAAAAATCTTAAAAAAAAATACTCAAGTGAAGTGGACAGATACGCTGTTTTGCTTTTTTTTTTTTTTTTCGCTGTTTTGCTTTTTAAAATTCTCTCTCAGTCAGCTCTGCAGTCACATTATTAGTAACAAATAAGCAAACCCAGATCCATCTCCATCATCTCTGACTCACCTTCCTGGATCCTCTTCAAATTCTAGAAAAACTAGGTCATAGTCCTGAATTAAATGAAAATCAATAGGTAGATCTGAACACATTAACATGAAGGAAAAAACAGTGCTTGCATGGCTCAGTCGGTTACGCATTCAACTCTTGGTCGGCTGGGGTCATGATCCCAGCATCATGGAGCCTGCTTAAGATTCTCTCTGTCAGGACGCCTGGGTGGCTCAGCTGGTTAAGCCGATGCCAATGCCTTTGGCTCGGGTCATGATCCTGGGGTCCTGGGATTGAGTCCCGCATAGGGCTCCTTGTTTGGCAGGGAGCCTGCTTTTCTCTCCGCCTCTGCCTGTTTGTGGGCTCTCTCTGACAAATAAATAAATAAAATCTTAAAAAAAAAAAAAGAAAGATTCTCTCTGTCCCTCTCCCTCTGCCCTTTCCTCTACTCTCTCTCTCTAAAAAAGGAGAAAAAAAATGAAGGAAACAGTCCTTGGAATTCTGGGCCATCATCTCTATGAATGAGTCTGTTTCTCTTAACTCTGTGTCGCCTTCTTTTAATTAAAGGGGAATCAGAATTACATACCCAAATCTCTACCCATGGGAGAACTGTCCTTGAGATAAAATATATTTGTAGCACATCCCTGGAGTGTCAGAACACACAGAGGCTCTCCCCAAGGAGACAAGATCCAAATCAGCCTTCAAAACATCTACCACCAAGCAGGCTGCTGTCCCAGGTGCCAAGAGACGGCTGCCTGCACACACTTCTAACATAGAACACATTTTGCAAGACGGAGAGTCCGTCTTTATTCTCCTGATCGCTTTCACCCCATCACCTACACCCTTAAGTTTTCTGATGAAATAGCACAGAGTTAAGCTAGAACAGGTTGGGTCTCTTGACTCAAACCCAAACCCAAACCCAAACCTGACACTCTGGGGAGTTTCTCAGGAAGGACTTACCAATCCTGACTCTCGATCCAAGCAGCCAGAAACTGCCGCAGCTCCATCGGGAAGCTGTCGCTATACAGCTGATGAAGCTGCTCCAGGTACCGTGTATCGAGCTGCTGTAGCTGATTCCATTGGGCCATCCTGTGGCAATCAGGGGTCCCAACTGTAAACCAAAGCGTCCACAGGGTCACTGCAAGCCTTAGGAGGAGCAAACCACCTAGGAACACCCCATCTACCCAACACAGGCATAGGGTCCGTGATTAGGGATAAAAGATGCTTTGCACAGGATCCTCTGTGTTTCTCCCAGTTTACAGTAATACAGACACCTCCCCAGTCTCTGCCTCTGGAAGCACATCACAGCTTCTCCTGCACTGGGATGCCATTGTGGGTGTGGCATCAGCCAAGTTCCAGAATCTGTTATCTAGCAGACAGTATGTGAAGTTGAAAAACAACTTTCAGATTTCCACTCCCTCATCTATAAAACAGAGATCATCATTCCCACCTCTCATGGCTGTTGAGATATTTCTGAAGAAGTTAGTAAAGTATGTTGCATAAAGTCAGACCAAAATGTGGGGGGATGTGACTGTTTAGGGAAAACAAAGCTAATTCCAAGAATACAGGCTTAAAAGTATAAGCAAGGACCTGCCTGAGATTCTCCAAGTCAATGAAAAGTAATTTTGTTTTGAAAAAAGTTCTCAGTTAACATAGGCAGCAATCTCTTCGATCTCAGTGGCAGCAACTTCTTCCTAGGAACATCGCCAAAGGCAGGGGAAGCAAGGGCAAAAATGAACTATTGGGACTTCATCAAGATCAAAAGCTTTTGCACAGCAAAGGAAACAGTTAACAAAACCAGAAGACAACCGACAGAATGGGAGAGGATATTTGCAAACTACATATCAGATAAAGGACTCGTGTCCAGAATCTATAAAGAACTTAGCAAACAACACCCAAAGAACAAATAATCCAATCAAGAAATGGGCAGAGGACATGAACAGACATTTCTGCAAAGAAGACATCCAGATGGCCAACAGACACATGAAAAAGTGCTCCATATCACTCGGCATCAGGGAAATACAAATCAAAACCACAATGAGATACCACTTCACACCAGTCAGAATGGCTAAAATTAACAAGTCAGGAAATGACAGATGCTGGCAAGGATGCGGAGAAAGGGAAACCCTCCTACACTGTTGGTGGGAATGCAAGCTGGTGCAGCCACTCTGGAAAGCAGTATGGAGGTTCCTCAAAAAGCTGAAAATAGAGCTAGCCTGCGACCCAGCAACTGCACTACTGGGTATTTACCCTAAAGATACAAATGTAGTGATCCGAAGGGGCATGTGCACCCTAATGTTTATAGCAGTGATGTCCACAATAGCCAAACTATGGAAAGAACCTAGATGTCCATCAACAGATGAATGGATAAAGAAGATGTGGTGTGCGTGTACACACACACACACACACACACACACACACACAAATGGAATACTATGCAGCCATCAAAAATTGAAATCTTGCCATTTGCAACGACGTGGATGGAACTAGAGGGTATTATGCTTAGCAAAATAAGTCAGTCAGAGAAAGACAATGATCATATGATCTCCCTGATATGAGGAAGTGGAGATGCAACATGGGGGGTTTGGGGAGTGGGAAAAGAATAAATGAAACAAGATGGGATTAGGAGGGAGACAAACCATTAACAGGCTCTTTTTTTTTAAAGATTTTATTTATTTATTTGTCAGAGAGAGCGAGAGTGAGCACAGGCAGAGAGTGGCAGGCAGAGTCAGAGGGAGAAGCAGGCTCCCTGCGGAGCAAGGAGCCCGATGTGGGACTGAGCCACCCAGGCGTCCCTATTAACAGGCTCTTAATGTCACAAAACAAACTAAGGGTTGTGGGGGGTGGGGAGGAGGGTAGGGAGAGGATGGTGGGGTTATAAACATTGGGGAGGGTATGTGCTATGGTGAGTGCTGTGAAGCGTGTAAACCTGGCGATTCACAGACCTGTACCCCTGGGGCTAAAAATACATTATATGTTTATTAAAAAATTTAAAAATTATATTTTAAAAAAAAGCTCTCAGTTGAGGGACGCCTAGGTGGCTCAGTCGGTTAAGCGTCTGCCTTCAACTCTGGTCATGATCCCAGGGTCCTTGGATGGAGACCCGCATCAGGCTCCCTGCTCAGTGGGGAACCTGCTTCTCCCTCTGCCCCTCTCCCTGCTCAGGAGGACCCGCTCTCTCAAATAAATAAATAAATAAATAAATAAATAAATAACTTCTTAAAAGAAGAAAAAGTTCAATAAAGCCAAGAAAGGAGAATATCAGAATGAAGTAATTGACCCCATCAGGCCAATATGTTTCCATAAATAAACTGAACCTTCTGATGACACCAGAGGTGGTGCTTGGCACTGATTTAATTTTTTTTAAACAATGTTTTCCTTCCTCTTAGGCATCTCCCAAACATTTTCAGCTACCACACCTTTGCTGTTGCCCCTGTCCTCACTACCCCCAAGACCAACCTGCTGCATGACAGATGCTGCTTGGGCCATGGTACATGTATACTAAGCACTGGCTGGAACAAAAGCAGTAGCTGAGGCATTATAACCACGGTGGGTATCACCCTCGATAAGAAATGAAAGGCCAAGATGTCGGGGTGGCTCAGTGGATTGGGCGTCTGCCTTCAGCTTGGGTCATGATCCCAGGGTCCTGGGATCGAAGCCCCACATCAGGTTCTCTGCTTAGAGGGGAGCCTGCTTCCCCCCACCCCGTCTGCCTCTCTGCCTGCTTGTAATCTCTGTCAAATAAATAAATAAAATCTTAAAAAAAAAATAAAGTACACTCTCTACCTGCAATGTGGGGACTGAATTCACAACCCCAAGATCAAGAGTTGTGCTCGCTTCGCCAGCACATATACCAAGATCAAGAGTCACATGTTCCCCCAACTGAGCCAGCCAGGTGCCCCTAGACACCTAATTTTTATAATAAAGTCCAATGTTATAAGTTAATTTAAAAAACAGACTAATTACTTAATTCCTTAACTTGGATACAAATGTATAGCCATCACAATCTACTCCCTAAAGTTCCATGTTAGAACCATAAAGCGACACCCCACTATACCTGCTCAACTGGACGTGAACGTTGGGTCACACACAAATATACACATTTTCAGCAAACCATTAAAAAAGTACAAGTTGTTGAAAACTGTCTAGTTCATTTCTAGGTCCATAACTCAGCAGTGTTTTTTGCTGTTGTAGTTTTGGCTTGGGGGTTGGGGAGGACAACACAAAGGGGATAGTAAGTAGTATAGTAATTTTGTCATTTATTAAACCACAAACCAGTTACTAGTTTTGTTTTGTTTTGTTTCCGTAAAAGTAAAGCACCAGGGGCACTTGGGTGGCTCAGTGGTTTAAGACTCTGCCTTCGGCTCAGGTCATGATCCCAGGGTCCTAGGATGAAGCCCCATGTAAGGCTCTCTGCTCAGCGGGGAGACTGCTTCCCCCCCCCTCTCTCTGCCTGCCTCTCTGCGCACTTGTGATCTCTCTTTGTCAAATAAATAAATAAAATCTTTAAAAAAAAGAGTTAAAAAAAAAGTAAGGCACCAAAAATGACTGGCATTATGCTTCACTTCTTAGTCTAATCACTGTAGGTAACACTGTAATAGCTATACTTAAAAAAAAAAAAAAATCACTGCAAGTTAAAGCCAAAAGCAGACAGTATTCTCAAGGAGAAGATGAACAAAGAGCCTTATAGTGATGATTTTCTTAAAGGCAGCTTAGCTACAAACCATATTTAACCAACAACAGCCATGAGGCAATCAGCCCAATGTTCTTCATAAGAACTATATATCCTTAGGAGATCACCAGCCAAACTGTCTAGGAAAACCATTGCCAACTAGCTTGTGGCCACTGTTTTACCGGAAAAAGTTTTACAAGAGCCTACCTTATTTCACAATCTCAATTCTGTTTTTTAAAATTACAAGTTAATCTAAAGAACTCCAC
The DNA here is from genome assembly GCF_964662115.1 of Mustela nivalis. NCBI lineage: Eukaryota > Metazoa > Chordata > Mammalia > Carnivora > Mustelidae > Mustela > Mustela nivalis. The sequence goes on from NC_139036.1 coordinate 42,812,751, forward strand.
TTAAGTTCTCACTGAAGTATTTATCTACAAAATAATGCAAAGCCTGTGATTTAATAACCATTTTCACAGACCCGCAGGACACAGAAAGTGATCTGTACAATCTGAATGCCAATTGCCATTCTGGGTACAGAGAGAAATGAGTTCATTCCACAGAGAGACTGGCTTAGGGCATCACGCCGGGCTTAATTCTCTCCAGAGGTGAGTGCTAAGTTTACATTAGCAGACAGCAGATGGGGGCATATAAAGGGAATATTAAATCTGATTCTGTTTTCTACAACTTCAGAGAAAAGAAAAATAAAAATGAAACAGCAAGTCACCAAAGACTTTCCGGACTTTTCAAAACAGGAATTTCTCAACCCCTTGGGGATAACTTAGCAACAAGTCATAACTCAAACAGCTATTGTCTGATGAGGAACTGATTACTGTAAGGACCAGTAAAGTTTGTCCAAAGTCGCAGTTTTCATTTATGTATTACATTCTAAGGAAACCAAGAGACGTGTCAAGAAACACAAATCAGGACCCCTTACAAAAGGGATTCATTACATCATTTCGTAAAACCTCGTTTTAAATTAAGATTTGTAAATCACATCCACGCACTAATGGATTTGTGGTAGAGTGAGGGGCCAAAGTGAGGAGAGAGACGAAACCCCAGCGCATATAATCCAGAACAGAAAGTGATCTAAAGATAATTTCTGTTCCACCTTGTGACAAGATTCTTTTGGGTGTCAGCCATACTTTGTATTAGAAATACCTATATTATAAATAGAGTAAAGCCGTTATCTTATCCATTGCCTCTACTAAGCCCCTTTTGCTTCAGGAAAGGCCCGGTGACTAAAGCAAACAAAGAAGTAACAGAAGTACCCTTGCGCTAATTTCTATAGACATTACTTTCCATAAAAGTAAAGCACCAAGGGCACCTGGGTGGCTCAGTGGTTTTAAGAAGGTACTTTTAAAAAAGATTTTATTTATTTATTTGACAGAGAAGAGAGAGAAAGCATACAAAAGGGGGAGAGGAAGAAGCAGGCTCCCCACTAAGCTGGGAGCCTGACTCAGGGCTTGATCCCAGGACCCTCAGATCATAACCTGAGCCAAAGGCACATGCTTAACCAACTGAGCTATTCAGGCGCCCTAAGGTTTTTTTTTAAAGATTTATTTATTTGAGAGTGTGTGTGGCGGGGGGAGGACAGAGGGAGAGACTCATCAAGCAGACTCCCCACTGAGCTCAGAGCGTGAGGTGGACTGATCCCAGGACCCATGGTTTTATGACCTGAGTGGAAAGCAAGAGTTAGGCCCTTAACCAACTGAACCACCGAGGCACCCCTTTAAGAAGATATTTTTAGGGGCACCTGGGTGGCTCAGTCAGGTAAATGTCTACCTTCAGCTCAGGTCATGATCTTAGGGTCCTGGGATGGAGCCCCTAGTTGGGCTTCCTGCTCAGTGGGGAGTCTGCTTCTCCCTCTGCCCTCTGCCCCTCCCCTCTGCTCGCACATGCACTCTCTAATAAATACAATTTTTTAAAAAAACATTAATATATAGCAAACTCTTTTCTATGAGAAGATATATTTTTTTAAAGATTTTTTTTTATTTATTTGACAGAGATCACAAGTAGGCAGAGAGGCAGGCAGAGAGAGAGAGAGAGGAGGAAGCAGACTCCCTGCTGAGCAGAGAGCCCGATGTGGGACTCGATCCCAGGACCCTGAGATCATGACCTGAGCTGAAGGCAGCGGCTTAACCCACTGAGCCACCCAGGCGCCCCTATGAGAAGATATTTTTGTTCAAATCCCTCGAAACAACTATCTCATTTCTATTAGTGTTTTCAATCTAATCCTACTAATCTTGAGGGCCACAAAATTATTTAGACATGCAAGCTCCAATTTGTTTATCCTCCCCATACCACTTCTAAAATAATCTGAGGTAGCTGCAAACTCCATAAAGTAAATTAGGGAGAAGAAAAATTATTAAACTAAAATGCAATTAATGCTAGATCAAGACACTCAACCTGCATGAAATTTTCCTTGTGGGACAAAAGGTGTAATGAACAGCAGGGAGCCCATATTTAAATACTGTATTTTTAACAATTTAACCATGGATAAATTTTTTTTTAAAAGATCCAGGACCCAGAGATCATGACCTAAGCTGAAGGCAGACATTTAACCAACTAAGCCACCCAGCACCCGGGGACCCATAACCATTGATAATTTAACCATTCATAATTACCTTAGACATTAAGACTGTGTGATTTCAAATCAGAAAAAGATAATTCAAAATAACTATGCCTGGGGGAGACTGAGAAGCTCAGATGTTAAGCCTATGAATCTTGCTTTTGGCTCAGGTCATGATCTCAGGGTTGTGAGATCAAGCCCCATGTGTGAAATCATACCCAGTGTGGAGCCTCCTTAAAATTCTCTATCTTTCCCTCCCTCCTAAGCACACACACACACTCTCTCTCTTTTTAAAGTAGGCTTGTATAGTAAACATATAATTTTATTTCTTACAAATCCAAATAGTACTTTTAGTTTAAGTCCAGGTGTTTGCCTTTGTAATAGGAAGTTTATATATAAATCTAATTTTGATTTCCTAAGAAGAGAAAATATTAACAGTTGAGTGCCCAATCCAACTATAGTTACTGTAATATTCAAATATATTTAATTACAAATAATGGAATTTGCTTTTAAGTCAGAAACCAACTTTTCATTGTAAAAATGGATATTGAGATATAAAAGAACATGAATTCTAGTTCCCTACTAATGTGGCAAAATTGAATATATGGACAGAGTATTAAACTACTGGGGAGTAGAGTTCAGGGAAGCAAGGGAAAGGAAAGGATGGTTTTGGGGCGCCTGGGTGGCTCAGTGGTTTGGGCTGCTGCCTTTGGCTCGGGTCATGATCTCAGGGTCCTGGGATCGAGCCCCGCATCGGGCTCCCTGCTCCGCAGGAAGCCTGCTTCCCTCTCTCTCTCTCTCTGCCTGCCTCTCTGCCTACTTGTGATCTCCATCTTTCAAATAAATACATAAAATCCTTAAAAAAAAAAAAAGAAAAGAAAAGAAAATCAAGGGCTATCAACACACTCTGAGAGCAGTTTTCCTGTGTTTTGTCTCTGGCACGTGATTGGGATTTAAAACTCCAGATCTTAAAGGAGCCAGCATCACTGGAATCTGCTACCTTCTCTGATTAGAGACTTAGAGACTTACTGTGCTTTGACCAGTGCCCTTTGTCCGACTGACTTTAACTGACTGAGCTGCCCAGGTACCCCGAGAAAGGGGAGTTTTCAATGGCACTCTGGAACATTCTCAACCCAAAAGTCTATTATCCCTCACTGCTCATATCTCACTTTAACTCTTGGTAGAGTTAAAGAATCTTGTGCCAAGCACCTTATTTTTTCCATTCTAAATCCTAACATGGTGTAAGGTCTTACCACTAGCAGTACCTTCTAATAGTTCTCTAATCCATATCTAGAAACATAGAGAATAAAATTTACCAGATTCAGTTAACTTTAAGAAATGAATTGTGCCAGGAATGTGAACAGCAGAAAGGATAAAAAGATCTAGGGCTCTGATCCATGAAGAATAATCAAGATCTTAAAAATAATGGGGCACCTAGGTGGCTCAGTCCGTTAAGTGTCCAACTCAATCTCAGTTCAGATCTTGATCTCAGTCTCATGAGTTCAAGCCCTACGTCGAGCTCTACAACAGACCTGGAGCCTACTTTAAAAAACAATAAAAAGGTCTTAAAAACAAAACTACAAGAACTACTCAGATCTACTGCTCCTCCAGCTATCCAAAAGGATTCTGTGAACTTTGAATTGACCAAGTCTCCAATTATGTCAAATCTAATAGCATTAATGACATTAAAAAAAAAAATGATTGGGGCACCTGTGTGGCTCAGTTGGTTACACATCCCACTCTTGATTTCAGTTCAGGTCACGATCTCATGATTGTGGGGCTAAGCCCTGAGCTGGGCTCCTCGCTCAGTGCCTCTGCCCCTCCTGCTTGTGCTTGCATGCTCGTGCTTGCATGCTCGTGCTTGCATGCTCGTGCTCTTTCTCTCTCTCAAAATAAATAAATAAAATCTTTTAAAAACCCATGTATTCTCCATACTTGATTTGGTACAGGCACCATATCTGATCACAAATATTTCAGACTAAAGGAACAATATAAACATAATTGCTTCTAAACTGAAAGTAACACAAGTAACGTGCTTTTGTCAATTACTAAGTGTGCAGTTTATGGTTAAAGCTGTTTGAGAACAGGTCTGAGCTCTAGATAAAAACCACAGAACAGACCAAATTGGTGCGTCACATGGCCTCCCCATTTTGTGACACTTCCACTCCCCCGACCAGACAAGCTCCACTGAAGCAGGGTGATGGGAGGCCAAGGACACGGGACAGACTATCCCACAGGATGGGCCTGGGTCCAAACCCTGCCTGCCATTTATCAGTGATTTCTTTTATGGGTATTACTTGACTTCACTAAAATGGGGAAGTATCATTCTTTTGAAAGACTGCCGTAAAAGTTAAAAAAATAGTAATAATGGGGGCGCCTGGGTGGCTCAGTGGGTTAAGTCTCTGCCTTCTGCTCAGGTCATGATCCCAGAATCCTGGGATCGAGCCCCGCATCGGGCTCTCTCCTCAGCAGGGAGCCTACTTCCCCCTCTCTCTCTGCCTGCCTCTCTGCCTATTTGTGATCTCTGTCTGTCAAAAAAATAAAATAAAATCTTAAAAAAAAAATAGTAATAATGGATATACAGCATCTCTCACAGGTGGTGCGGGGTGCCTAAGGGAGCTGGATGGTTCCTCCCTCCCACAGCATTCCTTCCACTGGTACTTCTTAGCTACATCTATCTCCTCAATGCCCAGGGAAACAGATTAATTCATCAGATTAGGGGCGCCTGGGTGGCTCGGTGGATTAAGTCTCTGCCTTCGGCTCAGGTCATGGTCTCAGGATCCTGGGATCGAGCCCCACATGGGGCTCTCTGCTCAGCAGGAGCCTGTTTCCCCTTCTCTCTCTCTGCCTGCTTCTCTGCCTACTTGTGATTTCTGTCTGTCAAATAAATAAATAAAATCTTTAAAAAAAAAAAAAATCATCAGATTAACCATGTTAAATGATGAAGTCAGCTTTCTCTGCCATGCAAAATGCATGCATTTCAATGAGTCTTTGTATTATCTCCTGAGGGAGGGAGTTCATAATGCTGTGATTTAGTGTACGTGTCTAAGGGGAAGAGAGAACAGCAGGAGGGCTGGGGGGGTGCTCTGATGAAGTTTATCTCCCTCCATACACAGTTCACCTAAGGATAGCTCCAGGTGCTAGAAAGACCAAAGGTAAAAACACTAAATGAGGGGCACCTGGGTGGCTCAGTGGGTTAAAGCCTCTGCCTTCAGCTCAGGTCACGATCTCAAGGTCTCAAGGATCGAGCTCTGCATCGGGCTCTCTGCTCAGTGGGGAGCCTACTTCCTCCTCTCTCTCTCTGCCTACTTGTGATCCATCTGTCAAATAAATAAGTAAAATCTCAAAAAAAACCACAAAAACCACTAAATGATAACCAAATGAAAGAAGACAGAAAGAATGAACCTTGGTTTAAGAGCAGGCCAAAAGGGGCACCTGGGTGGCTCAGTGGGTTAAGCCGCTGCCTTCGGCTCAGGTCATGATCTCAGGGTCCTGGGATCGAGTCCCGCATCGGGCTCTCTGCTCGGCGGGGAGCCTGCTTCCCTCTCTCTCTCTCTGCCTGCCTCTCCGTCTACTTGTGATTTCTCTCTGTCAAATAAATAAATAAAATCTTTAAAAAAAAAAAAGAGCAGGCCAAAATAACTAATGATTATCACTAATGTTTATATAGCACTTCACTATGTTCTAGGCACTGTTTTAAGCACTTGACATATTTCAGTTACTTATTTCATCTTCACAACAACCCTATAAGATAAATACATTTTTAACCCTGTTTTACAGAGGAGGAAACTAAGTACAGAATTTTAAGTGATTCACCCAAGCTCATCAGATAGTAACATCATGGAGCTCGAATCCTAACCCAAACAGTCTGTTTTCAGAATTCCTGCTCTTACCCATTAGGCTAGAGAAGGAGTTTTCACTGATTTTTAAGTAACACATGAGTCAATCATGACATCAAGCCAATGTGATCATATGGGTTTTTGTTTTTTGTTTTTTAAAGGTTTTATTTATTTATTTGTCAGAGAGAGAGAGCGTGAGAGCGAGCACAGGCAGACAGAATGGCAGGCAGAGACAGAGAGAGAAGCAGGCTCAAGCAGCCGGATGTGGGACTCGATCCCAGTATACTGAGATCATGACCTGAGCCGAAGGCAGCCGCTTAACCAACTGAGCCACCCAGGTGTCCCTGTTTTTGTGTTTGTTTTTTTTTAAAGGAAGCTCTCTGCCCAACATAGGGCTTGAATTCACGACCCCAAGATCAGGAGTCACACGCTCTACCAACTGAGTCAGGTATCCCCATCTTACGTCATTTTCAACAGCCACATACGGTGTCTGAATTAAAGCTATCCATCCCGCTATAACCAGGCTCACATCTACAATGAATCTCTAAATGTATCATAATTTAAATGGCATGACTAAAAAATAAACATATTCAGGGAAGGGTAATCAGGTTGTGAAGAGTCTGAGAACTTGAGCATTTTGCCCAGCATGAAGGCTTGGGAACAGGAAGTGTGGTTAGAAGAGGAGAAGATAATTACAGAGGAGTAGCTCTTCAAAGATGGGGAGATCTGTACATGCAAGGGCGAAACACTCCAGAATCAATCTGCTTCCCCTCAAGACCGACCCCTGTTCTGCCCTCTGGAGCACTCCCTCTGCATCCACAGGTACCCATCCTGGCTGCAGTTCTTTTTTCTTTGAAGGGAGAGATGCCTGGGAAATCAAACCAGATTTATTAAATCAGAACTGCCAAGGGAGGGACCCATGTTTCGATATTTAAAATCTCCCCGGACGATGCTAACTGTGTGGCCAGACTGAGGACCCAGGAATGAGCGCAGAGATCAGGATCTGGGTGGTCAGGATGACGTGAGGGGCTTTCAGAAGCCGGAGTCTGCTCCTTACTCCTGATGTACTGAATAATGATCTCCAGGGATGGGGTCCGGGCAGATGTAACCAAGCCCCCACGTAAGCCATACTGAGAAACATGAACACTGACCGGGGGTTACAAGGAAGTCTGAAAAGTCTGAAAAGTGTTCAGCAGGCTGGGGACAATCTGATTTACATTTAAGATCCCTCAGGCAGCAATAAGAGGTAAGATCTGGCAGTGACCGGAAGTTGTTGCAAGGTGGACATCTTCCAGAAATAGAGGGAGCTGTGATGGGGCTTGGTGACTGTGTGAAGGGCAAATGGGACTCAGACAAAGGGAGGACGAGGAACAACCTCCCAGGCTCCTGTTGTGTTTGGGGTTCAAATGGAGGTTCATTGTTCACTAAGACACACTGGGAGACCCCAGGCTGGATGGCCTCCAGAAACTATTCGATCTGTAAACTGCGATCAGGCTCCATTCCCTCAAGACATTAAGGTTGCTGTGACCCAAGAAAAAATGCTGCAGCAGAAGGAGTACACGGATATTTAACAACAAGGATCTGGGGCTCGCACACCAACTACCAGTTAGCCTCTGTGCCTCAGTTTCCCCACCTGTGAAAAAGGGCAGAGAACAGGACTCACCTCATAGGGTCACTTAAGAACTGAATGAGTCAATGTACACAAAGGACTTAAGATGCCCAAGCAGGCAGGCAGGATGTGTCTCTAAGTGTCATTAGTGCAACCGAGGGCCTGGTGAGCCCCGCCTTTCTTGCCCTCAGCTGCTACTGGCCTGCTGGCCGAACGCCCAGCACTCACCCTGCTCTTCTTCCAGCTGCTCAAAAGCACCAAGGCCTCCCTCTCAGGGTCCTCCTTCTATCACCATTCCCTGCCCAGCGCTGAGCACCAGGATTCCATAACCCGGACCTGCAACCACTTGGCCGGATGCCAGCTCTGTGAGGTCAGGAAGAGCCTTGCTTAGTGTGGCTCTGTAATGTGTTCTCCTCCTCACCCACCCCTGCCCCAAGCATCCAACACAGTGCCCTGCTCACAAAAGGGAGTCCAAAAACATGTACTGAATGAATCAACTGCTGGGCTATTACCACTCTAATTCAATCAGCCAGACGAGGACACCACATCTGGTAAGAATTACTCAGAGGAGCAGACCAACTGACCAATCCTTTCAGTTCTGCTGTCGGAAAAATTCAAGAATGGTCCCTCAGGGATCTTTCAGTAAGAGTAAAATCCCAGACAACACTCCCCAAGCAGAAAAGCGTACACTAACTTCTCACTGTCCAATCCCACATCTCTACCCCTGGCCAAGGTTCTGTGACTCCTCGGCCAATTCTGCCACCTCCCTCCTCTCTCCAGCCTCAAGAGGAGTCTCAGGTCTGTTTATCTTCTCCCCCTTATCCCCCACCCCAAACACCAGCCTTTGTTCCTTTCTTGCAGAGAGATGTTCTTGCCTGAAGTGTTTCTCCCCTTGGTGACACTTATGTCCCTTCGCTGTCCCCAATGGAAAGGCACCTCTGGCACAACCCCTGCTTTAACGATGAACCTCCACAGCACTTAGACATGAGTCATGGCAATTCTGATTCCTTCTCCATGTGAGGAGTTCTCCGTTGGCAGCCCTCATGTCTCCTTCTGAGTTAGAGCTTCTGACCGGATGTTAGAGGATGCCAAATGAACACTGCCTTTAGTTTCCTTTCCTCGCCTTTGCACACAGACATAAATACCAGCTCCCACTGCAGAAGTGTCTACTGATGGCCACAATACTGAAAAGCAGGACATGAATATGACTAACTGCATCTGGGAACAAGATCTGCTCTAGCCTGGATGACTGGTGATCTAGACTTTTTTCTGGAGAGAAGCAAAGCATTCTTCCAACGTACAAATGCTGAGGGCTTCACCCTCGCAGGAATCAAAAGTAGGCTGCCAACTTTTTTTTTAAAGGTTTTTATTTACTTATTTGAGAGAGTGTGTGTGTGCACAGAGGGAGAGAGAGAAGCAGACTCCTTGCTGAGCAGGGAGCCCGATGCAGGGCTCGATCCCTGCACCCCAAGACCCTGACCTGAGCCAAAGGCAGATGCTTAACCGACTGAGTCACCCAGATGCCCCAGGCTGCCAACTTTTTAAAACAGAAGGAATATAGCCCTTGAGAAACTGTAGATTGGGCAAGCAAACATCATGTCAAAATTTCCAGGCTTGAGGGCAACTGAAGGGAGAAGGGCAAGTTGCTGGTAAAAGCCTGCAGATATTGTATCCTTGGACAAAACCCAAGTAAGAGTCAAAAAAGCACCCACTGATCTGAAATGCTAGTAAGTTATAGTATTCTTCAAAGACAGAAAAACTGAAATAAACCAGCAAAAGGGAACTTAAATTTCTAAATCTGTTATCACAGACCCATAATATAGCTCACTACTTACTGGAGACAAGCAAGTACCTTTTCCCAACCTTATTCAAGTCACTTCCCTAAAAGAGGTATCAAGGTAATCCTGGTCACTTAGCATGCAGCAACGCACAAGAGGGGCTGAGAACACACAGCCATGGATCCCATGTCGGAACTCCTTCCTCCAAAGAAACGATGGTTTGGGGGCAGAACCTTAAATTCAAAGGGCATTGGCGGTGGTTATACATGGCCCCAATTTCTTTAATACTCTTCCAGTTGAGACAAGAGTTCTTTGTCTCCTCCCCTTGAATCTGGCTAAAGCCATGACTGCTCCAACCAATCGGGTTAAGACAAAAGGGTCGATACACAACTTCAAGGCTTCCGCCTGATTCTCTTGGCAGGCTCATTTCCCAGCCAACACCCTGTGTGAAGCCCAAAGGCACGAGGGGCCACGAGGAGGCACTTGGTCTGCAGTCCCTGCTGAGATCAGCCTTTGGCTCATCTCAGCCCAGGCATCAAATATGTGAGTGAAGCAGCTCCAGAAGACAATTGCCCCAGATGTTCCCGTCTTCCCAAAGCTGTGCAACAAAGGCAGCCACCCCTGCTGTGCCGATCACATTTTCTGCCCCTAGCATCTCTGAGCATACCAAAATGGTTCTTGCCTTGTGCCCCTGAATCTAAGAGGTTTATTCCATTTGGTACTAGAACACCATTTTTACTAAATAGTGATAGAATATTGTCTTTACATAGAGTCTAACTTCCATGAGAAAAGAATTTGCAGTTTTAAAGGAAAAGGCTTTGCTGTTAAAACTATTTTATTTTTTTGAAGTTTTTTTAAAAATTTATTTGAGAGAGAGAGAGAAGCAGAGGGAGAGGCAGCAGCACGTTCCCTGCTCAGCAAGGAACCCAATTCGAGACTTGATCCCAGGACCCCGGGGACCATGACCTGAGCCGAAGGGAGACACTTAACTGACTGAGCACCCAGGCGCCCATTTTATTTTATTTTTTTTAACTTTATTTATTTAAGTAATCTCAACGTGCAACATGGGACTCAAACTCACAACCCTGAGATCAAGAGTTGCACACTGTTCTGACTGAGCCAGCTAGGCGCCCCTACTGTTAAAATTGTTTTGTTTTGCTTTAAAGATTTTATTTATTTATTTGACAGGGAGAAAGCGAGCACAAGGAGGGGGGTGCGCAGAAGAGGGAGAAGCAACCTCCCGGCTGAACAGGGAGACCCTAGTCAAAGGCAGACGTCAAACCAACTGAGTCATCACGCACCCCTTAAAACTGTTTTCATAGTAAACCTCTTTCCTCTGTGCACTCCCCTTCTAAGTGATCCATCTAATCCCACTCCTTCAAAATGACATGTACACCCTGACAATCCCCAAATTTACATCCCTAGCCTTAACCCCCCTCTCGTGAGCTCCAGAGTCACATCTAACTGCCTATTCAATATCTCTACCTGGATGTCTAACAAGGAGCTCATATTTAATGTACCCCACACCAATCCCCTCATTAAAAACCTCTCTGGCCAACTTCTCCATTTTAGCAAATGACAACTCCATTTTTGCATAGGCTCAGGCTAAAAACCTTTAAAATAAGCCTTGACAGCGTGCCTCAGTGGCTCAGTTAAGCATCTGCCTTTAACTCAGGTCATGGTCTCAGGGTCCTGGGATCAAGCCCCACATTGGGCTCCCCGCTCAGTAGGGATTCTGCTTCTCCCTCTCCCTTTAACCTGCCTCCCTGCTTGCGGGCGCGCTCCCTCTTTCCCTCTCAAATAAATAAATAAAATCTTAAAAAGATAAATAAAATAAGCCCTGACTCCAATCTCTTTTCTCCTTCTCTTCCCTCCAACATCCAATCCATTAACAAGTCCTGTTGGTTCTACCTTCAAAATGTATCTAGACTGTGAGCACCTCTCACCATCTCCGCTGCTGCTACAGTCTTAATCTGAGCCACTGCCACCTCTATTACCTGGCTGCCACCACTGTGCTGAATTCCTAACTGGTCTTGGTATTCACTCTAATCCCACCACAGTCTATTCTCCCCATTACAGATCCTTTCAAAAGAGAAATCCCAGGGCGCCTGGGTGGCTCAGTGGGTTAGAGCCTCTGCCTTTGGCTTCGGTGGTGATCCCAGGGTCCTAGGATGGAGCCCCACATTGGGCTCTCTGCTCAGCAGGGAGCCTGCTTCCTCTTCTCTATCTCTGCCTGCCTCTCTGCCTGCTTGTGGTCTCTGCCTGTCAAATAAATAAATAAAATCTTTGGGGGGAAAAAAAAGGGGAGAAATCCCACCATGCCATTCTTCTGTTCAAAACCCACGTAGGAAAAAGTTCAAGCTCCTACCTCAGCCCACCAGATGACCCAATTTGCCTCTGGAGATCTCTCTGATATCCTTTCCCACTGCTCCCCCTTTGCTCATACTGGTCCCCCTTTTGCTTCTGGAACATGCCAATCCTCCCCAGAAAGCTCTTCCCTAGACTATCACTTGGCTCGCTCTCTGTCTTCACTCAGACTTCTGCACAAACACTTCACATCACTTCATCGAAGAGCACATCTACCCCTGCTGAGTATTTCTTCATGGTACTCAACACCCTCTAATACACCATGTATTTCTTTTTTTTTTTTTTTTAAGATTTTATTTATTTGACAGACAGAGATCACAAGCAGGCAGAGAGGCAGGCAGAGAGAGAGGAAGGGAAGCAGGCTCCCTGCCCAGAAGGGAGCCCGATGCAGGGCTCAATCTCAGGACCCTGGGATCACGACTCGAGCTGAAGGCAGAGGCTTTAACCCACCTGGGCAGAGCCACCCAGGTGCCCCTCTTTTTTAACTCCTTCCACCACCAGCAGCTAGAGATGTAAGCTCCATAAGAACAAAGACCTTTTTCTGTTCACTGCTATGTCCCCAGGGCCTAGAAGATGCTTAAATATTTGTTGACCAAATGAATGAAAATTAGTTAAATTGTTGTTTTGTTTTTTTAAATCTGTGACAGGGGCACCTGGATGGCTCCACTGGTTGAGCACCCAACTCTTGGTTTGGGCTCAGGTCATGATTTAGGGTTGTGGGATCGAGCCCCACAAAGGCTCTGGGCTCAGCAAGGAGTCTGCTTGAGCTTCCCCATCTCCCTCAATCCCCCCTTGCCCCGCTTGCACGGTCTCTGTCTCTCAAATAGTTTTTTATAATTAAAAAAATAAATTAAAAAATAATAAATAATTCTTAAAAATCTTAACATACTGCTAGCACAGAGAAGCCTGAAACACCTTAAGAAGGTAATTAACTTCAGGGAAGGATATCCACTGATCTTCCTTGAGCATGAGCTAACAGGTGCAACTAATTCATGCAGATTTACTGTCAGTGACAAGCAAATATGTAACATTTCCCAATAGAAGAATTTATATTAAAATGTTAAACCTCAAAAGAAAAATGATTTTAAATATAAAGCTAGGGCTCCTGATGGGCTCAGGTGGTGAAGTATGTGACTCAGGATTTTGAATTCCAGCCCCACGCTGGTCTTAAGAGATTACTTAAAGAAATAAACTAAAAAACGAACAAAGAAACAAAAAGCTTAAAAAATAGGGGTGCCTGGGTGGCTCAGTGGGTTAAGCCCCTGCCTTTGGCTCAGGTCATGATTTCAGGGTACTGGGATCAAGCCCTGCATTTGGTTCTGTGCTCAACAGGGAGCCTGCTTCCCCCCTCTCTCTCTGCCTGCCTCTCTGCCTACTTGTGATCTCTCTCTGTTAAATAAATAAATAAAATTGAAAAAAAAAAAAACTTAAAAAGTAAAATAAAAGGCTAAACTGTTACAGAGTTGTTTCCTCCTTAAATTGCAATAAGGAGACTTTTGCACCTGTCATCATCTAAAAGAAAGTATTTCGTGACATGTGCCTGTTGGTAGTATTTGGAAATCTAAGAAATTATACCCTAAGTTAATACTGATGGGTAGACACTGAAATGAGACATCTCATAAAACATAAAACCCCTGGGATGAGTAAGTTTATTCTGAGATACTCCCAAAGTAAAAGGTAAGACCCAACCTAGAATCAACAGCAAACTTCTCTACACAGTAAATCAATTATCTGCTTTTCAATGCTTTACCCTCAAGACACTTGGACTCAGGGTGACTGGGATCTCAGTGGGTTAAAGCCTCTGCCTTTGGCTCGGGTTATCGCCCCAGCGTCCTGGGATCGAGTCCTGCATCGGGCTCTCTGTTCGGCGGGGAACCTGCTTCTCCCTCTCTCTCTGCCTGCCTCTCTGCCTACTTGTGATCTCTGCCTGTCAAATAAATAAATAAAATCTTTAAAAAAAAAAAAGACACATGGACTCAAACTTATTAACAAAAAATATGTTTGTGATGGTTGTTGTTTAACAGCCCTTAAAAAATAGAAAATCCAACCTCCTCACTTTACAGACATGGAAACAGACCACGGATGTGAACATCGGGAATAATAATCAAAAGGGCAGCCTCTTGACTTGAATTATGGTTCTTTCCACCCCACTATGACTTAAGAGGCAAGGAGTACATTGAGCCGTAAACTTTGTAACTGGAAAAATGTGGCTAGAGTGGAAAAGACATGTGACTGCAAAGAGAAAATCATCTATCCAGGCAGAAAAAGAGAGTCATAGTTGTTATTCTCCCAAAGAGAGAAGTACTTTATTGTTGGGATTAAAAAAAAATAATAATGTATCACATAACTGTGACCTTGCTAAATAAAAATGCACAGAAGCCAAATGCATCATTTCTCAGAGGTTTTCTTTCTTTTATTTTCAGTGTTACTGAGATAAAATTGACATATGACATTGCATTATTTTTAGCTGTACAACATAGTGTTTTGATGTATGTAGTATTATGAAATAATCACCACAAGTTTAGCTAACATCCATCATCTCACATACCCACAAATTTTTTTTGTGATGAGAACTTTTAAGATCTACTCTTACAAACTTTCACATATATAACATCGTCTTATTAACTACGGTCCCCCTGGTGTATATTACATACCCACCCTATAGGTGTTCTGGCCCACCTGTGACATTCAGGTGGCCACATGTAGAGGTGTCCTTGGTTCACTCGACACCTGAGTGCCTCTTTACCACATGCTTTGCCAAGCTGTGGGGACACCAAACTGCAGAATTCATGGTCCCTACCAGAGCAAGAGGGATGCACAATTTCAGAGGGCACCCCCGGAACGTAATTCCAAAACAACAAGGCAAATGGTGCTCCTGGGAGTGGTGCAGCCTGGTCCCCACTGTCCATGAAGATACACTTTTCAAAGAAAAGCAGGAGGTGCCTGGGTGGCTCAGCCGGTTAAGCGTCTGCCTTTGGCTCAGAACATGATCCCAAGGTCCTGGGACTGAGCCCCAGCTCAGGCTCCCTGTTCAGCAGAGAACCTGCTTCTCTCTCTCTCTCTGCCTGCTGCTCCCCTTGCTTGTGTGCTTTCTCTCTCAAATAAATAAAATCTTAAAAAAAAAAAGAAAAGAAAAGAAAAGCAGACATGTAACAAGATAATTACGTATAAATGGAATGGTGTAACATTAGAAGACCAATCCTTTACAAGGACTGGTGGTCATGCTATGGAGGAAGGGGTAAGCAGTCCCAGCACAGGGAACAGCATGTGCAAACACGGAAGATCTCCAGAGAACATGACACGGATCTCCTGGTTAACCATGACCCAAAAGCTTATTAAAGTGATAGTAAAGCAAGGGCAATGAGTATAAACCCACAAGGACAAAAAGTGGGAAATGAGATGACTGTGGACTAAAGAAATCAACAGATGCTGGAATCCAGCAAGTGGAGACAGGGTCACTGACCTAGCACAGCAGAGAACTGAATAATAAGCGCCTGTAGAAGTGATTTCCAGCCAGAGTTATGCTATATGACCCCCAAAAGCTCAAAGTTAGAGGAAGTAGGTGTGGTTCAATGGCAGGGATGAAAGGTTTGGCTGAAAAGAAGAGAACTGGCTGGACAATTTGTATAGTTGAGATTTTCCAAATAACTACCTCTCTCTGAACCCAGGAGACAAAGTACTCACTGTCTGGAAAAAACCAAGTACAGACCCGGGGATGCCAGACACAGCTTAGGGCAAGGCAGTCACTGAACTAAAACAACAGAGATTAGGTAAGAAGCTAACATCAGCTCCCAGAATCCTAGGAGCCAGGGCTTTCCCCAGTTACCCCACAGTGAAGCCCAACAAGCAAATAAAACCAACTTGAACTGAGAAGTAAGAACTACCACACTTTTTTTTTTTTTTTTTTTAAGTAAGCTCTAAGCCCAACATGGGCTTGGGCTTGAACTCACAACCCCAATATCAAGAGTCACATGCTCTACTGACTGAGCCAGCCAGATGCCCTTAAGAATTACCACACTTTTGAAGAAAACCTCCAACATAAGAAAAAGAGGGATGAAAATAAGAGGAACCCAGGAATCAGAGAATGCCAGGAGCATATAAAAATTTCATTGAACTAGGGGTGCCTGGGTGGCTCAGTGGGTTAAGAGACGGACTTTGATCAAGTCTTGATCTCAGAGTCATGAGTTCAAGCCCCGAGCTGGGCTCCATGGTAGCCATGAAGC
Source organism: Mustela nivalis (assembly GCF_964662115.1). Taxonomy (NCBI): domain Eukaryota; kingdom Metazoa; phylum Chordata; class Mammalia; order Carnivora; family Mustelidae; genus Mustela; species Mustela nivalis. Next base: position 42,828,729 of record NC_139036.1, read on the forward strand.
CTACCTAAAATACAAAACAAAAATATCACAGAACTATAAATGGAATTGTCAGAGAGACAAATTATGCATATTAAACAGGATTAGGATGAAAATGAAGATAAAGAAAATGACAAGTGAAAAAGTGCTATTGAAACTGAAAATGGGAGCCAGAATTGAAAATTAAGTGGATGAGTTGAAAGACAGAGCCAAGGAAACCTTCCAGAATACTCTCCAGAACAAAAATGATGGAAAATAGAAGCAGAGGGGAAACAAAATAAAACTCTGATGATCTGTCCAGAAGATCCAATTTCTGACCTAGAGGATTCCCAGAAAAAGAGAAGGGAAGAAGGGTAAGATAGAAATTATCAAATAAAGAATAAGAACTTCCCTTTCCAGATTAAAAGGGGCCCATCAGGGGCACCTGGGTGGCTCAGTTGTTAAGCATCTGCCTGCCTTCAGCTCTAGTCATGATCCCAGGGTTCTGGGATCCAGCCCTGCATCAGGCTCCTGCTTGGCAGGAAGTCTGCTTCTCCCTCTCCCACTTGCCCTGCTTGTGTTCCCTCTCTATCTCTCTCCCTCTCTGTGTGTCAAATAAATAAATAAAATCTTAAAAAAAAAAAAAGAGGGGCCCATCTACTACCCAATCCAATGAATGAAAACTGATCCACACTAAGGCACATCCTGTGAAATTTTGAGAGAGGGAATAAATAAGTTCTAGAAGCTTCCAGAGAAAAGAGCTACGTCTCTCAGAGAGGATCAAAATCAGAAAAGCCTTAGACTTTTTTTCTTAAGACTTTATTTACTTATTTACTGGGGCCTGGAGGGCAGAGGGAGGAGAAGAGAATCCCTAGGAGATTCCACTGAGGAGCGCAGCACAGAGCTCGAGGCAGGGCTTCACCCCACAATCCTGAGATCATGACCTCAGCCAAAGTCAAAACCAAGAGTTGGACTCTTAACCCACTGAGCCACCCAAGCACCTCAACACTGGACTTTCAACACAAACTGTGAAGGATTCTAAAGCCAATCACTGAGCCAAAATGCCTTCAAAATGATGGGACATACGATTCGATGCTCAAATGATCATTCAAGTCAGAAGAAAGAATAAAGACATTCCAAATACTCAAATTTTCAAAGAACTGAGTTTCCACGTACTTTTTCTTGACAGCATGTTCCTGGAATAGGTGCTTCAAGAAATGAAGTAGTAAAGCTAGAAAGAGGAAGACATTGGATCTGGGAATGAGGGACTCCAACATAGGAGACCTTGATTGTGGCAGAATAGGGGGTGGGGCAGGGTTGATTGCCAAGAACATAAAGACTAGTTTCCCAATGTGTTTTAAGCATTTGAAGCAAACTGCCAGGCACTTGAGAAACCTGCTGGAACACTTGGGGGAAGTCAGCAATAGGTGTTAAGAAAACCGAGCAAGTTTTTAAAAATAAAAGTATTAACTCCAGAAAACAACAACAACAAGTATTTGTATATAAAAGGAAACATAACCATAGCATACTTCTTGGCTTACCAGTGAACCACCGTTGGTCAAAATAAAACATATGATTAGTGGTTTTGCTAAAGTGGCTTAAAATTTATGACCACTCTATTGTGAGGGATGGGAAGAACAGCTGTGGCAAAGAATACATCCTCACCAATGGTAACAGGAAGTTAAAGGGCATCTAAAATTCTGAGAGGTCAAAAATAGCAGTGTATACGTATTACTGAGAAGCATGGGATAGTTGGAAAGTAGCTTGGGAAGTAAGGAAGGGTGGGACAAAAGACTGTCATTTTCAATGTAAGTTTTTCAGTATTCTTCAATTTCTAAATTATCTGTGTGCATTACTTGGATAAAAATTATTATTTTTAAAAAAATTTTTAGAAAGATTTTACTTGTTTGACTTGTTTGACAGAGCGAGTGAAAGAGGGAAGAGCAGGCTTCCCGCCGAGCAGGGAGCCTGATGCAGGGCCTGATCCCAGAACTCTGGGATCATGACCTGAGCTTAAGGCAGACGCTTAACCACTGAGCCACCCAGGAGCCCCTTGGATAAAAATTGTAATTATGTTTTCTAAGTGAAAAGCTTAATACCAAAATAAAACTTAGGTAACATCATGTTCTCTTCTTTCAGAAGGAACCTCCTTACTTGACTCATTCATTCATCTGTTCATTCATAAAAGAGAAACACATGGTAGGAAGCAAGGGCAAGGTATGGAATGGTGAACAGGACAGGTCCCTGCCCTCCTCAAGACACAGACACAAGACACAGGGAGGCAGACAGACAAGTAAATAAGGAAGTAATTACCACTTACGATAAGAGCAGTAAAGATGACAGGATAATGAGTGACTGGGGCCAGGCTGGTAAACTTGAGAAAGTCAGGAAAGGCATCTTAGAGGAAGGAATTATTTGTCCTGGCTTCTAAAGGCAAACACACCTTTTGATGTTAAAATCTCAGCTTGGAGGGATGCCTGCTTGGCTCAGTAGGTTAAATGTCTGCCTTAGGCTTGGATCACAATCCCAAGGTCCTGGGATCCAGTCCCACATTGGGCTCCTTGCTCACTGGAGAGCCTGTTTCACCCTCTGCCTGCTGCTCCCCTTGCTTGTTCTCTCTGACAAATAAATAAAATATTAAAAAAAAAAAATCTCAGCTTGGAGTTTCCAGGACCAAAAAGGTAGTGTAGATCTAAATGTTAAAATGGGCAGGCCTATGCTTAGGAATGGTTTTGGGAGACTTGGCTGCTCCAACTCCTCACCAAGGACAAAGGCCTGGTCTCCTGCCTAGAGCAGCCTTTAAACTAAAAATCCTTAGTTAAGGGGCACACAGGTGGCTCTCAGCCAGTTCAGCATTGAACTTTAGACTTACACTCAGGTCATGATCTCAGGGTCATGAGTCTGGCTCCACACTTAGCACAGAGTCTCCTTGAGATTCCCTCTCTGTCTTCCTCTGTTCCTTTCTCCACTCACGCACACACTGTCTAATAAATAAAATCTATTTTTTTAAGTCCATGGTAAAAAGGTAAATGCTAAACTCCGAGCCCCATTATAAAAGGGTAAATTCTCTCTTTTTTTGGGTGAGATTCCATTTGCTTTTGGCCTCTCAAGACTTCCTCAATTTTTTTTTTAAAGATTTTATTTATTTATTTGACAGAGAGAGAGATCACAAGTAGGCAGAGAGGCAGGCAGAGAGAGAGAGGAGGAAGCAGGCTCCCTGCTGAGCAGAGAGCCTGATTTGGGACTCCATCCCAGGACCCTGGGATCATGACTTGAGCCGAAGGCAGAGGCTTAACCCAGAGCCACCCAGGTGCCCCAACTTCCCCAATTTTCTTAAAAGTTTCTGCAACATTTCTTTGTGTTCCGCACAGGAGGGTTTTCAGGATATCTAGTCTACCAAAGAGCTAGAACAGAAGTCAATCAAGATGAGACAAGAACAGGAATTTAAGAAAACTTTAAAGGTAGCACCAAAAGGACTTGCAGATAATTGAAGAGAAGCAGAGGTATGAGAAAACAGGGGGTTGAGGGATTATTTCCAGATTTTTGGTTTGCACAGTGGGTTAGATGATAATGCCATTTATTTAGATGGGGGGAAATGGGGTACGGAGAATGGCACAAACTTACGGTGAGAAAGTTTAATAAGAGTTACGTTTCAGACAAGATAAACAGGAGACAACTACAAGTTGTCCAAGGGGAAATGTCAAGTGAGCAGCAGGACACAGGAACTGGGAGCCTGGAGAGGCCCTTGGTAATCACCAGAATGGAGACGACATTTAATGCCGAAGTAATGCAGGAGATAACCTGAGGACAAAAAACAGAAAAAGGAAGGAAAAGAAAGCCCCAGAGACCTGAGAGCCTTCAAACGTTAGTTTCGGATAGAGGATGAACCAGGAAGGCAACTAGGAAGACAAGTAAGACTGAAGAGAAACCAAGGGAGTATGTTGTCACAGAAGCCAAAAGAGTGTTTTACGAAAAAGGTGTTCAACTGTGTCCAAAACCGCTTAAAGGATGAGCAAAATGGTGACAGCATCCACTCAATGTGGTAAATGCAGAAGTCTCTGGTGACATACCTAGTCCTTCCTTCAATTAGGTTAATGTTTCTGAACCCCAAGACAAATTCACCAAGATCACAAGGGCACTCAACCCCCTGGAAGAGTATCTTCTCACTTTTGTCCCTTAATCTGATACATATCCCCCCCGCAAAAAAAAGGCAATTTAAAAGGCCCCTAGAAGGATGATCTCTAGAAATACTATTCTTTTTCCCAAAAAAGATTTGGAAATCTCCAGTATTTCTCCACTATTTCAATATACCTGGGATCAGAAATGTTCAGGTCTTAAATGAGGAATCAACACTCTATCCAACATATGCCATGGAAGGGCACATGGCAGAGAGATTACGCTAAACATCAAGATCAGTGTTTAGGTCTATCCTCTGGACTACAACCCTCCAGCCAGCCCCATCTAGACCCAGAAGAATTTGAAAATTAAATGTGGAGAGGGAGCGAGGTTAAGTATTTCATTTCCTTGTTCTCAAAGTGCTAACCACAAGCATCCTGAAGTTTGTTTCTGTATCAACTTGAACTCTAGGAGAGAAATTTATGCCAATTAAAAACATTTTAAGGGAAGAAAATTAAATATATCATAGCAAGTATACAAAGAACTCTTAAAATTCTCTGAAAAATAAGAAAATAACCCAATTTAAAAATGGGCAAGGGGCACCTGGGTGGCTCAGTGGGTCAAGCCTCTGCCTTTGGCTCAGGTCGTGATCTCAGGGTCCGGTGATCGAGCCCCGCATTGGACTCTCTGCTCAGTGGGGAGCCTGCTTCCCTGCCTACTTGTGATCTCTGTCAAATAAATAAATAAAATATTTAAAAAATAAAATAAAAAATAAAAATGGGCAAAAGGGGTGCCTGGGTGGCTCAGTCGTTAAGCATCTGCCTTCAGCTCAGGTCATGATTCCAAGGTTCCGGGATCAAGCCCTGAATCGGGCTCCCTGCTTGGCAGGAAGTCTGCTTCTCCCTCTCTCTCCCCCTCTGCTTGTGTTCCCTTTCTCGCTGTCTCTCTCTCTGTCAAATGAATAAGTAAAATCTTTAAAAATAAATAAATCAACAAATAAATAAATAAAAATGGGCAAAAGATCTGAACAGGCACTTCACCAAAGAAGATATACTACACATGCCAAATATGCGTATGAAAAGATGTTCAACTTAATACATCACCAGGAAACTGCAAATTAAAACAACAATGAGATGCTTTTACACACCTATTAGAATGGTCAAAATCCAAAATGCTCACAACAAAAAATCCTAGTGAGGGTGTAGGGCAACAGGAACTCTCATTCATTGTTAGTGATGCAAAATGGTACAGCCACTTTGGAAGATACTTTAGCAGTTTCTTATAAAACTAAACATACTGTTGTTTAAAAAAAAAAAGATTTTATTTATTTATTTGAGAGAGAGAGAAAGCATGACTGAGGGTAGGGCAGGGGGAGAGGGACAAGCAGACTCCCCACTGATCACAGAGCCTAACCCAGGGCTCGATCCCAGGACCCTGAGATCAAAGTCAGACACTTAACTGAATGAGCCACCCAGGTGCCCCACAACTAAAAATACTCTTAACATATGATCTACCCATTATGCTCCCTGGTATTTACCCAAATTAGCTGAAAACTTGTATCTACAACAAAAGCCTGCACACAAATATTTATAGCAGCTTAACTTCCAAAACCTGGAATCAATCAAAAAGTCCTTTATTAAGTGAATGGATAAACAAATTGTGGAGCATAGAGGGAAAGGAGTATTAATCAGCAATACAAAGGAATGGGCCTATCAGGCAACAAAAAGACATGCAGTGATTTGGATAAATGTTGCTAAGTGAAAGAGGACAATCTGGAACAGCTACATACTGTATAATTCCAACTATATGGTGTTCGGGGAAAGACAAAACTATGGAGAGAGTAAAGATGAGCTGGTTACGGTGGTTTGGGGGAGGGATGAATAGGTGGAACACTGGAGATTTTTTGGGCAGGGATACTATTTTATGAGATACTATAATGGTGGACACATCTGTCAAAATCCATAGAATGTACAACAAAGTGAGCTCTAATGTTAACTGTGGGCTTTAGTTAATAACAATGTACCAATACTGGCTCATGGGGCACCTGGCTGGTGTGACTCTTGATCTCTAGGTCCTGAGTTTGAAAACTCTGCATTTGGTGTAGAGATTTAAAAAATACATACTGGCTCTTCAACACTAACAAATGTACCACACTAACACAAGATGTTAATGATTGGAGAAAATGGGTGAGGGGAGAGGAGAGGGTGTATGGGAACTCTATACTGCTCAATTTTCCCATGAACCTAAAATGACTCTAAAATATATACAGTCTATAGGGGCGCCTGAGGGGCTCAGTCAGTTAACATCCCAGACTTTTTATTTCAGCTCAGGTCATGATCTCAGGGTCATGAGATTGAGCTCCGTGTTGGGCTCTGTGGCAGGCATGGAGTCTGCTTAAGATTCTCTCTCTCCCTCTGCCCCTCCAGTCCACCCCTGTGAGCGATCTCTCTCTCTTAAAAAAAAAAAATAATAATAATATATATATATGTGTGTGTGTGTGTGTGTGTGTATACATACACACATATATATACACATACACATATACACACACATATATGTATATGCATGTGTATCTATAAAATCTATTAATTTTTTAAATATAGGATTTGAGCTTTATGAAAAGGATTTTTTTTTTAAGATTTTATTTATTTATTTGACAGAGAGAGATCGCAAGTAGGCAGAGAGGCAGGCAGAGAGAGGGAGGAGGAAGCAGGCTCCCTGCTGAGCACAGAGCCTGATGTGAGACTCGATCCCAGGACCCTGAGATCATGACCTGAGCCAAGGCAGCGGCTTAACCCACTGAGCCACCCAGGCGCCCTAAAAAGGATTTTTAAAGATAAATATGACCTACAAGGCTTAAATTTTATTCCAGATAAAAGATGAGCTATCTCCCCAGTTAAAACAAACTTTTCTCTTAAGCCTTCATAAAATGAATAATATACTTAGAAAAATAAGTCATATCATATACATCATGGTTTTCATGATGTAAATACTCAGAAAAGAACTGAACTTATCCATTAGCATCTCCATAAGAGCTTATGAAAAGGCTCAATTACTCATGAAATTATAACCCAACAATGTGAGGTGGTAGACATGATTTAGAGAAAGAATAAATACTTAGAATCACAGCTGTACAGAACCTGGCCTGAAGCAGGAATTCACATTGGACGCCCCAGTCAATCACTCAGCCAAAAAGAACCCTGAGGCGGCCAAGATACAGTAACAATTCTATCAAATAGGTTGTTGTTCCCATTTTACAGATAAGGACTGAAATGTGAAGCAATCACAAAGATAATGGTACCACCAGAACACAAATTTAGAATCTTCAAATTCCCAGGCTAGTGGAGGCAAATGATCTGTCTTATCTCTGGTGTGCGATCTCTGACAAGCACATTCCTCTTCGAATTGGTTATATAAGCAATCACAAGAAGAAAGGAAAATCATAATTTTACGTATGGGGGCACCTGGGTGGCTCAGCCGTTTAGCATCTGACTCCGGCTGGGTCATGATCCTAAGGTCCTGGGATGGAGCCCTGTATCTGGCTCCCTGCTCCTTGGCAAACCTGCTTCTCTCTCCCCCTCTGCTTCTGTTCCCTCTCTCACTGTATGTCAAATAAATAAAATCTTTTTAAAAGAATGTACACCTAGGGGTGCCTGTGTGTCTCAATGGGTTGAGCCTCTGCCTTCAGCTCAGGTCATGATCCCAGGGTCCTGGGATAGAGCCCCACGTCAGGCTCTCTGCTCAGCAGGGAACCTGTTTCCCCCTCCTCCTCTACCTGCTTCTCTGCCTACTTGTGATCTGTCTCTGTCAAATAAATAAATAAAACCTTTTAAAAAAATGCACACTTAAAAAGAATTTTACATTCATTTATTACATGTAATAAATGAAAGTTAACTTTATTATGAAGACATGTCTGAAGGGTGCCTGGGTTGCTCAGTGGGTTAAACATCCAACTCTTGATTTCAGCTCAGGTCATAAACTCAGGGTCATGAGACTGAACCCCATGCAGGGCTCTGGAGTCCGCTTGTCCCTCTCCCTCCCCTCTGCCTCTCTCCTCTCTCATACTCACTAAAACAATTAAGTAAATAAAATCTTTAAGAAATAGTATTAAAAGAGAGCCTGGGTGGCTCAGTGGGTTAAAGCCTCTGCCTTCAGCTCAGGTCATGGTCCTAGGACCCCTGGGATTGAGCCCCGCATGGGGCTCCCTGCTCAGCAGGGAGCCTGCTTCCTTCTCTTTCTTCCTGCCTCTCTGCCTACTTGTAGTCTCTGTCAAATAAATAAATTAAATCTTTAATTTTAAAAAATGAAATATTATTTTTAAAAAAGACGTCTGAAATAGACATGCCTGGAACTTATTATAAAGACATGTATGAAATTAATCAAAGCAGTCAGAAACTGTCTTAATACATTTATGTATGGTCTACCAATATAGTAAGACTGAACATTAATCTGGTAAAGTCATGACTTTTTTTGATAGTCATAATCCACCCCTAATTAATATTAAAGTTCATAAATACTAAGAGGAGTAAACAGACGAAAAGGAAATACCCAGGGGCCCCGAGATCAAGAGCGATGTGCCCCTCTAACTGAACCAACTAAGCACCTGAGCATGTGACTCTTGATCTTGGGGTTATGAGTTCAAGCCCCACATTGGGTATAGAGATTACTTGGGATTTTTTAATAAATAAATAAATAAATAGAAAGGAAGGAAGGCAGGGAGGGAGGGAGGATCTCCAAAGCTTTTTTCCTTAGTAAACTACATGCCTACCATTTACCTTTATCTCCAAAACAACAATGATTCTAAACCCTGTGGACATGACTCTGCTAATCTGAAGAAAGATTTTAAGACTTAACAGTTCTTCAGAGCAAAACGTCTCAAGCCGGGCGCCTGGGTGGCTCAGTGGGTTAAGCCGCTGCCTTCAGCTCAGGTCATGATCTCAGAGTCCTGGGATCGAGGCCCACATTGGGCTCTCTGTTCAGCAGGGAGCCTGCTTCCTCCTCTCTCTCTGCCTGCCTCTCTGCCTGCTTGTGATCTCTCTCTGTCGAATAAATAAATAAAATCTTAAAAAAAAAAAATGTCTCAAGCCAAGGACCACCTACATCAGAATACCTGACTGCTTGTTAAAACAACCCTAGATCTATTAAATCAGACTCTCTGGGTCAAAACAGTAGAATCTTCTTTTTCTTTTTGAAACAAGTGTCCTGGAGGTTCTTGTACTAAAATCTTTAGACCAACAGTTCTCAAACTTTTTGCTCTCAGGACCCCTTTATATCCTTAAAACTAAGAACCTCAAAGAACATTTGTTTATGAAGGTTCTATCTACCAATTATTTACTATATTAGAAATTAAAACAGAAATTTAAAAATATTAATTCATTGGGGTGCCTAGGTGGCTCAGTGGGTTGAAGCCTCTGCCTTCGGCTCAGGTCATGATCCCAGGGTCCTGGGATCGAGCCCCACATCGGGCTCTTTGCTCCATGGGGAGCCTGCTTTCCCCTCTCTCTCTGCTTGCCTCTCTGCCTACTTGTGAGCTGTCAAATAAATAAATAAATTTTTTAAAAAATATTAATTTGCTTAAAAATAATAAACCTATTATATGTTAACATGAATAACATTTCTATGAAAAGTAACTATAATTTCTAAAACAAATTAGTGGAAAGAGTGACACTGTAAAAGTTTTAGAAATTTCTCTAATGTCTGGCTTAATAGAAGACATCTGGAGTCTCATATCTGCTTTTGCATTCAATCTGTTGCAGGATGTTGCTTTGATGAAGAAAACTTGATGTCACACTGGTTGGAAAAGGGAGGAGACTATCTTAATAGCCTTTACAGATAATTCTGGATATTCCATAACACCACATAATACCACACCAAAATTCACAAGTGGTCATTTCTTTTATTTTTTTTTTAAAGATTTTATTTATTTGACAGACAGATATCACAAGTAGGCAGAGAGGCAGGCAGAGAGAGAGGAAGGGAAGCAGGCTCCGCGCCGAGCAGAGAGCCCAATGCGGGGCTCAATGCAGGGCTCAATCCCAGGATCCTGGGAGCATGACCTGAGCCGAAGGCAGAGGCTTTTAACCCACTGGGCCCCCCAGGCGCCCCAACAAGTGGTCATTTCTTAAAGATCAGATGCAATGTGGATTGCATGCCACTGGATCTCAATTAACTTTTCATACTCAGCTGCAATGAGATCCACTAGTCTATCTGGCATTTTGAACAGAATGTTTTCCCAAGCATGATCTATTCATGTTGTGCATTAATCATCTGGAAAACACTATCTCAGAGACATGTAAACCTTCCACATGTCAATACATTTCATTATGAACTATCAAAAAATCACATCTGTTTTACCATAAAAAAATTCCACTCGTTAATATGGGAAAGCTGTCAAACTCACAATTTTTCTCCCAAGTTTTCTCAAATTCTAATTTTTACTCAAAAGTTTCAATTTTATCATTGGCAACAAATACTGCCAGCCAGTTGTTTCCTGGAAGAGACAGCTTCTCTTCTTTCATTTTTGAGAAAATGTCTACCAACATCCCAGCTGGTCTGTCATTCTTTCACAGTAAAAACAGGGTTTCAAGAAAAAAAGGAGCTAGTTTGAGATTATAACTGAAAATTTTCCCACAAGAGATCTCCCCTGAGACAACCATCATACTTCCATGATGTTGCAGGGAAGAGCTCTTGTGGAACATTTCAGTTATCATCTCAAACTAGCTGCTTTTTTCCTGAAAACGTTGTTTTCTATCTTTAGATTCTGCAGTCTATGGCTATCATTAGGAGATTAAATAAATTATTAAAATTTTTAAAAAACGCTTAAAAGAAAGAGGCGCCTGGCTAGCTTTGCCAGTAGAGCACATGACTCTTGATCTTGGGGTCATGAGTTTGAGCCCCACCTTTGGGGGGTAGATTATACTTAAAAAAGAAAAAATATATAAATATATTATAGCATCCATAGCCTAGAATACTGGGCAGATCTTAAAAAACACCAGACAGGGGTGCCTGGCTGGCTCAGTTGGAAGAATATACGACTCTTGATCTCACACTTATGAGTTTGAGACCCAGGTTGGCTGTAGAGATCACTTAAAAATACAATCTTAAAAACAAACACACACAAAAACATGAAACAAAACATATCCACATGGAGGGTTTACTAAGATAAACAAAGTGACAAAAAGTAAGATACAGTTATATGTATAATGTACTATATTCTTTGGCAAGGGAAAAAGAGAAAATAATATGTTTGCCTGCATACAAATGAAATCACCCGGAGAAGAATAAAAACTAGGCGACTAGCTGTCCCTGAGAAAGAGAATTTGAAAGAAAATTTGAGAATCTGGAAGAAAACCTTCCACTTACTACTAAATTTTTGTACTGATTAAACTTTTTCTTTTTTTTGTTTTCCTAAAATATTACTTTTACGATAAAGAAAGCCGGAGTCTGGAACCGAAAAACAAAACTGATATTCTTGCAGCCAATCTGTGGTTAAGACTAGCTAGCATTTATCTTTCCTGGGGGAAAGGGGAAGTAGTTGAATCCACAGACTGTAGGGTGTGTGGGTTTTCTCTACCTGCCACCTCCAACCTCCTTCTCCCTTACTCGGAAGATATTCTCACTGGGTATATAAGAATGGTACTTTCATTGTAAAGCTTAGGGTAAACTAAGGCAGATCACACAGGGCACTTCTGACCCAGGACACCTTAGATATTCCTGTAGAAAGATTTTAATTAATAAGCTTTATTTTAAGGGGTGCCTAGGTGGTTCAGTCATTAAACATCTATCTGCCTTTCACTCAGGTCATGATCCGGGGATCCTGGGATCAAGTCCCACATTTTGCTCCCTGCTTGGTGGGGAGCCTGCTTCTCTCTGTCTCCCACTCCCTCTGCTTGCATTCCTGCTCTTGCTCTCTCTGTCAAATAAATAAATAAAATCTTTTTTAAAAAATAAGCTTTACTTTTTAAAGCAGTTTTTAGGTTCAAAGCAAAATTGAGTGAAATTGAGCAGAAAGTACAGAGTTCCCATAAACCACCTCCCCAACCCCAACAGGCACAACCTGAACATCGAGAAACAGGAATTTCAGATGGCTCCATGAACCCAATATTCTCCAACCATTATTAGGACCTTAAGGGTCCCCACGTGCTTCTCTGCAGTTACAGTCCACTCTTATGCGCGTAAATGCAAAGGGACAATAACACATAGTATTAAGAACAAATACTGAGGGGCGCCTGGGTGGCCCAGTGGGTTAAGCCTCTGCCTTCGGCTCAGGTCATGATCCCAGGATCCTGGGACTGAGCCCATATCGGCTCTCTGCTCAGCAGGGAGCCTGCCCCCCCCCACACACACACCCTGCCTACTTGTGCTCTCTCTCTCGGTCAAATAAATAAAATCTTTGAACAAATAATGATATTTGTGGGGCACCTGGTTGCTCAGTCGGTTGAGTCCCTGACTCCCGACTTTGGCTTGGGTCATGATCTTGCAGTCATGGGGTCAAGTCCTGCATGGGGCTCCATTCGGGTGAGGGGTCTGTCTGGGATTCTCTCTCCCTTTCCCTTAAAAAAACAAAAACAAAAACAACCCAAGAGTTCCTAAACAGAATGCAGTATCTGTTCAGAAAAAAAGGGGGGGGGGTGCTAGGTTCCCTCTCTCTCCGTTGAGAGTCAGTTAAGGGTCTGACTCTTGGTTTTGGCTCAGGTCATGATCTCAGGTCTTGAGATGGAACCTCACCTAGGGCTCCAGAGTCTGCTTGTCCTTCTCCCTCTGCTCCTTCTCCTCACGCTCTCTCAAATAAATAAATAATTTTTTTAAAAAAAGATTTTATTTGGGGTGCCTGGATGGCTCAGTCATTAAGCACCTGCCTTTGGTTCAGGTCATGATCCCAGTGTCCTGGGATCGAGTCCTACATCGGGCTCCCTGCTGCAAGGGAAGCCTGCTTCTCCCTCCCCCACTCCCCCTGCTTGTACTCCCCCCTCACTGTCTCTCTCTCTCTCTCTCTCAAATAAATAAATAAATTTTTTCAAAAAAATTTTTTAAAGATTTTATTTATTTATTTGACACAGAGAGAGAAATCACAAGCAGGCAGAGCAGCAGACAGAGAAAGCAGGGGAAAGCAGGCTCCCTGCTCAGCAGAGAGCCGGATGAGGGGCTCCATCTCAGGATCCTGAGATCATGACCTGAGCTGAAGGCAGAGGCTTAACCCAATGGGCTACCCAGACGCCCCTAAATAAATAAATAATTTTTAAAAAGAATATTGATACTTGGCTCCAGAACACTTTAATTATTCCACCTCCCCCTATGCATAAAAGTCATCAACTTAATTATGTTTGATTTTAGTTAATGTTTCAATAAACTGGCTTTCCCTAAACATACTAATAAAAAGAAGCCCAAATACCAAACTGATTTATCAGACAAAATGAGTCTAAGATTAAATATTTACCATATCTAAGCCACAAGCAGGAAAAAATAAATTCAAAGGCTATTTTAATGCTAACTCAATGCAACATTGCCCTCTGTTTGGTTTATAAGAGAGATAATTATACAGCTAACATCTGGGTTTGGGGGTTTTTGAGGATTACCCTGGTGGGGAGAGAAGGGGAGAACAAAGGAAGGTCTTACGTTTTTCATTCTGTCATAAAAACAGCATAGGCTAAATAGCAAAACAAAAGTACATTAGAAGAGATTCGAAAAACATGCATTTTAGGAAGCTTTCACCTAAGCAGATGCTCAAATTCAGACTCAAATCCTCCATTTCTCATAACCAGAATGAGTGGTCAGGCTACCGAAAACTAATAAAATCAATCAACAAAGCGGGAAAGCAGGTGGTTAACACCAGGCGGGGCAGGGTTTTCCTAAATTGAGCTCACCTTCGCTAATCTAAATCAGTTTTCAGAAATGGCTTTTACAAAAATTACCCAAACATCCCCCTAATAATCTGTACTCCTCCTCCACAACAGGGAAGCCATTTATCTACTAGAAGGTTTACTTTCTCTTTCAAGCTCCGCAGGCTTCCTCCTGCCCCACATACTTGCTAGAAGCAATGGGGCGGCCCTTCTTTCCTGGCTTCTTGGATCCCGAACTGGAGAGCTAGTGTGAGAAAACCTGTTTCACGGAGAAGCTGAGTGGTTCTTCTTAACCGCAAGACTATTTTGAATACAGATGCACTTTGCAAAGGAAAGTTACAGGACAAGAAAATAATGCTCTATTCCTCGGGTGAAAACATATGCACTTACACACACACACACACACACACACACACACACACACGAAAGGACAAATCATCTCTTAGCCACAGACAGGTCATTCATTCCCCTTGGGAAGCACCACACCATCCCCCCCAAAACGGTATGCTGCCCCACCTTCAGAGCCCGACGCCTCTCCCCCTCAAACCTTCAACATCCTGTGTACTTCTGGTGTTAGGAACTCCAAGCGGCTGTTCAAATTCCTAAGGGGTAATACATTTTTAATGTGTCGACTACTACTTAAAATAAATGGCCCATAATCAGAACCTTTGGAAGATGTAGAGAGACCTGTCACAAGAGCATTCGTGTAAACAGGAATTTACGGGTTGCCTATTCCTTTTACGTGACAGCCTCCATCTCCTCCACCACAATGTAAATCCCCCTGGTCCCTATTCATTTAGTTTTTTCCTATTAGGTTAGAATCTCCCAATTACTCCTTCTTTCCTTTGGGTCATTAATGGCCCCCATGAATCATAACTTGCCTGACTTTGTAGGTGGATAGATACTGTAGTTTTTAATGATATTAATTATTAGCATTCAAATTTTAGCTATCTGCCAGGCACCAGACAAAGTACTTCATATGCATTATCATGTGGGGTCCTTGGCTAGCTCAGCCCATAAGGCATGAGACCCTTGATCTAGGGGTGCTAAGTAGAAGCCCCATATTGGCCATAGAGCCTACTATAAACAAACAAACAGTGGCACCTGGGCAGCTCAGTTGGTTGGGTGGCTGCCTTCGGCTCAGGTCATGATCCCAGGGTCCTGGAATAGAGCCCCACATCAGGCAACTTGCTCAGAGTGGAGCCTTCTTCTCTCTCCCTCTGGCTGCTATTCCCCCCACCCCACCCCGGCTTGTGCTCAATAATCAAGCAAATAAATTCTTTAAGACAAACATACACAAATACATATATACACACATTATCTTGCTTAATCCTCACAACTTCCCAGCAACAAAGCCTGGTATCTGTATTTTATGGCTAGAGAAACTGAAGCCAGGAAGTTAAAGCACTGACCTTGCAAGGTCTAAGAGGTGCTGGATTCAGGAATAAAGCCCAAGAAGTCTGACCTCACAGTCCATTCTTTTACTTCCCATAGCAGCTTTGGCTCATGAGACCCTCAAACACATGGCCCAAGCATTTCGACAGTACAATGTTACATTAGGAATGCTCAAAATGAGTTCCTTGTCCAATGGAGTTATAAAGCAAGCCAAAGGTCAGGCAAAAGTTCAGTGATTAAAAGAGTCATTTATTGGGGCACCTGGGTGGCTCAGTGGGTTAAGCCTCTGCCTTCGGCTCAGGTCATGTTCCCAGGGTCCTGGGATGGAGCCCCACATCGGGCTCTCTGCTCAGCAGGGAGCCTGCTTCCTCCTCTCTCTCTGCCTGCCTCTCTGCCTACTTGTGATCTCTGTCAGATAAATAAAGAAAAAATCTTAAAAAAAAAAAAAGAGTCATTTATTCTTATGGGTGAGGGTAGCAGAAAGAAAACCCAGATAATCCAAACCTTATCATATTTTGGGGGGTAGATTTGCCTTCCTTATTGTTTTTTTATTAGGCTATTAGAAAGAAATTTGCTATAATTATGTCCAAGTTAGGGCACCTGGGTGGTTCAGTGGGTTAAGCCTCTGCCTTCAGCTCGGGTCATGATCCCAGGGTTCCAGGATCGAGGCCAGCATCGGGCTCTCTGCTCAGCAGGGAGCCTGCTCACCGCTCCCTCCCCACCTTCCTCTCTGCCTACTTGTGGTCTCTGTCAAATAAATAAATAAAATCTTAAAAAAAAAAGTCCAAGTTAAACTGGTAAGTAGAAAAAGGTACAAAAAATCTGGAGATACACACACCATTAACCATTAATACAAGTATTAACAGGATATATATTATATATATATCCACACATACATATATATATAAAATACATAGAGCTTATAGTTCTACAAATTTAAATATTTTGTAACAGCATATATTTCTTTTGTAAGCAGGACCAAACAACTTAGTTTTGATAACATGTGAACCCAATAAGGAACAGAAAAGAAGGGGGAAGAGCCACAGCTCAGCAGCTTCCTTTCCCCTCAGTTCAGTCCTCCTAAATTAAGAACTTACACTTGCAGCTCCCTGGCACACTCTGCTGTTTTAAGCCTCTGCACATTCATGTTCCCTGGCCTTGAATGCAACGTTCACCACTCAACTTCATCAGGAGAACTCCTATTCAAACCTACAAAACATAGGTGTTCCGACCTGATAAAGACCCTTTTCATAGGTGTTCTGACCTGATAAAGACCCTTGGTCATAAGCCTTTTTCTTACCCCTAAAGAAAATGAATCTCTTTTCTGGGACAATTAGTAAGAACTTACATTTATGGAGTTCTTACTGTGTGCCAGGCATTATGCTAAACATTTTACCTGTATTTTCTCAATGCATCTTCAACAGTTCCAGGAGATAGGCCCTGTTACCCTCTACTTTTACAGATAAGAAACTGAGACTCTGGTTCTGAGGAGGAAGCAGCTGATCCAGGATCTGATCCCAGACTTGTCTGACTCCAGAGCATCAGATGTGAACCTCTTATCCTGTCACCTCCCCTGCCCTGTTTCCTTACTAAAGCAACACACACCCTCGTCTGCATCACGCCTCTAGATCCCTGAAAATAGGAAGCATATTTCATTACCCTTAGATACCACCAAGCACAGTAATTGGCTCTCAGTATAAAATGTCTGCCAATAATTAATTAATTAAAACAAAATGAAATGAAATAAAATATTTGCCGGCCTGATCTAAGAGTTCTGACAATCCTCACATAATGAGAACTGAGCAGAATAGAAATTCATTCTTCCACATGCTGCTCCTTTTAAGAACTAGAGACATTTCAAACAACTGACCACCAAAGTACCATCTGGCCATCCAGACTAAAGTACACCACAGTAAGCGGAGGTTCTGAGGGACAAACATGTAACTGGGATATTAATCCTTTTCACCGTGACTGACAAAGTCTGAAAAGGCCGGGCAAAGTCATCCTGCTGTATCTCACCAAGGTTGCTCTAGGAACCAGGACTTCAAGATCTGGGGACACCCTTCAGTGCTCTTTTGGTGGTTTTTATGAATGACCCAAAAGTTTCAGTAGAATTGTTTAAATATGGAAGACATAAAATATAAGTGGCCATTTATAGCCAACCAAAAATCCTAAAAGACACTTCTGCACTTAAACACACAGATCTGTTAAGTCAGAACACCTCTCTGGGTGCTGGCCCAATTTATAAGCTCAGCCCCAAGGACAATTCCCCTAGGGAAGATGCCATGTGCACTGATCTACTTTGTACAAATTAACCAATGCTAGGCACGTGCCCAACACACAGGAGGCACTCACTCCACAATTAAACACCAATACTTGGCCTCCTACATCTTTGAAAGGACAAAACCTGAAATTCCATGGTCTGGCCTCAAGACCTCTTATGAGTAGACACTCCTCCCCTACTTACCTTCCTAATCTACCAGGATTTTATTCCTACTGTACCACCATACCTCCTTACCCCCAATTCTTTACACCTATCAAATTCCAGCTATTATTTGGGACTCAGATCAAATCTCTCCTTTGGCAAGACGACTTCCTAGACCATTCCAGACCTTATAACCTCTTCTTCCTCTGAAGACCTATAGCACTTAGTGCAGCACTGTCCAAAAGAACTTTCCAGGACAATGAAAATGTTCTATAGCTATGATACTTTTTTTTTTTAAGATTTTATTTATTTATTTCACAGACAAATCACAAGTAGGCAGAGAGAGGCAGGCAGAGAGAGAGGGGGAAGCAGGCTTCCTGCCAAGCAGAGAGCCCGATGTGGGGCTCTATCCCAGGACCCTGGGATTATGACCTGAGCCGAAGGCAGAGCCTTTAACCCACTGAGCCACCCAGGTGCACCAGTTATGATACTTTTAACATGTAACAGCTACCTCATTGAATGATGGCACAGATTTAAGGTCTTAGCACCTCTTTAAGGACATGTTGTTCTACAGGGATAATGCATTTATCAAGCCCCTCAGTGGACTGCAAGTCCTGTGAACGAAGCCTCTGATTTTTCATGGCAACTTTCACAAAGTCACAAAAGGCAAATATGTGTTGATCTGTACACCACCTCTGGGGAATCCATAAGGTAAAAAGATGCTGGACTCAGCATCTGGAATGCTCACTACCTCGGCCCCATCTCCTATTGGAAAGTTAAAGAGAACCAGAGCCAGGAAGGAGAAAGCAACTTTCTAGAGACACGAATGATCACTGATCAAGCCACAAAGCACTCTGGATTAAACTGCAATTTTTTCTCCCTCTCCATTAGCAAATAGCTAAATTCTGACAAGTTACACTAACTAAAAAGTTTGTGACTTCCCAAGTTAGACACAGCAGATGAAAAAATAACCTAAGCATACCCTGTTTCTACTTATTTTTGCACCTGTACTGGCTATCTCCCTTGGAGTCTTAACAGCCTAATGGTGGTATTTCACTGTCCAGAGAGATGTTACAATTTCAGTGACACTTTTCCCAGCAGGGTCCGGACTCACTGTAAATCAAGACCTAATACTTAACATAGACAGACAAAATAACACAAAATATACCAAAAATACGAGTTCCACCACTGTGACATTCTGCTGCCTTGGGCAAGCACCTTGTTTCTTTGGCCTCAGTTTTCTTATCTATAAAATGGGGATAATGTCATGTGAACTATCTACCCTTTGTAGGGCAAGTCATAGCTGTGGATATTTCTAAACAGTTATTCTTGCCAAAAGTACTATATACAGAAAGAAAAGATCCGTGAATTTGCTAGTGGTTCTCCGTGGTGGATATGCTAACGAATATACAGACTTTAAGATCAAACCTCTAATATCTAATTTTTTCCCCTGGTATTCCAGACTTCTTTTCTCCATCCCACTATGCAAATATCTGAGCAAAAATTCTGCTAGTATGCCAGTCTGGCACATGTAACAAGGAAATAAATGTGTTGATTCAAAGAACACAGACATATTTAATATAGAACAGAAATTTGGCTGAATCGAGTCATAACAGTCCAAATCCACATATGAAAGACTGAGATGATTTATAGTCCTGATTTATTCCAACCAATGCTTTATCAGCAAAGCCAGCCAAAAAGTTACAAACCATACACAGAATATAACCTGTAGATGCACACATGAGAAAAACCAGCAGATACACATTATGCACATTTTTATTTAAAAAAAAAAGTGTGTGCCAATACCAGACACAAAGATGTGCACTAAATATGGAAAAAGCAAGTTGGATGACGGTGTGAATTTTACTAACTTAAGCCCAACCACACCCCCCAATCACAGGTAAAGTTTGCACACATGGCTTTGCCAAGGCCAGCCTGTCTTTGTTTCCCTCTGCGTTTACCCAAGATCTTGGCTCTAAGACAGAAAACTCCCACTCTCGATTGGTTCATTCTGTCCTATGCAATTAAGCAACACCACAATCCAGTAAACGCAAGGGCTCAATTATTTATCTTCTGGCCAAGTTTACCAGGTGTTTATAAAAGAACAATGTCAAGGAAGAAAGGTTTATTTCTCTCTAGAACTGGCTTGATAGAGGTTTTATTTTGCTTTGTTTTGTTTTTAGAAGGGGAGGAGAGAAGCAAGGTTTAATGTATAGGGGGAAAAAAAGACGGGAGGGAATTTAAAAAAGAGTCCAAGACTGTCAATTTCCCTACAGGAAACTTGATTCTTATGCAATAATCCTAGCCACAACCAACCAGCCTGTGGGGCTGCAGGGGGGAGACACCTATTCCTACCTCTAGAGGGGCACAGCTGGCTCCTAAAGGAAAGAGAACAGGGCAAGGCCGAGGAATTGGCTCAGCCGGGAATTGGCCGCCGGGGAGAGGGGAGAAAGCTCTTTCCAACACCCCCACGCCCCTGCCCGTGATCTCTGCCTGCGTGACAGTTGCTCCTGTTGCCGGAACGTCCCCAGAGCCTCGGGGAGCAGGAAGTCGGGGGGCTGTCCCTCACTCCTACCACCCCCACCCTGGGTGCTTTCGCCCCACTGTCCTCCCCCTTGAGCCCGTTTTCTCTCTTCTTCGGCGTCTGCCCTTTCTCCGAAGAACGAAACTTCCTTCCAGCGCCCCGTCCCTTCAGAGGCCCGTTCCTGTCATTCCGGGAGTTGTCCCTTCAGTTCAACCCTGGCGTCTCCACGTATTCGCCACTACCCCCCCGCCCCACTGAAGTTTCCATCCACAACTCCCCCAAACACCGCAGAGGCTCCCGGCCCCTCCCGCGACCCCCCGGGATCCCCAGGCCTGGGGGCCGTCAGGGAAGGCGGCCCCACCCTTCACCCCCTTCACCTGTTTCTCGGGCTCAGGCCCGATAGACCGGGGCTGCGCTTGCGCCGGGGTGCGGGCGGCGGGTCTCCCTCAGGCCGCAGGGCCTCTCCTGGCAGACGCGGAGAGAGAACGCAGAGCAGGGGTGCTCGTCAAGGATCCGGTTCGGGCTCGCTCGCTCCGCGGCGACGTCGGAACCCCAGACTCCCCCCTCCCCGTCTACGCCGCGGCAGCTCCGGAAACCGCTGAATTACAGCCCCTCCAGCCAATCCCCGCCCAGCCCCAACTTGGCAGGGACACGCCGCTTCTGCATAATTCATGAGACGGCCAGTTTTCCCGGCCGCCCAGAGGCACCGGTGCGTGTACTGTACACCCGAAGCCCCACCCACTAGCCAATGAGGAGAGCCTCTGGGGAAAGGGCGGGGACAACAGTTGGCTGGGAACGCCCCTGTGCTGGCTGTTCCAAGCACTAAGTATCTCTCCCTCCGCCACAGCAGAGGAGGAGCCACGGCCTTGGGCACAGAAACCCGGGGGAGGGAGGGAAGATGACCGGAATGTCCTGCTGAAAACTCAGCTGAGTTCCTGGCAATGCGTGACGTCAGGACACTTTAAATGCCCCTGATGCGGCTCTCTTCAGCCTGCTCTCCCTTTTCCCAGCTTTTGGCACCACGTGGGGTCGCGGTTGCAGGCCACTTACCACGTGGGAATCAACCAGTTAGACAGTCCCCAGGTATCGCCAGATCCTCAGGGGCCCAGCGCCAGAATTGGGTTTTTGGGGACAGCAAAAGGAACATGGGTGACTCCCGCCGGCTTTGAACTTCAGTTTCTGCGTGAGTCGGGACACACAGACACCCGGAAACATGACGTGGAAATAGAGTAATTACTAGAGTGCGTGGGGAGAGGGTAGTGGATTTAACCCTGTTCTCCGTTCCGTCGCTTCAAGCATCAAACGCCAACGGCTCGCATATTGGCGGGTTCACAAAAAGGCAGACGATAAAGCATGTGAAGATTGACAAACACATTATTTTTATAAGTCTGAGCCGAAAATACTTGAAATTGCCTGCCTTTTTCTTCTTCGTCTAGTCTATTTCGATTGCAAATTTTACTGCATTTAAGCCAGTAGTTTATAGGAAATGTAGACATTTTACCTTACAAAATAGGGGATGTACCTTGCATAATGAAATGGGGGAGGTGCCCGCTGACACTATTAGGATTTTTTTAAATAACAGCTATTAATATTTGTGTTTATTGTGTTTACTACAAAACAGTATAAAGATGAGATCTAAACAGGGCTCTGACGACACCATCCAGGTAATCCCTGATGAGTTTTCTTCATTTCTTTTTTGTTAAGTTTTTTTTTTATTTATTTGACAGAGAGAGAGCGGGCGCGAGAGAGAGCAAAAGCAGGGGGAGCGGCAGGCAGAGGGAGAGGGAGAAAGAGAAGCAGGCCCAGGACCCTTGGGATCATGACCCAAGCTGAAAGCCCATGCTTAACGAATTGAGCTACCCAGGAGCCCCAATTAGTTTTTTTTCAATGAAACTTTTCATTTCATGGTTGAGTGAAACATGTTCATGTTTCAAAAACTGACGTAGTTCAGAAAAGTCAAAAATTAAAAATGAACTTCCATCACTTTCTGGTGAGAAATTTCTCAATTTCTGGTGAGAAAATCAATGGCTCTTAACTTTTGGGGTGCAGGGGTAAGGGTGTCACAAGTGCTTCTGAGAGTCGGCTGGAGACTATGAATTCTAGCCCCAAGAAATCAGCAGCATAACTTTTACTCATCGATGGTTCCCCAGATACCTGAAGCCTAGCCAGACTCCAGATTTGGATCTTTGGACCACCTTAAATCCAAGTTAAGAGGAGAAGGTGTCTGTAGCACAATTGGTAAAGTCCCTGGTGGTGGAATTGATTTTCCCATCCCCTTCTGCAGACCCAGCCCAGTCCCAGTGTGGAAATTACTGTACTTGTCTGGGTGTGTGTGTGTGTGTGTGTGTGTGTTCCTGTGTTTATCTTCACCCCTGAACAGTAGAACAGATACCCTTACCTTCCATCTCACCTAAACTCTGCTTTAGCTGTGCTCTTCCAGGCGACTACTGCCTCCCTAAAAACATAAGGTCTGATATTTGTTTAACTATTTACTGCTTACAAAGCACTTACTCTTTACCTCTTGTCTTTTTCACAATAATTATGTGTAGCAGGTGCGCCTGGGTGGCTCAGTGGGTTAAGCCGCTGCCTTCGGCTCAGGTCATGATCCCAGTGTCCTGGGATCGAGCCCCGCATCGGGCTCTCTACTCGGCAGGGAGCCTGCTTCCCCCTTCTCTCTCTCTGCCTGCCTCTCCATCTACTTGTGGTTTCTCTCTGTCAAATAAATAAATAAAATCTTTAAAAAAAAAATTATGTGTAGCAGATAGAAGCCGTATTATTTACCAATAGAAAACTAAGGACAGGGGCGCCTGGGTCGCTCAGTGGGTTAAAGCCTCTGCCTTTGGCTCAGGTCATGATCCCAGGGTCCTGGGATCAAGCCCCGCATCGGACTCTCTGCTCGGCAGGGAGCCTGCTTCCCCCTTCTCTCTCTCTGCCTGCCTCTCAGCCTACTTGTAATCTCTGCCTGTCAAATAAATAAATAAAATCTTTAAAAAAAAAAAAGAAAAAGAAAACTAAGGACAAAAGAGTGTGACACTCCTTGGGGTGCCCAGGTAGCTCAGCTGGTTAAGCAACTGCCTTCAGCTCAGATCATGATCCTGGGGTCCTGGGATCAAGTACTACATTGAGCTCCCCTTGCTCTGCGGAGAGCCTGCTTCTCCCTCTCCCTCTGCCTGCAGCTCCCCCTGCTTGTGCTCTCTGTCTGTCAAATGAATAAATAAAATCGTAAAATTAAAAAAATATATATAGTGTGACAATCTCAAGATCAAAGAGATACTCAGCAGTATACCAGGTAGATTTAGAGTCAAATTTTTGGACTCACCATCCCATAGCTTTGTTCATCCACTCAAACCCTGCCCTCTTTCCTTCACTCTTCAGCAGGTGGCCTTTGCTTCCCTCACTGCCCCCCACCCCCGCCACAGGTCACATAAAATGTTCGCCTGAGCCTGTCTGTTCCACCTATAAAACCTCTCTCCAGCCCCACTACTGGCCTTTCTCCACACTCTACCAAATCCCCCCAGCTTACAGATGGCTCACAGTTTCTCCCACATAAGCCAATGTTTTGACCTGAACTCTGCTTTCCAGCCCTCTTCCCTCCATACCACACACCTTAAACTCCCACACTGAATTTATCACCTTCCTCCAAACATGTCAACACCTTCTGTTACTTTATGCCTTTGTGGATCTTCTTCCCTCCGCCTGGAATGCCTTCTCTTTCCTCGTTCTCAGCCAGAAAACTCTTACTCATTCTTCAAAGCCCAGTCCAACGTTACCTCCTCAGGGCTTTCTGAGATTCTTCCTGGCAAAGTTAATCTCCTGCTGGACTCCTTTAGCAGCTTGTTTCCCCATCCAGGATGGCGCTCTTTACCTTGGACTGCAATGTCTCCATGAATTAGCCTATTTCCTGATAAATGAAATTAATAATTAACACATAGTAAGTAATTACTGTGCTCCAGGAACTGTGCTAAGCCTTTTCCCTAGATTATCTCTTTTGATCCTTACCAATACCCAGTAAGGTAGGTACTACCGTAATTCTCATTTTCAACTGAGAAAATTGTGGTTGAGACAGTGGAAGATAGGTCCAAGGTCTCACAACTAGAAACTATGGACTAACTCAGAATGAGAGTCAGGTATGGCTGGCTCCAAAGCCTGGACTCTGCTTGCATGCTTAAAACACATCCCAAGGATGCCTGGCTGGCTCAGTCCATGGAGCATACAATTCCTGATCTCAGAGTCATGCGTTCAAACCCTACATTGGGTATAAAGATTACTTAAAAAAAAAAAAATATATATATATATATATATATATGTATATGTATGTATGAATATATATACATATATTCCCATAGAAAAAAAAATATATATATATATATATTCCTGTAGGAATATAGTTGTAGGTTCCTGGAAGCTTAAACCCCTAGCTATATGCTAGAATTATTTTCATAATTCTAGCATATATTATTACTATTATAGCAATATTATTTTCATAATTCTAGCATGAAGCATCTAGCAAACTCAACTAAGCATGGGTTAAATATTGATAAACATATATTGAATAATCATTTCTGCAACAGCTAACATGGAGTGTTCACTATGAACTAGCTCTTGCTCTGAGCATATATTATTAACCCAATTATTAACCCACTTAACCCTTGTAATGATCCCATGAAGAGGATACTGTGATTTTACAGATGACGAATAGGTGGCTTATCCTAGTTTAAGTGACTTACCCAAGAACACAGACCCCGTAAATGGCAGAACCAGGATTCAAATCCAAGTGTATGTATGGGACGCCTGGGTGGCTCAGAGGGTTAAAGCCTCTGCCTTTGGCTCGGGTCATGGTCCCAGGGTCCTGGGATTGAGCCTTGAATTGTGCTTTCTGCTCAGCAGGGAGCCTGCTTCCCCCTCTCTCTGCCAGCCTCTCTGCCTACTTGTGATCTCTGTCTGTCAAATAAATAAGTAAAATCTTAAAAAAAAATCCAAGTGTGTCTAACTTGAGAGCCTGAATAGCTGCTCTTCCTTAACTATATCCCCAGGCTGAGCCTTCGTTTGGATTCCTAAGGAAGAGTCTTAAGGAGTGGAAAGATGAGGTGCCCACCATCCTCAACCCATCTAAGTGGATAAATCAGCGTCCATCCCATTCAAGCCTGTAGTGGTTTATAAACACGTTTGCAAATTCTTCTATACTTCCCCCATTTAAAGATAGACTTATTCCATTCCCTTGGTAACTCACTTCTAATAAATAGAACACAGTGAAAATGATGCTGTGTGACTTCTGAGGTGAGGCCATAAAACACCATACAGCTTCCACTGCACTCTTTCCCTTGGGACACTCACCCTTGGAACTGATGGAGGAAGCCCAAGCTATATGTAGAGGCCGCATGAAGGGGTTCTGGCCAGCAGTTCCGCTAAGGCCCAGCTGACAGCAAGCATCAGCTGTGAGTGGAGCCAGCTCCCAGATGATTCCAGCCCCAAGTCACCTTAACAGAGGCCAAGTAAAGCAGAGGTGGGTGGTTTTTGCTGAGCCTTAGACAGATTACAAATTCATGAGCAAAATAAGTGTTGACATTGTCTTAAGCCGGTAAGTTTTGGGGTGGTTTGTTACATAACAGTAAGTAAGTAGGGTAAGCTTCCATTTATCATTTCAGAGAGATTCTGGAACGATAAGCTAGATCAGGAAGGGAGACTGATCAAACTTTGTAAGGTTCTAGAAACTTTATTTACTCTCTTTTCCCTGGAGGAACTAGCAGGTAAACTCTAAATCAAGAAGACATGGCAAAGGGGGCGCCTGGGTGGTTCACTAGGTTAAAGCCGCTGCCTTCAGCTCAGGTTATGTTCCCAGGGTCCTGGGATAGAGCCCCGCATCAGGCTCTCTGCTCAACGGGGTGCCTGCCTCCTCCTCTCTCTCTGCCTGCCTCTCTGCCTACTTGTGATCTCTGTCTGTCAAATAAATAAATAATTTTTTTTAAAGATTTTATTTATTCGTCAGAGAGAGAGCACAAGCAGACAGAATGGCAGGCAGAGGCAGAGGGAGAAGCAGGCTCCCTGCTGAGCAAGGAGCCCGATGCGGAACTCGATCCCAGGAGGCTGGGATCATGACCTGAGCCGAAGGCAGCCGCTTAACTAACTGAGCCACCCAGGCGTCCCTAAATAAATAATAATTAAAAAAAAAAAAAAAAAGGAAGAAGAAGACATGGCAAAGAAGAGATTTGGAGAAGAATCTTGGGGGTGACAAATGAGTGGTGCCTCACTGCAGTGACACAAGGGAGCAAGGGGCAACTTGGGTGTGTGATGGGACCCCTGTGGGGCTCAGCAACAGAAAGGCTCATCAGGACTGCCCAACTTCCCCCTCACTGAAATAATAGAGAAGATCATCTCCTCCTTCCTCCTGTCTGAAGAACAGTCCTCCCTCCTCAATACTTTCAAGGCAAAGCTCTTTTCCTATGCTGCTTAAAACATCATTCATACCATATCATTCTGTCCCTTCAGTGGCTTCCCATGGGGCTTGGGATAAAATGGTTCTCCTTTTTCTTATCCCTGTCAAGTCCCTGCCTATTCCACCAACCTCTCTCCTGCCCACTAAATTCCAGCTAGTCCCTTTTCCACCTCAGGGCCTTTGCACAGGCCTCCCCCCCACCCTTTGCCAGCTTTGGCACATGCTAGTTCCTTCTCACCCTACCGGTCTCACTTGTTCAGAGAGGCAGGTGTAACTGTGTTGTGTAACTACCCCCATTGACAATTGCTTCCAGTGTGTTAATCACTATCTTTATGTGCTGTTTCCTGTGAACTCTTAGCATTCTCATTTATTTATCTGTATAAATTTTCTTATCTGTCAGTTCCAGGAAAATGAATCTTACCTGCTTGCTGCTCCCTTCTCTTCCCAGTGCTAGGCATATTGTAGGTGCTCAATAAATGCTTTGTGAATGAGTGGAAGTGCTCTTGGTCTCACCCTTCCCCTCTCTTGAGTTTTATCAATTCTCCTCTCCTTCCTGACCTTGTCTCTGGTCATGTCTCTGTCTCAATGTTTCTGGAGATATTCCTTCTTTCCTATCTTGACCCTCAAATTACCCCTGCCCTTTCCCATCATGGCCCCCATGTCCTCACCTCCACTCATTCTGCCAAGGTGGCTTCTGTCTTTTTTCTTCATAGGACAGTGCTCTTGAAGGCCACCAGGGATCCCCTCCTCATCAAAGCTAATGTCTTCTTGTTGTCATTTTACTTAACGTTGCAGTAGAATGTGGTACTGTCAATCACTCGCCTGTCTCCTAGACATTCTCTCCTCCCTTGACCATTGCAGCCGTCAATAGAAGCCATTGCATTAACTACAAAGCTGATGGAGCTGAAGTGAGACACACTCGGTTTGAATCTTGACTTTGACATGGAATGGACTGTGCCGCCCTGGCCAAGTTCCTTACCCTCTCTGAGCCTCAGCATCCACATCTTTGAATGGAGAACATAATTCTGACTTTGATTAGTTTGCATTAAAATGTCTTTGATCGGAAGATAATCTCAAATTAACTGTGAAGCATGGCTGATAAAAGCCAGACCCCGGGGCACCTGGGTCCCTCAGTTGTTAAGCGTCTGCTGTCTGCTTCGGCTCGGGTCATGATCCCAGGGTCCTAGGATCAAGCCCCACATCAGGCTCCCTGCTCCGCAGGAAGCCTGCTTTCTCCCTCTCCCACTCCCCCTGCTTGTGTTCCCTCTCTCATGATGTCTCTCTCTGTCCAATAAATAAATGAAATTTTTAAAAAAGATTTTATTTATTTGTTTGACAGACAGAGACCACAAGTAGGCAGAGAAGCAAGCAGAGAGAGAGAGAGGAGGAAGCAGGCTCCCCACCACGTGGAGAGCCCGACTCGGGGCTTGATCCCAGGACCCTGAGACCACAACCCAAGCCGAAGGCAGAGGCTTTAACCCACTGAGCCACCCAGGCGCCCCAAATAAATAAAATCTTAAAAAAAAAAAAAAAGAAAAGAAAAAAGCCAGACCCTGGCAGTGTTCACCACTCAGCCACCCCACCTACGCAGCAATGTGACCCTGGGCCAGTTGTACGACATCTCTGAGCCTCAGTTTCCTCCTCAATGAAATAACTATGAGAGCACCTCCCTCATAGGTTGCTATGAAGATTAGATGAGGTAACCTGCCAAGCATTCGATACAACATCTGGCTCATGGCAACCCCTTAATAGACATTAGCTCTCATTGTCTTATGCAATGTCTTTTTAAATCACAAAATCGGGGAGACTTGTTGGAAGAAAACCGAGATTTCTTCCAAATTCCAGTAAAGAGTTGAACAACCACACCCTGGGAAGGGCAATTTTAGGGTCCTCACCAGAGCGAGTCCTTGCAGAACATCTCACTCAAGTTCTGTCTATCCTTTGTTATGACTGGAAGCTGTTGCTGAAAATGTTCAGTCTCTCTGGCTGTCAGCTCAAAATTCTAAATTGCTGGCTGAGAGGATTTCATTGGCCCAGAAAGGACATCCTTGGCAAGGCATCTATGGATGGGGCAGGGGTCTAGGTCAACCAGCAGAGCCCTGGAGGGAAAGGGCAGGGTCTTTTCTGAGCAGAGGGACATCCAATGCTGCTCAGAATTACCTGAGATAATGTTTATGAAAGTGCCCTGCATGTAGCAGGATGTACTTCCCCCTCTCTGACTATCCATGGTCCACTTTGCTGCTCCCCCCTTCCAATCTCCACGACCTCCTAAGATGTGCCATCCCTAAAGACAGGCACTCCTGCCTTTAATTCTAAATTCCATTCTCTTCTCCCCCACATTCCCTCCCTTGGCACACTCATATATTCCTAGCACTTCCAGGGCCACCTCTCTTCTGTCAGCTCTTTTGTGCTGAGTCTTACTAGGTGCAGATAAATTACTTTCTCTTCTGGGTCTCCAGCAACATCCTCTGTAAGATGACTCCTTCTATTGCCTCATCTATAAAACAAAACCCTTTTTAGTTCCAACATTCCATAATTCTATTAATTCTTCCTCAATCATGCCTTCAGCTTTCCTGCCTCTACCTTTCCACACACTATCCCCTTTGCCTGGAGAACTTTCCCTGTCCCACATCACTGCTTTCGTTCAATTACCTTTATTGAATACCTACCATATTAACAGATACCTCTTGGATCCTGCCTGGTGCTCAACAAATCCTTCTTTCCTGGGGATTGCTCCTCTCCCCACTCTGCAATCGTACACTGGAATGGGTCCTTTCAGCCACGCCTATATTACATGAGCCTGTCCTTCTGGCCATAGATGATTAAATCCAGGGTGAACACTGATGTTAACTGCTTTAATCAGATTCTCTGTGCCAGGAATCTGGAATTTGAAACTGAGAACCACAGAGCCTGGGAGCCCTTAGAGCTGAGTTCCATTAATGTCAGCATGTTAGAGAGGGCTATCCATCAACTCCCTCTCAGAAGTCCCTGGAGATCCCCTGGTTCCTATTCTTCCTACCTTAGCTGTTCAGCGGTTCCTTGGAGTCCACGGGATATCTTGGCAGCCTTCCAATGTAGGTTCCTTTTTCCCTTTATGGCCAGTGTCTTTTTCTTATATTTCCAACCAAATAATCATTAACCACTGCAATAACTGAGACACCATTAGGCTCTGGTGGCACAGAAATCATGGAAAATGCTATCTCAGCCCTCCACCAACATCTATTTGAAATCCTACCCATGTTTAGGAGTGCATCTTTCAAATGTCCCCATTTTCCCCAAGCAGGATTAATCCCTCTCCAGTGTACTGCTTTTGCATTTTGCTTTACCTCCCTTACCTCCCACCTTGAGCTATTTTGTATATCTGCTTTTTCCACTAATTGCAAATGCTTTAAAATCAAAAGCTAGATATGTTATCTTTTTAGTCTCTTGGCTCCTAGCACAGTATCACAAACAGATCACTGTTGTTTCATCGTCTGGCTATCATCCTCTCCCTTTGCTGTTGATAACAGCAGCCTTCCTTCACTCTCTAGTCTATGTACCACTGTACATAACCTAGATGTGGTCAGAGGCACAGAGATTCAGATTTATGACCTATTTATGACCTTTAGGGCCAATGGACATCCTATCTGCGATTCTGGCTGGAAGGATTTGGAAAGAAACCCTCCTACAGTTACTGATGGTCATCTTTGCAAAACATGGGGGAAAGTCTGATTATTAATCCAACAAACAATGAAAAAGAGAAAATAAGAGGGGAAATAAACTGCTAATGACATTATATCAGAATTTGCATCTTGGACACCCTTGGAACCTATTACCAGGAATTATTTTATCACATTAATTCCTTCTGCATTTGTTTTCAGCTTTTTTCCCCTTCATTCTTTTTTAAAAGATTTATTTTTTTATTATTTTTAAAGAGAGAGAGAGTTAGGAGGGAGAGCCTGCACCCAGTGAGGGGTGGGGCAGAGGGAGAGAATCTCAAGCCGACTCCCAGCTGAGGGGGAGGGGGCGCTCCATCCCATGACCTATGTGATAATGACCTGAGCGGAAATCACCAGTTGGCTGTTCAACCGACTGAGTCACCAGATGCCCCTTTATTTATTTATTTATAAGTAATCGCTATATCCAGCATGAGGCTTGAACTCGCAATCCTGAGATCAAGACTCATGTGCCCTACCGACTGAGCCAGCCCAGGCACCATGATTGTTTTTTTTTTTTTTTTTTTTTTTTTTTGCTTTGTTTCTATTGCAGCTGGTTTGAGTTTATGACTCAATAGAAGGAGTCTTCTCATTCATTCAACAAGTGTTTATTGAAATAAAGTTCTATGGGAGCCCTGAGAAAGGCAGGGATAGTATAATCAGGGTGGAGCTGGGGAAGAGGTTGGCTTAAGAGAGAAAGTGGGGAGGGGGAGGCCATTCCATAGAGAGGGAGCAGCCTGAGCAAAGGCCCACAGGTTTGAAAATGTGTGGTCCACTTCTGGCCAGCAAACTCAGTAAAGAGCATGTTGAAGACCAGTAAGAACTGGGGCGGGGACTAGTCTCTTAAGGGATCTTGTGAGCCACGTCACTAAGTTTAACCCTTTGGTCAGAGGAAGGGGTTTAAACTGTAAGGTATGTTTTCTTTAAAAAAAAAAATCTGTTATCTCTAGATCTTCTATCTCTATCTGGTAGTAATTTGGGGAATGGATTGGAAAGAGAATTTAAAGTCCATTCAAAAATCCAGGTGGGAGCAGACGAGGGTCTGGACCAGAGACGGGCTTAAACTGTTTTCTTCTGACCTCAACAGACCCCAGCCTTCTTAGCGCTTTGGAGGTACAATTTAGAGACCTGATAAACTCAATCTGAGGCTGTAGAACTTCCTTAGATCCCAAGGCGCACTTTTTGTTATCCTTTGAGAAGGCAATACCCCTAGTTTATTGTCATGGAAATAATGCTAATGATGGGTGGGCAAGTTCAGGGCAAGTTCAGGATTACTTTGTGGAAAAGATGCTTTGAAGCTGCGGGACCTTGGAATGCCCTTAAATCCTATTGGTCAGCTGTTGACTATCTCATCAGTACCTGAGACCCGCCCTCCTCCTCACTTCAGCAGCAAGAGAAGAGGGAAGGGAGTATTTCTGGTTCTGGGGAGGCTGTGGTCCCTCACTTTGCCGTGGAGCAAGGGGTAGCAGAAATGTGGCTGCTCAGAGAATTAAGACTGTTCTTCACAAAGCAGTGTCCAGGATAATCTGGGTAGGGAAGGCACAGCAAAGTCATTGCCCTGGTATTAAAATTGTGGTGGACCAGTGAGAGGCATGGCTTGTAGAAGGGATGTGTGTGTGTGTCAGGTGCCCGATTGTGGATAAGAGAAGTAAATGACAGCCTGGTATCTCAGGACTTCCCCTGGTTTCCCCTGGCCTTCTTACTTCACAGCTGGGGTCCTGACATCATGCCCTGCTTCTCACAGCTGTACATCTGGATCCCAGAGGAAGAAGGATCCTCTCCTGGCAAGAAGGAAGTTTCCTGGCTCCCAGGCTCTGAATTTTCAGCATCTGTTTTCATTTCTTTTGGCAGGAAGCCAACCCTTTCTGGGAGATTTAGAACTCCAGACTGCTGCTGTACTTGTTGCTGGTGGCAGGGATAGGGGAGTTGAAGGGAAATGCATGGTTCATGAGGAAGGGCTCAGCTTGTTTGAGTTGTGGGAAAAAGCTGGGATGGAGCCCCAGAAGTGACACTATTTTCATTAGGGAGATTCTGATATATACGTGGAATCCACATGATGACTTGAGTCCATTGTTCTAAAAAAAAATCCATAGCTTGTGGACAGGTAGGGCAGGCTGCTTACTCAAGGGGAAGAGAGACTGCATAGACAACAAAATAGGTGCTCATCCCAGGATTGTGGGGAGAATTAACTATGCTGTGTGGCTATGACCGGCACATCCGACATGCACTGGAATCCTTTCTCTATGACATTCAGCCCTCTGAGTCAGGGTCTGTGAATATTCCCCTCCCCAGGTTGCGTCCTCTAGGCCAGATCTGATTCTGAAGGGTGGATTTGGAGAAAGCTCAAACTGAGTAGGGTTAACAGTGTGTCTGAAGGGCTAATGCCCTGACAGCAGGGAATGGATCCACACCAAGAGAAGGTTACAGATTCTTGACAGTTAAGACCATGGAGCCAGGCTGCCCAGCTCAGAATCCCAGCTCTGCCACTTACTGAGTACGTGACTTTAGACAAGTCACTCTGTGTTTCTTCATCTCTAAAATGGGGATGATAATAATACCCCACCCCCACACCCACTCCAGGCACATGGGACAGGTTTAAACCAACAGTCCTCTCCCTCTTCCCCACCCTGGTTCTCTCCTGTCCTCTACCACTCAGCCTATGTAACTGCCTTTAGACAATATAATCCAGCACAGATCCTTTTAGAAAAGCGGGTTTATTGGTCGGGCTGCTTACCAGGACACAGCAACATGAAAGGCTCCCAGGAGCCCACAGGAAACTGTATCTGCCCACAACTCAGGCCCCTTCAGCCCATCAGCACCAAGGGACCCTGTCCCACAATCCCCATCCTCCCTCAGCTGAAGCGTCTCCAACCGTTCAGAAGAGAGAAGGGAACCAAGAAGGGGGGGAGGGGGAGGGGTTGGGAGCGGAAAGCAAAGCTTTGTATTATAAAAAAAAAAGTTTGTGTCCCCAGGCTCCCTCCCTCCACCCCTTAAAACTATTAGCTGCAACTCTAAAAAGCAAAGCAGGGAAGATAAGACAGAGGAGATGGGGGAGGAGGAAGCCCTCAATCCTCCTTTTTGGGCTGTGCTTGAAGAGGAAGGGAGTTGTCTTTGCTTCTGACAAGCGGCCTTTACTGGAGAGGAATAGGGGGGTACTGAAGTGTCCTGAGGAGAACCTTTCAGTGCACAACAGGACTGGAAGTAGCATACCCATCATCCCCAATGATTCAGGAGAAGAACCCACAAAGGCAAGGAGGTCTTGGCAAGTTTCGCAGTTTTATGATACTAGCTCTAGAGAAGGACCTTGAGAAGAAACTACCAGGAGTGAGCCAAGGCCGGGTTGCTCCATACACTCTCTCCATGTCCCCTCCAGCTCTCAGCTTGGTGGCCGGGCCATGAGCACGTTGCTGTCCTTCCAGTCGGCCTCCCTGCTACCTCCCAGCTCTCTGCAGTCTGGTGCTGCCCCCTTCTGGAACCCTCATATTCTGGATTTGAGAAATGGGCTGCCACAAGGGGCACCATTCAGATCTCAGTCAAGGGACAGGGGTGAGTGAGGCGTACCTCTCTCTCCTCTTTGGATCATCTCTTTCTCACTGTCCATCCTCCTTATTCTGAAAATTGTCCCGCTGTCCTCTGAGAACCCCACTACCACGGGATTCTTGTCCTGTGTTTCTCATGATGCTAATGAGGAGAATTCTCCTCTCTTCACCCATTTCCACTTTCTACTGTTTCCCATTCTCTTCCCAAAGCCAGAGCCATGTGCTGCTGTTGCAGATGCAGAAACATCGTAAATGTTCCCTACATCATCTCCTCCTTCCCCAGGGCTCTGCTTGGCTACAGACTTCCTTGTTAGAACCCTATACAGATACAACAGTGCCAGCCTCTCATTCCAGGGTCACGCTCACTCTGCCCTCTTCCCCCAACTGCCCGAGGTTCTCCTGAAAGCTGCTTTTAAGTCCTTCCAGTATGGGGCCTCCCGTGTGGGCAAGGGTCCTCTTCAGGATTCACTCTTTCTTTTTATGGTAGTTTTAGCTTTCAAGCCTCCAGGGATCAGGATGAGAAACAAGAGCTCAGTGAGCAGGAATGACAGCAGCTGGGTACAAGTGTGAGGTGGAGGTTGGGGGGGGAAGGCAGCCTACCCCAAAGTGGGGTGGGGCAGCCACGGAAACGACAGCCATTTCCTTTAAGATCCCTGACTTGGACAACCACGACACACATCACTCCCCTCTCCACTCCCACCCAGACTGTGCCCAAACTGGGGCGATCTATGGTGGAGGCTGCCTCCCCCTCCCATCTTAACAGCCGTTAAGACTTGGAGAGGTGCTCCTCGAGGGGCGGTGTTGTCAATTTAGAAACATCTCAGCCCGCGTGGGGCCGAGAGAGAATGCGAAAGAGAAGGGTCCAGAGGGAAAGGCATGGGGAGGGGGCGGGGAATGGCGGGGCAGGGTGGCGCGGCCTCCCGGGCAGAGCCCCGCGTGCGTCCGCTCAGTCGCTGTCGCTCTTGTCCACCAGCACGGCATCCGACTCCTCGGTGATCTCCAGCAGCGTGTGCACGTCGGGGCTGCTCCCGCGCAGCAGGTCGGCCGCCTCGCCGCGCTCCGCGACGCCCTCGTCATCGTCGGCGCCCACCTCCACCATCTCGGTGGCCTTTAGCACCTCCACCTCGCCCTCGCGGATCTTCTTAACGTGGAAGGTGAAGGGCGGCACCTTGTAGACCGCCGTCTTGGAGCGCGCGTACACCACGTGGTCAGGCGTGAAGGACTTGCGCAGCTTATCTCGCGAGGTCTTGAGCTTCTCGCGCCGCTCGGCGGGGACGAGGCGCGTGCCCAGCTTGTTCATGCGCTTCTCGAGCGTGTGCCGCGTCTTCTCCAGGTTCTCCTTGGTCTTGAGGCGGGTCTTCTCCAGGTTCTCGCGGGTGCGCACCTTGGTCTTCTCCATCTTCTCCTTGGAGAAGGCCTTCTTGAAGTCGTCCACGCGCCGCAGGCCGCTGCGCTTGATGCGCTCGGCGCGCGACTCCTCGATGACCTCCTCCACCTCCACCGCCTCGTCGGACGACAGCTCGAGCGCGGCCGCGTCCTCCTCCGGCCGCTCGCCCTCGCCCAGCTCGTCGCCCTCCTTCTCGGGCAGCGCCTCCGCCTCTTTCAGCGACTTGCCGATGCTCACTTTGGCCGGCAGTTTCACCTCGTCCTGAAGGGAGAGCAGAGCGAAGAGGTGAGGGGGCAAAGCGGACGGCTGGGCGGGGACCTGGGGGACCCTGGACGAACCCGCGGCAGGAGGGTGGGTGGTGATTCGGGGGAGTGCGTGGTAGCTGTGACATCCGCCCGACCCCTTCGCCGGTGTGCCAGTGTCCAGTGAGCTGGACATTGCGTGGGCGCCCGGTAAATTATCTGCTAAATGAACGGTAACTATACAGACCAGGCGAGGAGCGAACGGAGCTTCCGGCTTGTGCAGTCATTGCACTTTAGCTAAGTATCTCTGCAGCCCCCAAACCTGTCCTACATCCTGCGTCCACGCATCTTAAACTACTCCTAACTCAGGGAACACAGTTTAACTTTGGAAATGGGCAGAGCGCCCCCTGGTGCACACTGCTCTAGCTAGACCAAAAAATGCAAAGGGGTTTGAGAAGTCGTTGAGGGCGTGGGAGGAGGGAGTGAGCTCACAGCCAGTCAGGCGACCCCCAGGTACGGTAACTTGAAGGCAAGATAAAGGGAGTGTTTCCCAGACTTCAAATAAGTTCAGAACCAGTCTCAGGGAAGGAGAGCTGTGCTGAGCCCATGCGCCCCATCCTTGATCTCCTTATACTGATTTGTTCTAGCAGCGGTCATTACACCCACGTAGAAATTGAGAGAGGAAAGAGGAAGAAGCTGGCTGGCAGCCAAGAGCATGTTTTCTCCCCAACATGGACAATTATTCTGGTTCTGACTTCCCAGCCTTGGAGTGGAAGGGAGGGATTACTTTTTCCATTGTGATTTTTTTCTCCCCAGACCAGAGCTTAAGAGGCCAGGAATGGGGTAGTGGTCCCAGAGTCCCTGAGATCTAGAGCTCAGAGCCAGTTCTTCCCTTTGCCTCTGGGAGTACCTAGCACCAGCACTGTCTTCCATTCTGGGAAGATTTTCCAAGGTCCTGACTCTGGGCCAACATTCCAGAATCTCAGGATTACCCTCTACAAGAAGGTAAGGGAGGCTGAGCACAGAAAGGGCAAGAGGGTATATTCAAGAACATAAACATAAACCCAGAACTCTTTGGCTCAGACTCTCTTTAGGGACTTCAGATGAAGGAAGGAGACAGTAGGTTTTCAAGGGGTTTTCTTTTTTTTTCTTTTTAAAGATTTATTTATTTATTTATTTGACAGAGAGAGAGAGATCACAAGTAGGCAGAGCAGGCAGAGAGAGCAGGGAGCAGGCTCCCTGCTGAGCAGAGAGCCCGATGCGGGGCTGGATCCCAGGACCCTGAGATCACGACCTGAGTTGAAGGCAGAAGCTTAACCCACTGGGCCACCCAGGCACTGCTTCAAAGGGATTTCTGAAGACCATTTCCCAGAATTGTAAAAAACAACAACAAAAAAACCCATCTGAGAAAAATGAGGCAACATGAATTGACCCCTCTCATAAACACACACACACACACACACACACACACACATACACATTTCTACTTGGTATCTCAGCACCACATGCTACAGAAATTCCTCCCCCAGCCCCCAACCTCTTTCCTCTTCCCTCCCATCCACATCCCCCCAAGAGTTTCCTGGTTTACACTGAAAACTAGGAACACCCCCTCCCAACTTCCTTCCCTCCCTGTCAATAGCATTAGCAAGGACAAAGACAGAATGCTGGCTCCACCCTTTCTCCCAAACTGGACACCAGTACTGCTGGGCATCGAGCCACCTCAAGCTGTCATTATTTAACTACACCTCCCAGCAGGCAAGGTGATCTGGGCTCAGGGCATTCTGGGACTTGTAGTCTCCGTCTGCCATAGCTGGCTTAGTACTGTCATTCTGCCATCCCTCTCCCTCTTATCACTCACAGAGGAGTTGAAGGGATTGTTTTCCTTGTCTTGAGTGTTAGAGGATCCCAACCTCTCTTAACATTCCTTATTTCCAGTTGTACCCTTTGGGTTTCCTTTTTACAGTCTTTCTGCCTGCTACTCAAGTCCCCTCACACCATTTGAGGACTCTCCATGATCTAAGCTCTCTGCTACCTCTTCATCCTTCACCCAGAATTTACCTGCAACCCCAGTATCAAAAAAATTTCTGATCTTCTTCAAAGACTCTCTGACTAAAACCCCACACATGCTCCACCAAAGGATAGTAGAGAACCCCTCCTTTCACTAAACTCAGACAATATGGATGGGCTAGGGAAGGATTAGGGTGATGGGGGAGAATAGTAAGGAAATAGTCCCAGCTGCTGGAAAACAAATGGACATTGTCCCCCTGCCCCACCCCCAACATCCCTGATGCCTCCCCTTACCACCGCCCCCTCACCCCTGCCCCACCCCATCCCTTAAAGGCTGAGCTGACTGGTTTTCCTGGCCTCTGGCTTCCTAAATTAAAAGTGTTTGCCAGCTGAGCTTGAACGGGGCTAAGGACAGAGTCGCGGACCTCTTGTAGCCAATCCCATCTTCCTAATTCTTGTTGAAAGGTCTCAAATACAACATCAGGGAACAATCCCAGTGAAGGGGGTTTATTCCTGGATTTGGAGGTGTCTCTCCCAGTCCAGAAAGTTATATGAAAATATATTAACACCATTCATTGTAGGTTCCCCCCAGAGTGATAGCTTACACCAGAAGAGCTGCTTTGGTGGAAGGTCAGGGGATGGGGGAAGAAATAACTTGACCTAACTCCCTGGACAACGTCCAGTAGACTGGCTCTGCAGAGGGTATACCACTATGATTTTAGCTTTTTTCCTCCATTAATGGATTTTCTCTTTTCTCCCCCTTTCCAAGCCAGGTTTCCCCTATGACTCATAGGCTTGGAGTGCTGTTTTGGGTCCACCCCATCAGCCTGTTGCTACAACAACCACCAACACAATTCCAAAGCACCTCCCCCTACCCTGGGCACAATGGCCAGGCACCCTTGTCCCACCCCTGCTGCCCTGGCAGAGCTCCTACACCAAAGGAGGGGCCTCAGGGGGTGGCTCTGCTTGTTCTGTTTTCACGCTTTTATTAAAGAAAACCACCACTCCCGACAGGCTTGGTTTCCAGAGTTACCTTTAATGACCAGGTCTGAGCAAAAGCATGCACAGCTTCCCCTCCCCCCAACCAAGCACACACAGTTCTCCAACCCAGGAAGGCACCAGTCCAAGATGGGTTTCAGGAGCCCCAGGGAAACTTCCCGCCCCATCCGCTCCACTGCCCAACTCTGCTTTATAAACTGAAGATCCTCTGGTCTAGGAAGAAGATTTTAATATGATTATAATTTAATCGAGCACCTACTATGTGCCTAGTCCTTGGCCAGGCACTTCACATTTGTCAGGGAGAAGGGACAATGTCATATGACTCTTTAAGTAGGAGCCTTTCTTTGCTTTTTTTTCTTTTCTTTAATCTTTTTTTTTTTTTTTTTTTTTTTAAGTAAGTTCTATATCCAATGTGGGGCTCAACCTCATGACCCTGAGATCAGGAGTCACAGGCTCTACTGACTGAGCCAGCCAGGCACCCCAGGAGACTCTCTGGACTTTACGCTCTGTCCCCAACTACCGCCTGGGACTAGCCAGAGAAGACTCTGGAGAGGGCATTCAGAGACCCAGGATCTGCTCAGAGAGTAAGTTAGAAGAGGGGCAAGACTTGGGGAGAGGTAGAAACGAGGGAAAGTCATAAAATCTCAGGATTGCTGAGGGATTCATGTTGCCCCCAAGAGGGTGGAAATTAATTCTTGAGGGGAGAGGTGAATTTAGGTATCCCAGTAGTTTGTAGTGCCAAAGAGTCCCAATACATATGTAGATAGATAGTATATCTGTAGCATTAAAATTTCGTGGAGGAGGGGACAGTTAGGGAAAATGTTTAAAAGGATTCCTTAGGAGGATGATTTTGGAAAAGGAAAAAAAGTTGGAGGAAACCCTTTTGTGCTATAGGGAAGCCAGAGGATCCAAGCCAGAGCCAGCTAAAATGTCCCCCCTTCTGGCCTCTCCGAGTTGGCAGCTTTTGGGTGCCCCACCCAAGGCAGGATCTGGCAAACATAAGGGATCCCTTTGCAAAACACTTTCTAAAAAAAAAATGGAAAAAATAAGTTTAAATGTTTTCCTCAGCTCCAGGGAGGGGGTGTATGGGGCACAGAACAGACCCCAGGCCTGGGCCTCATGAGGGCCCTCTCCAAAGAAGCTTTGAGCCAAACTGGCCTGTCCCTGAGGAGGAGGCGGAAGGGGAACAGGAAGGACAATCAGATGCCATGGCACAGTTTCATGCAATTTCATGCAGGGCAGCACGGGCTACAGCTCCAAAATGGGGTTTGGAGCGTCTACTATTAAGAGAGAAACCCAGAGGTGGGGAAGGGCCCCGTCCCTTCGCTTCCCACCCCATTGCACACACCACATTTGCCTGAACTCTGCGTACTGCGAGAGTGTTTTCACCATATCCACCACCAACCCAGGGCTTGAAAGAGGCGTCTCATCCCAGCACTGACCACCACTAAGCAGTGAGCTGGTGGTGGATTGAAGTGACGGCCCATGCCCATTGCGCCATGTCACCCAAGAGACCCTAAGCGCCCCCACCGGCTGTCGGCTTCTCTGGGGTGGGCAGAGACACAGGCTCTGGGTAATAGGGCAGTGTCCTAGGCGTCTGGTCAAAGGGTGGGAGCTCAGGCACTGTCTCAGGCTTCAGGTCAATGGGCTCAGTCTCAGGCAGAAGGTCAAAAGGCACGATCTTGGGTGTGGCCAGGTCAGAGGGTGCTTTCAGCTTCTTCTCGGGCTAAGATGAGGAAAAGGGGTGTAAATGGGGCTTGAGTTGGGTACGGATGCGGTTGAGAGAAAGAGGCCTTAGTGGGCATGCAGAATTGGAGTTGGCGAGTAGGGGGAAGGGAATATGGCATGCATCAGGCTGGAAAGGAACCATATTTTATATGTTTCATCAAGAGGGCCCCGGGGATGAAAGTGTGACAAACCCAGGCCCGTGTTTAATAAACAGTTTAAACAGAGCTCCTCTCTTCTTCCCTCTAGAATCTTCCCCACTCCCATCCTTAGCCTTCTGCCTTCTGCCCCTACCAAGCCATAGTCATGGGATGATGCTGTTGAGGGCTGGAGTGCGGGAGTAAGAGGCTGCTGCAACGTAGAAGGGGCTCTCTAAGCGGTCAGTTACCGACTCTAGCTGGAGAGGCTCTGAGAAGTGAAAAAGAAGGCAAGTAGGCGAACAACTCTACTGTCTTCAGAGTCCTAGTTCTTATTATTTCCCCAGGGCAGGGTGGGCACTGGGTGCCGCCCAGGATAAGGAGAGGTAGAGGCGTGGAAGAGGGACATCCTGGTTGTTTCCCTTTGGCCATGTCCCCACCTCTTGTCTTCCTTGCCACTCCTCCCCCTACACATGCCTGGGATAGCAGACACCAAGATACACAGAGAAATCAGGAACAGCTGGGCTTGCATCCTGGAAGACCTAGCAGCAGCTCCCATTCTTCCTCCTGAGGGGCTGAGCTGCCACTCTTGCCTTGGACCATCATGAGAAGTCAGGGAGAGAGATAAGTTAGGGGCACTACCAGACTCCAGTGACAGCAGTGGTGGGTAAAAGCCTGCAGCCACAAAAACACAAAGTAGCAGGTGCCAACCTTCCCTGTGGAGTATAAGGAGAGGGAAGGCCAAGGAGAAAGCCAACATGGTCCTCTCATAGCCAGCTGCGGAGCCTATGCCAGGGGGATACCCATACCGGCCAGGGAGCTCTATGCTTTACTCTCTGTACCCCTCCCTCCTCCCTCACTGTCATTGGTCCTTTGTCATCGGCCATTGCCTCTGCTTCAGTACTAGGAGGCTAAGCAACTAATGGCCACCAACCTTAGCTACTCTTAGTAATGTTGATTGCACCCTCACGTGTACACACACATGCACATGCACACATGTACTCAGACAGCAGCCCAAGTGCCAGGATGGTGCAGCTATCTCCCTTAGAGAATGACGGAGCCAGAACAAACTCACTGTTGGAATAACCTCTGCCCTGGTTTCTCCGCAGAGCCCGGGAATGGAGGGAGGAAGTGGGGAGCAGAGAATTTAGCAGAAGAAGGGGTACACCTGGGTTCTAGTCCCAGCTTTGACCCCCCCACTGACTTGAGTGACAGTAGGCAAGTAAGTTCCCCTCTTTGGGCCTCCACTTCCCCAGCTATAGAATGAAGGAGCTTAAGCTGATTATCTCTGAAGCATCTTCCAGCTCAAAAAAATCTGTAATGGCAGAATAATGAAACATGCACAATGGTATGCTTCAGTGAAATGGAACAAACCACTACTGATCTCTGAGGTTGGTTGCCTAGCAACAGTATCCTCTCACTTCTCTATATCAGTAGCTTATTTTGTGTCATTGCATCCCTTTTTGATTTTGACCTTTATAATAGTCAGACTTTAGTTATTTAAAAAAAAAATCAGAGGGAGGAGTATTATTTCCTTTAGTCTTAGGATTACCCCTAATAGTATCCTCCCTGCTTTGGATCCAGTGACCAGGAAAATCTCAGTGTTTCAGAGGAAGGATGTGGTAAGCACTCTTTCCATGGCCACTAGGCTCAGGGACTGAGCGGGGCAAGAGCCTCACATTGGAATATTTGGGAACAAAAGTTTGGAGTTCTGGAACAGAGAGCCCTCATTTGCCTTGAGTCCAGTAAAGAGCTGTAGGGTTTAGGCTAGGATTTGGGGAGGAAAAGCCAGCAAGCCCTCATTCCAGCCTTGGTGCCCTTGCTTTTAAAGCCTGAAAGTCCTTAATCTCTTAAATGCTTCCTGGTCCTATCATCAAGCACTGGGAGCAGGTCAAAGGGTCCTTGTGGAGATCATGTCTCATCACAACTGCTCCAGAAAGTGTTTCTTTCCATTTTAGCCCCCTTTCCTGCATTCTAAAAGAACACTAGTAATTTCCAAATCGTTATCTGTAAAAACCGAATCTTTAATGATCAGTGCCCCTCCCGTTTGTGCAGTGCCCAGGATCTGCCTGATCTTCCCAGCAGTCAGTTCTCAGTCCACTGACCCTTCACTACTAGTAGATTTCGTTCTTCTCCTTCACTAGATGTTGCCTAGTTAGGTATCACCCGGATAGGATGGGATGCCAAACTGCTAGTTTTTATTAGGGGATAGGGAAATGCCAGAGGACAGTAATGACTCAGAAGTGGGTTCAAGGTGAGGGCTCTGATATCCTGGGGTGGGAGGTGCTAAATTTCATGGGGGAGCCAGGGGGATCGAATACAAACTTAACCTGTGGAATCATTATGTCTAACAGTTCCTTGAATATGGGGTGAGGCCACACAAGGGATTCTCTTCTTTATCCCCCCCCAGGAAAAAGGTATGGGGGGGCAGGTGGCCTGATCCCACAGCTGGGGCCTTCCTGGCCTTTCATTCTCCCTTCCACCCTGCCCCCACTGCTGCATCATCACCTCCCACATCTGCAGCGGGGAATGCAGTATCCACTCCCCTGTTCCCACTCGGGAAAACTCACATTCTCCCAGGAGGCCTTTCTCCAAATCTCTCTCTCTCTCTCTCTCTCTCTGCCTGGCCACCCAAGCATCCTGCCCCTCAGCCTGACTACCATAAATGCTGCCGCCCCCAATCTTCCCTATTAGGTCTGCCAAGGCGCAGAGCTATTTTTACCTCCTTCTCTTCCCAGGCCTGAAGACCTCAGAAAGGAGCAGCCTCTGCTCTTTCTTTAGCTGCTGAGTACCCCACACCCTCGCCCCTTACCTGGACATCTGCTCTGCATCTCAGGGAAGTGCTGCTTCCCTGAGCCCCACCCCTGTTGCTGGAATCTTTTCCTTGCCTCTGAGCTCCTCTCCAGGTTGGAACAGTGTTACTTATTAGTTAGT
Source organism: Mustela nivalis (assembly GCF_964662115.1). Lineage (NCBI taxonomy): Eukaryota > Metazoa > Chordata > Mammalia > Carnivora > Mustelidae > Mustela > Mustela nivalis. The sequence goes on from NC_139036.1 coordinate 42,872,081, forward strand.
TGTCCTGTGGTTTAGAGGCACAGGGCCCCCAGCTTGAGCCATTCTTTCTACCTCCAGGCTGTGATTAGACCCCACCCCCCACCCCCAGAGACACATGACAGATAGATCCCTGCCAGCTGCTGAGCGGGAGTAACAGAGATGCCACTGGCCTCTGCACAGGAGTTTTGCTTCCTAAGGATTCATCCTTCTCTCAGCATCTCTACCTTTGACATAGGTTTACCTCGAGTCTGAGAACTTTCCCACGTTCTGTGGTCTGGGATATTTAGAGTGAAGACAGGAACCTATCCAAGCCCTTCGTGGCAACCCTCTAATACACGAGGCTGTGGAGAAAAGAGCTGGCAGCTGTGGTTCCAGACACCTGAGTGTTCTTCCCTTGGTGACACCCCCTTCCCTGGGACTTATCATATTTCTTTTAAAATCTCTCTCACATACAGTCTTCCAAGCATTTAGATTAAGTGAAACAGCTCTAGACAAACATTTCTACCAGATAGTGCTATATGGGCTGATGGGGGAACTAGCGCCACTTGGGAGGAGTCTCTGGGCATTGGAGGGAAGGGGACCGTGCCAGTTCTGTATCTGTCCCACCACCATCTCCTTGGATGGGTACAAGTTCACCCATCTCCCTTTGTCTACTGTCCCAAACACTTGTCCTAATCTGCATCTCTCTTAGTTCCTCTTAGAGACACCCAGTTAAGGACCTCACTGAACCCCAGATGGTCACTCAGAATCCAGCTTGGTGCAGTCAGGGAAACCACAGCTCCCTGACAGGTTCTCTCACCTAGAGGGTGTGGGAAATGTAGCCTTCCTTTTCTTTCCATTCCCTTCTATAGGGAGAGGAAGGGGCTGAGGGAGCATAGACTAACGCCTTCACCCCCGATCTCACCTCCTTGGGGTGAGAACGTCAACCAGGCCAGTGGGAAGAAGACAGCAGGAGAGGCTTGGCAAATTCCCACCCGTCCAAAGATCCCCAAGCCCTCAGCTCAGAGCCTCTTCTAATGTGATTGGGGAGGAGGGAGCGGGGAGGACCAGCAACACTGAGATTTCCAGGTTTATTTGCGGTCAGGATACAAAAATGGCATTTTTATCCGAGCAAAACCGGTAGAGGAGCAAAGGAAGCAACAAGCGGCCTGGGCGGAGCCTGGCGCGTGCCAGCCTCCTCCCGCCTGTCTGCCAGCTGCTCCGCTGTCCCGCAGGCCAGCAGGGTGATTCCTGCGCCTGGATCGTCGGGCCCGGCAGGGACTGTCCGCTTTGCCCCACCAACCCCGCTTGCACTCCTTACGTTGCACCCCCACCTCCCCTCCCCAGTCACCCCCCACAACCCCCGCGCCTTCTTCCATCTAGCAGAGAGGGGTCGGGAGCGCTGCCTGCGTCCCCAAGGGCCTGAAAGTGCCCAGAGGCTCGGGGCAGCTCTCAGCCCGAGGACGCGGGGGCTGCCGAGGCCCATGCGGGTCCGGGGGCGTGTGCTGGCGGTCGCTGCCCTCGCTTGGCGCAGCCCCCGCCGGTGCGTGCCTGAGCCCTGAATCACCCGCTATATTGGGCGGGCAGGGCCGGAGGCCCCAAACCCGGGCCACGCCGCCAGTGTCCGCTTACAGTGGGCCCACCGGCCGCCACGGACCCCTGGCTTTCCCCAAAACCTCCGCCAAGCAGGAAGACTTCGCACAGCAGAGCTGGGAACAGTCTGCGAGGGGGGACGTCCTCAAGCCCTGCCCCCTAACTTTTTTGCTAGTTTGTTGCCAGAGGGACGGGGCTCCGTGAGAAGGCATGGGGTGCAAAGCGCGCCCCTCTGCGTGCTCCAGGAATCTGGAGCCCACCCCGCCCTGCCCCACCCCACTCCAACGTGCTCCCGGAAGGAGGGTGGGTCCCGTGAGCCACCCACGCCAGGCTGGCGGGAGCGCCGCGCGGCAGGCAGGTCCTCCTACCCCAAGCTCCGGAGACCCCGGGCCAGACGCGTCTACCCCCCAGCTCACCTGGTAGATCATGACTTTAAAGTTGCGGCGCCTCAGCAGCTCAGCCTCGTTGACCTCCAGCTTCTTGATCTGGCCGGCCTGGCGCTCCAGGCTGCCGCGCACGGTCTTCACGTTGACGCTGACCTTGCGCACCTTCTCCAGCAACTTGCTCACGGTGTTGCTGGTGGTGGCGTGTGCCTTGCCCAGCTTGCTCAGCTCGCCCTGGATGCTCTGCACGGCACCCTCCATCTCCGCCTGCCGTTCCTCCAGCTGGGCTTGGGTCAGCTGGATCTGGTCGACGGCGCCGATGATTTTGTCCAGAAGGCTCAGCACCAGCACGCCGTTCACCTGGTCCGACTTGATCAGCTCCTCAGAGCCGGCCCCTGACGGCTCCTCCACCGCTGGCGCCGCCATTGGGGAGGACCCCGGGTCCCCAACATCGGGGTACCCGGGAAGCGGCTGCTCGATGATATGGAGCTGGGTGTCCTCCATGGCTAGCCGGAGCCGTGCGGGGCCGGCCGGGTGGAGCTGGAGCTGAAGCCCAGAAGAGGAGGAAGAGCAGGAGGGGGGAAAGCGAGAAAGAGCGGAGAGCCGAGGAAACTCGAGCCACGTCCGTGCGCACCGGGACGGTGGCCAGAACTGTAGGGCGGGGAATCGGTGAGCTCCCTGGCTCCCGGGCCAAACCCCAGAGTCTCCTCGCCCATTGGCTGGCCCCACCCCAGAAAGGGAGGGACCGGGGCCGAAGGGGAGACCGATGGTGGGGAAGGGGGGCAACCGAGGGGGACCCAAGAGCCGAGGGCCCCACCCTTCCCAGGATGGTTGGAATAGTTGGAGCGGGAGACTAGGGCCTCGGCTGCCAGCGGAGGCCACGCCGCGGGACTGGGGCGGAGGAATGTGAGCCGTAAACCCGGGAAGGGAAACAGGTCCAAGAGTGGGGCTCTCCTTTTCCCTCCTGTGTTTTTTTGCTCACGCACAAAAGTACCTAAGCCTTTGAAGTTCTAGAACAGGGAGTCAAGTAGAACACGAGATCTAAAGTTGTATCCAAAATACTGGATTTGCCTGTGCCCAGATTTTGAGAGGGAAAAATATCCATGGCTTCCACAGTGTTTTCCAAGGGAGGGGAGGTCTCTACTCCCTCACAGCCGAGTTACTCACCACCGTTCTAAAACGCATGAAGAGTTCTGGGGTGCTGGCTGGCTGAGCCAGTAGAGCATGTGACTCTTGATCTTGGGGTTGTGAGTTCAAGCCCCACCTTAGATGTAGAAATGATTTATAAATAAAATCTTTAAAACAAATGTTTGATGGGTTGTTAGGGGCAGGGAGAACTTAGATTAGGATCACAGTGGTGGTGAAGGGCTGCACAGCTCCTCTAGGTTTTTAGATTTATACTAACAGAGTAGGACTAAGATGGACAATAAAGCAAAAAGCAAAGCCTTTTACCCACCTCTCACCGCTCTTTAAAAATTACCTTTCCCTGTGTTTCCTCCTGCCAGAGGCCTAGCTCACATTGACTTCCCAGAGCAGGACCTAGGAATGTATCTATCTTTCTAATGCCAGAGACTGGCCCTTGGCAATGAGAGGAATCATCAAATCCCACCTCCTCACTTGACAAGAACAGGAGGGCCTGGAGGGGACAAGTGACTTGCTAGAAGTACCCACAGGTTAACCTGGGCTTGGTGCTCAAATCAGGCCCCTATATGTCTCTCTTGCTCTCTCTGCCTTAGCATTCTACTTTTCACTAGGACAGGGATGGGCAGTCATGGCTGCCCATGCATACTGTTTTCCAGTATGTGAGCCTGAAGATTAACTACAGATATATTTTCAACTGTGTTGGGCATCAAGGACCAGAACCAAAGAGGACCCTTGACTCAGAAGTCTAGAGAAAAAGAGGCTGTCCATGCTCCCCTGTTTTGCTCTCTAGCACAGCACTGGAGTAATGAATTCCCTGGAGTGGCACCAGCCCTCTTTCCCCCAGAAAAGCTGCAGACCTTTTCCCTGCTTAGGAAACCAAGCTTGGGTTTCCCCAGCTGGGTGGATGATGGTTTTGGCAAAAGGTCACTTCTAGTCTGGCATGCATTATCATTAGGAAGAGTGAAAAACTGCTCCGTGGGGTCTCAGGCCCCAACAATCCATTCAGAGAACCAAGCCAGAAAGATGCTGAAGAGTTCAATATCTGGGACTGTGATAGCCCCAATGACTGGCAGATATATATCTGTTAGAATTGACAGATGACCATACTAAATTTTTTTTAGAAATTAAGAAAAAATGTACTGGGTCATCTGGATGGCTTAGTCAGTTAAACATCTCCCTTCAGCTCAGGTCATGATCCTGGGGTCCTGGAATTGAGCCCTGCATTGGGCTTCCTGTCCAGTGGGGAGCCTGCTTCTCTTCTTCCCTCTGCTCCTCCCCCTGCTTGTGTTCTCTCAAGTAAAATAAGTAAAGTCTTTTAATAAAAATTAGAGAAAATGTGCTATAGCAGTTTAAGTTGCTTCCACTGAGGATTGATAAGACTTCTAGAAAAAAAGAAGTGGGATGCCTGGGTGGCTCAGTTGGTTAAGCCACTGCCTTCAGCTCAGGTCATGATCCTGGAGTTCTGGGATCGAGTCCCACATCAGGCTCCCAGCTTTTTGGGGAGTCTGCTTCTCCCTTCTCATGCTCTCTCTCCCTCTTTCAAATAAATAAATAAAATCTTAAAAAAAAAAGAAAAGAAAAGAAAAAAAAAAGATGTGACAGTAGAGAACCTTACTAGCCTTTTATAAGGTCCTTATTTATTTATCTGCACCCTGTATGGAACTAGAACTCATGAACCTGAGATCAAGAGTCCCATGTTCTTTGGACTGAGCCAGCCAGGGCCCTAGGTTCTTACTTTTTAAAATTGGTTAGATTGTTTTCACGGGTGACACACAAGATACAGATTGTGAACAGGACACAGAGAAGTAGAGGGGAAAAAAACTTTTCCTTCTACACCTTCTGCACAACTAATTTCTCCCCCCAAGAGACAAACTGTTACTGTTTTCTTGTGAAAGAAACACACACACACACACACACACACACACGTGCACACACATGCACATATATGCTCAGCGCTTTGCCTTTTTTCAGTTAATAATATACCATGAAGATTGTTCTGTGTCACTGAATATAGAGCTGATTGTTTTCCAATGCATGGATATGCTATACTTATGTAGCCAGTTCTCTATCAATGGAGATTCAGAAATTACGATTTAAACCCCACTGGGGATGGGGGAGATGCTTAAGAAGAGTTTTAGTGGTTGATTTGTTTTTTGTAGTTGCATGCTTGCTCAAAGGAATTAAGTCCATGCCATTTTGGCTTTCACATTTGGAAAATATTTCTGTTCTTCAAAAAGGAATATCAGTATTTGTGGATGAGTCAAGTTATATCCAAAGGACAGTCCAGGGAATACATCTCTGACTCATTTGATGCCTCCTTAATAGAGAATTTTGCAGAAGGGCCCTTACCCCTGCATACCTACTTCTAAGAAATTGCAAGGAGTTTCTCTCTTGTTCTTCTTCTTACTGAATGCCAGCAAAATCCAACAGGGGGCGTGCTAAGACTTGTTGCATCAGCTTTATCAATCCTGATAACCAGAAATGGAGCCCAACAAGAGCCTTAACCAGAAGGCTTCACTCCATTTCAGTGAAAATAGTCAGTTTCTCTTCATTTGGAATTATATTCACCATGCCATTGCTTACATTCAAAGTTGATGCTTTGCATTTTCCATCGCTCGCTCTATTTGCTGAAAGGCACAAGGTTCCATTGTGTACTTTCAGCTGCTGAGGCAAGAGTCTGTAAAAGGGATGGAGAGGTGGAAACAAACAACCCTTTGGCCCAGAAAAAAGAACACCGGGATACAACCACGTCAGCAGCTGGGAACTCACAGAGCTCTGTCATATTCCTCTATCCATTCATTTGCTCAAAAAGGGTGACTACTTAACATGAGCCAGCTGCGGGACTGGGGCCTTCAAGGAGGAATCATAAAGCCAGTCGCTCCTGGTGAGAAGCTTATAGTGTAACAAGGAAGACATGTACAAATAGTTTCTTGTACAAAGTGGAAGGTCCTCCAGCAGCTTAGGGAGTACTCCCTCTACTTCCTGGGAGAGGAGGGGAAGGTTTACAGGAGGGAGAGTCTCTAGGTGTAAAGGAGGAGGAAGTGCCCCCCCCCCCACACACACCCTCACCCCCATCCCCGCAGCAACAACACGAGGTGTGAAAGTGCAGGGCTGGGGAAGGAGATAACCAGGCACCGTTCATCTCTTACTGTGGTTCTCGTAGGTCCTCTGAGTATATAATTAGGGAGATCCAGCAAGGTGTGAGGCACATAGCATGCAGTGTGTTCCATTCAGTTTCGGATCCGTCCTGGGAGAAATCCTAGGGAGACAGTAAGCGTTCTTAGTAATAAACAGTTTGGATAAATGATGTGTCTTTACATTAGAGAAACCATGCCACATGAAAAACCAGTCCCCAGGAGCTGGCTATCAGCTGCTACAACACCAGCGGTGTTTTTCTCCCCTGATTTATAGGCACTATTTTTGTCCCTCTGACATAAACAAAACAAAACAAAACAAAAATGCCTGTAATATTTGCATATTTCTCTTCCTCAAAAATTCCTTCCTTCTCCCTATATAAGGTAGCTTTCGTGAGGCAGAAAACAGTTGAAATTATTTATTAAGAGCTAATTTATTGGGGCGCCTGGGTGGCTCAGTGGGTTAAGCCGCTGCCTTCGGCTCAGGTCATGAGATTGAGTCCCTCATCGGGCTCTCTGCTCAGCAGGAACCCTGCTTCCCTCTCTCTCTCTCTCTGCCTGCCTCTCTGTCTACTTGTGATCTCTCTGTGTCAAATAAATAAATAAAATCTTTAAAAAAAATAAAACAAATTTTTAAAAAAGAGCTAATTTATGCACAGCTTAGTGCTAGAAACCTTTCAAAGGCATAACAAATTTGCTGTTGGGAGAGTTTTTTTTTTTTTTTTTTTTAAGATTTTATTTATTTATTTGACAGAGAGAGATCACAAGTAGGCAGAGAGGCAGGCAGAGAGAGAGAGAGAGAGAGGGAAGCAGGCTTCCTGCGGAGCAGAGAGCCCGATGCGGGGCTCGATCACAGGACCCTGAGATCATGACCCGAGCCGAAGGCAGCAGCCCAAACCACTGAGCCACCCAGGCGCCCCTTGGGAGAGTTTTTCATCTCAGAGAAGCAGTGATGCAGCCAGGCGAACAAAACTTAAAGAAAATAAATTAATGACGGGGCACCTGGGTGGCTCAGTGGGTTAAAGCCTCTGCCTTCGGCTCAGGTCATGATCCCAGGGTCCTGGTCCTGGGATCCAGCCCCGAAGCGGGCTCTCTGCTCAGCGGAGATGCTGCTTCCTCCTCTCTCTGCCTGCCTCTCTGCCTACTTGTGATCTCTGTCTGTCAAATAAATAATATCTTAAAAAAAAAAAAAAGAAATTAATGGAAATGCCCTAAAACCTCTCCTCCTCCTCTGCCGTCAACATGCACTGGTCTCTTATCCTAAAAATAAGAAACAAAACACACAAACAAACAAAAACTGCAGTCTTAATTGGTTTTACCTTCCTGTCTCCTCAAGGTTAGGTCTGTCCATTTTCTAGCATTCAAATTTCATTGTTTTTTAGAACTGCTGCCCCAGATCCCTAACACTCAATTCAGTTCTTAAACTTCTGCCATTTGCCCAAAAAGATGGCTTCCTCTCTACTAAAAGAGCACTTAAAAGTCACTAGTAAACTCCATATTCTCCCAATTACCTCTCCTTTTCTAATTTTATTTGAACCCTGCAGCATTTAGCACTGCTGACCAATTTGTCCTTGACACTCTCCCTCTTGGTCTTTGTGAGGTTGTATTTATTTCCTGTCCTATTTGGTAACTTATTTTTTCTTCCTCTCATTTTCTTTTTAAACAACCCACCTTTCTAAACTGTTAAAAAACTAAAAACAGGGGCGCCTGGGTGGCTCAGTGGGTTAAGCCGCTGCCTTCGGCTCAGGTCATGATCTCAGAGTCCTGGGATCGAGTCCCGCATCGGGCTCTCTGCTCAGCAGAGAGCCTGCTTCCCTCTCCTCTCTCTCTGGCTGCCTCTCCGTCTACTTGTGATTTCTCTCTGTCAAATTAATAAAAAAAAAAAAAAAAAAAACTAAAAACAAAACAAAAACCCAGCTTTATGGAGATATAATTCACATCACATACAACTCACCTATTTATTTAAAGTGTACAATTCAGGGGCATCTGGGTGGCTCAGTGGGTTAAGCCTCTGCCTTCCAGTCAGGTCGCGATCTTGGGGTCCTGGGATCAAGTCCCGCTTCGGGCTCTCCACTCCCTGCTTCCCCCTCCCTCTCTGCCTGCCTCTCTGCCTACTTGTGATCTCTGTTGAGGAAATCAATAAAATCTTCAAAGAAAAAAAAATAAAGTGTACAATTCAGGGGCGCCTGGGTGGCTCAGTCAGTTTAGCATCTGCTTTGGCTCAGATTTTGATCTCGGGGTCCTGGGATCGAGCCCCACATTGGGTTCCCTGCTCTGCAGGAAGCCTGCTTCTCCCTCTCCCTCTGCTGCTCCCCCTGCTTGTGCTCTCTCTTTCTCCGTCTCTCCCTGTCAAATAAATAAATAAAATCTTACAAAAATAAAAAATAAAGTGTACAATTTAGGGGTTTTAGTACATTCACATAGTTAGCAACCACAGTGAATTTTAGAACATTTTTATCATCCCCAAAATGAACACCTGTTAAATAAGGTGTTGTATAAGGTATTTGGAGGCAAAGAGGCCGAAGTGAGATTGGGCAGGAAAAAAGATGCCCAATCCCAGAGCATCCTGGAAGTCATGCTAATAGGTCCAGGCCATTATCCTAAAGGTTAAAGGCTTAAAGGCACTGTTTAAGGATTTTAACCAAAAGAGCAAGAGGGGAGAAAAAAAAACAAACGAGGGAGAGGAGATGATTTACATTGTATTTTATTTTTTTAAAGATTATTCATTTATTTGATAAACAGAGATCACAAGTAGGCAGAGAGGCAAGCAGAGGCGGTGTGAGGGGGGGCCAATCGCGCTGGGAGCAGGCCCACTGCTGAGCAGAGAGCCTAATATGGGACTCCATCCCAGGACCCTGAGATCATGACCTGAGCCAAAGGCAGATGCTTAACCAACTGAGCCACCTAGGCGCCCCTGTTTTTTTGTTTTTTTTTTTTTAAGATTTTATTTATTTGAGAGAGAAAGAGAGCATGAGGGGGGAGGCAGAGGGAGAGGCAGGAGCAAGACTCCTTATATTTATTAAATAAAGAACTTATATAGAGAGTAATTTCAGCTCATAAATGAAGATAGAATGATATAATATCACCATTTTGTAACCTCTAGTGAAATAACAATGAAGATAATGATCATTAATACCTGGTAAAACTCTGAGGTGGAAACTAATGGGGAACTCTATAACTGTTATATCACACTAACACCTAAACCTACTCATTAATCTTAATATCGCAAACAGAGAGGATTGACATTATGTGTCTAGGGTGTGATAGGAAGTACACACCAACACCTATGAAGTACTCTTGACAAAAAAACAAGCAAAAAACAATCAAGCTGGAATCTGATCAAGCATCTGGATCTAACTACCAGTTCACAGGAAACCTGAAGGCCAGAGAAATACATTAAGCGACACCATTTTAATGCAACCAGCAAAAGTCAGAGATGGGAAGCTCTACAGGACAAACAAGCCAGTTTCTCCAGCAAGCAAATTGTAGAGGTGGAGGGGAGAGGAAGAGATGATGACGAAGGGGGAAATCACTAAATTAAAAGAAACTTCAAAAGCCTATTTAAAAGAAGCGAAGGGGTGCCTGGGTGGCTCATTTGGTTAAGTGTGTGACTCTTGGTTTTGACCGGGGCAGGATCTCAGGGTTGTGAGATCAAGCCCTGCATCGGGCTCTGTGTTTAGTGGGGAGTCTGCTTGAGATTCTCTTTCTCCCTCTCCCTTTGCCCACACACCCCTGCCTGTACTCTTGTCTCTCTCTCTCAAGTAAATAAATATATATATATTTTTTTTTAATAGAAGAAAAGAAGAGGGGTGCTTGGCTGGCTTAGTTGGTAGAGTATGTGACTCGATCTCAGGGTTGTGAGTTCAAGTCCCACATTGTATAAAGAGCTTACTTAAGGGCAACTGGGTGGCTCAGTCTGCTAAGTGTCTACCTTAGGCTCAGGTCATGATCTCTGGGGTCCTTGGATTGAGTCTGGCATCAGTTTCCTGCTCAGTGGGGAGTATTCTTCTCTGTCTGCCCTTTACCCCATTCATGCTCTATTTATCCTTCTTTCACACAAAAATAAATACATAAAATCTTTTTTTTAAGAGCTTACTTAAAAAGGCAAAAAAAAAAAAAAAAAAAGAACAGTCAACCAATTACAATGTGTGGACCTTATTTAAATCCTGATTTGAACAAACTGTTAGCAAAAAATGGTTTATGAGACAATCAGGAATCTGAATACTGATTAGATCTTTGGCATCAGGGAATTATTATTAACTTCTAAAGTCTGATAGTGGCATTGTGGTCATACTTCAAAAATAATTCTTGGGGATGCCTGGCTGGCTCAGAGGGTGGAGCATACAACTCTGGATTTGGTGGTTTGAGCCCCACAATATAAATCTTTATATTTAAGAGATATATACTGAAGTATTTTTTTTTAATTTGTTTGACAGGCAGAGATCACAAGTAGACAGAGAGGCAGGCAGAGAGAGGAGGAAGCAGGCTCCCTGCTGAGCAGAGAGCCAGACGTGGGGCTCGATCCCAGGACCCTGGGATCATGACCCGAGCCGAAGGCAGAGGCTTTAACCCACTGAGCCACCCAGGCGCCCCATACTGAAGTATTTACAGATGAAATGATACCACATCTAGGTTATGATTCAGAAATAGTCCTGAGGGAAGTGGCTGGGGATCTAGATGGAAGGAGATTGGCCATACGTTAATCATTGCTCAAGCAAGGTGATAGGTACATAGGGATTCACTGTATTATTCTATTTTTGTCTACAGTTGAACTTTCCTGTTATAAAAAATACCAAGGTTCTTTGGAGGAGGAAGTGTGTTTATATATATAAACAGATATGTTAGAATGGTCGACATACGTACCATTGGTGGCAAGAAATGTGCGTAACCATTTTTCCCTTTCATGCACTTAAACCAGTTAAGAACTGGTAGTATTCAAGACAACTTTCTGTTAAACCCATTCTGTTGGACACAAGAAGACCTCCCCTGCACCCCGCCTCCTTTCAACTTTCCAGTTGGAATCAAGACCAGATCTTCAAAACAAGATACAGTTTAAGTGTTTAGCAGCTGTGCACATTTAAGCAAAAGCATTTAATTGTGAAATCTGGCCCTTTTCCCAGGAAACCATGTTTCCATTTCACAATGTAACACAACAGGAAGAATGTGAACTCTTGTTCGGATATAGATTCCTTGTGCTTCACTCAGATTTCTACATTTTCTTTGTGCTCTGGGTGTGAGAGTCTAGCTGTGCGTTGGTGGAGTGACTCATTTTTCCACCAAGACACATATTTCTATGAATCCCAGAGGCTACTGATTGGTGTGAAAGAGCAGTCAGCACAGACTTGGTTTCTGGATCCATCGTATGACAGAAGAGAGATGATTTAGTTTTTCAATGGGCTTAAGTTGAAAGAATCAATTAAACTATTCAGATAATTCATGTTCCAAAACCTTTAGTGTTTTCAAGTGGTTATTAAGAGCAGCTATTTGATACTTTAAGGGAATACAAAGGAAATAGAAGCATAATATATGTCTCTTGGGGGTTTGATAATCTCATCGAGGAAATAGATTAGATTAGAGAGAAATGTAGAAAGATCCTCAAATAAGTAGATGATATTAATACACATTTATATCAAATATATCCATCATTGTTTAGGTGCTCTAGAATAACAGAGTGATCAAAATGAGAAAAGGCTATCTGGAAAAAGTTTCATTTACAAAATTTTTAAATCATTTAAAATGTATAGAAAAGCTTTTTTTTTTTTTTTTTAGTACAAAAAGATTATTTTTTTCTGAACCATTTGAGAATAAGTTGACAGCTTGATGTCTGATCTCCCAAATACTTGAGTATGTGTTTTCTACAAATAAGGACCTTCTGATACATAACCAGAGTACAACCATCACAGTCAGGAAGTTAGCATAGATGCATATCACCATCTGTTTCTCAGCAGCCTACCAGATTTCATCATCTGTCCCAATAATGACCCAATCTGAGATCAGACTTTTTTTTTTTTAAAGATTTTATTTCTTCATTTGACAGAGACACAGCAAGAGAGGGAACACAAGCCCGGGAAGTGGGAGAGGGAGAAGCGGGCTTCCCACTGAGCAGGGAGTCTGATTTGGGGCTGGATCTCAGGACCCTGGGATCATGACCCGAGCTAAAGGCACACACTTAACAACTGAGCCACCCAGGCACCCCTGAGATCACACTTTAAATTGAGCTGCCCTTCTCTTTAGTCTTCCTCAATTAGGGGCATAATTCCTCATTCTTTCCTTGTCTTTGGTAACTTTGGTCTTTTTGAAGATTACTATGCATTCATTATGTATAATGTTGCTTGATTTGACCTTATCTGATGTCTTCTCATGATGGGATTTAGGATGTTTATCTTTGTCAGGACTGGCACCAAAGGGATGCTGTGTTCTTGTCGTTGGATCCCATCACGTAGCACACAGTTTTGATTTACCAGTTGCTAGAGATGTTAACCTTGATGAGTGGTGAAGGTGATGTCTGGAAGACTTTTCCTGTCTAAAGTTACTCTTTCCCTCTTTGTCATCCATAACTATTTTTGTAGGGGGTTGTCTTGAGACTAAGTAAATATCCTGTATTCCAATTTCTCGAAAAGTACAAACTACCACAACTCACCCAATATGAAATAGTTTGAATAGCTCTGTAACAGTAAAGAAATTTAATTTATAACTTAAAATATCATTTAATTAAAGAAGGAAATCTCTGGCTCCAAATAGTTTTAGTAAGAATTCTACCAAACATTTAAAGACTGCAAAGCTCCTAATATACACTTGCCCTAGAGCCCCTGGCTGGCTTAGTTGGTAGAGCATGTGACTCTTGATCTCAGGATCTTGAGTCCCACATTGGGTATAGAGACTAAAAAGGCTAATAATAAAATAAAAAAAATAAAATAAAATTTACTTGCCTCACAGGGTTTACTCAAATCTCTTTAATAGCTATACATATTGCCGGAAAACTTTAAGGTCCCAAGGTGTGTGTATGTGTGTATGTGTATTTTTTTTTTAATTTGAAAGAGAGAGAGAATAAGTGTACATGTGTGTGTGCACGTGAAGCAAGGGGCAGAGGGATAGGGAGAGGGAAAAAGAATCCTCAAGCAGACTCTCCACTGAGCTCGGAGCCAGATGCTGAGTTTGGAGCCAGATACTGAGCTCAGTCAGTCTCAAGACCCTGAAATCATGACCTGAGCCAAAATCAAGAGCCAGCAGATTAAGAACTGAGCCACCTAAGCACCCCCACAAAGCATACATGTATATGTCTATTTATATGGGTGTATATATGTATGTGTATGTATATAATTTTTTTAAAGATTTTATTTACTGGAGAGAGAGTGAGAGCATGAGCAGGAGGGAAGAGGAGGGGCAGAGGGAGAGGGAGAAACAAGACTACCCGCTGAGAAGGAGCCTGATGCAGGACTCTTTTTTTTTTTTTTAATTTTTTTAAAGATTTTATTTATTTATTTGTCAGGCAGAGATCACAAGTAGGCAGAGAGAGGAAGGGAAGCAGCCTCCCTGCTGAGCAGAGAGCCTGATGCGGGGCTGGATCCCAGCACCCTGGGGTCATGACCTGAGCTGAAGGCAGAGGCTTTAACCCACTGAGCCACCCAGGTGCCCCTTGATGCAGGACTCTTATCTGAGGATTCTGGCATCATGACCTGCCAAAGGCAGATGCTTAACCGACTGAGCCACCCAGGTGCCCCAAAGTGTGTGTGTGTGTGTGTGTGTGTGTGTGTGTGTGTGTGTATTTTTAAAGATTTTATTTATTTCACTTGAGAGAGAGGGAGAGAACACAACCTTGGGGAGCAGCAGAGGGAAAGCGAGAAGCAGACTTCCTGTGGAGCAAGGAGCCAATATGGGGCTCAATTCCAGGACCCCAGGATCATGACCCAAGCCAAAGGCAGAGGCTTAACTGACTGAGCTACCCAGGAGCCCCATCCAAAGTATATTTCTTTAATAGAAATAGTTGTTCGCCTGTATTCAGAATTTCTAAACCTAACAAAAAGAAACGTATAATGAAAATAGGACTCAAGGCAATATCCAACTGAAGATTCACTTTAGGTATCTTTCTCCTCCTAAGAAAATTTTTCTTCTCTAAAGACCATACCCTTGTACATCCTCCCTAAAAATATCCTGCAGGCTCCCTTTCCCACAACTCACTCCTTAAAATATCACCCAAACCCAGTTAAACACTGCTTTATAAAACAAAACAATTCAATTATAAAGCATAGCAATCTCTAGCCTTAACCTGACCCAAAATCAAGAGTTGGATGCTTGGGACGCCTGGGTGGCTCAGTTTGTTAAGCGGCTGCCTTCGGCTCAGGTCATGATCCCAGCGTCCTGGGATCGAGTCCCACATCGGGCTCCTTGCTTGGCGGGGAGCCTGCTTCTCCCTCTGCCTCTGCCTGCCACTCTGTCTGCCTGTGCTTGCTCTCGCTTCTCTCTCTATGACAAATAAATAAATAAAATCTTAAAAAAAAAAAAAAAGAGTCGGATGCTTAACTGACTCTTCTAAAAATATTTATTTAGTAGGGGTGCTTGTCTGGCTCTGTCAGTAGAGCATGCAACTCTTGATCTCTTGATCTTGGCGTCTTGATCTTGGGGTCATTAGGGTCTCCATATTGAGTGTAGTGTTTACTAAAGAAAAATTTATTAGGTATATATTAAAAATCAGGCACTAAGATGGGCAATACAACAGTTCAAATTAAATACATCCCTTGCGGGTGCCTGGGTGACTCAGTGGGTTAAAGCCTCTGCTTTTGGCTCAGGTCATGACCCCAGGGTCCTGGGATCGAGCCCCACATCGGGCTCTCTGCTTGGCAGGGAGCCTGCTTCCCCCTCTCTCTCTGCCTGCCTCTCCACCTACTTGTGATCTCTTTGTCATATAAATAAATAAAATCTATTTAAAAAATGCATCCCTTGATCCTTGGATCAACCAGATCCTTTCTACTGGATTTTTCCAATGTATTTCTTCACTCTAAGTCTCACCTTTTTTCCAAGTCACTGGAAACCCAATACAAAACATTTACCGGATTGTCTACTTCAGAAATCTCCTTGAACCAGTTTCTTGTTTCTCTGGCAAGTATTTTGGGCCTAACGTCACAGAGTCTCTTCTCTGACCTATGTCAATCAGTCCTTTCCCTTCATCCCAAGTTTTCTTTCTTTCTTAAAGATTTTATTTACTTATTTGACAGAGAAAGACAGTGAGAGGGAGAATACAAGCTGGGGAGAGGGAGAAGCAGGCCTCCCGTTGAGCAGGGAGCCCTATGCAGGGCTTAATCCCAGGACCCTGGGATCATGACCTGTGCTGAGGGGAGGCTCCCCCCCCATCTCAGGTTTTCTCAATTAAATTTTTTAAAATTGAGGAACAGTTGACACACAATGTTGCATTAGTTTCAGGTGTGATTCACAACTACATTGTGATTCACAACTACATGTTGTGCTATGCTCAGCAAAGTTTAGCTACCATCTGTCACCATAAAATGCTGTTACAATACCATTGACTATATTTCCAATGCTGTACCTTTTATCCTCATGACTCATTTATTCTATAACTAGAAGCCTCTGTCTCTTGCTCAGCTTCACTCGTTTTGCCCATTCCTCCACTCTGCTCTCTCTAGCAGTCATCAGTTTGTTCTTTGTTTTTATGGTTCTGTTTCTGCTTTTTGGTCATTTGCTTATCTGCTTTGTTTTTTAGATTCCACATTTGGTGAAACAATATGGTTTGCCTTTCTCTGAAAATTTCATTTCATTTAAAAGCTTTTTTCTGGGGCGCCTGGGTGGCTCAATGGGTTAAAGCCTCTGCCTTCGCCTCAGGTCGTGATCCCAGAGTCCTGGGATCGAGCCCCCGCATCAGACTCTCTGCTCAGCAGGGAGCCTGCTTCCTCCTCTCTCTCTCTCTGCCTGCCTCTCTGCCTACTTGTAATCTCTGCCTGTCAAATAAATAAATAAAATCTTTAAAAATAAAAAAAAAAAAAAAAGCTTTTTTCCGTGGCATTCTTAACTTCCACAAGTTAAGCGTTCCTTCCCTTATGTGTTGGTCACAAGTCTTGAGGGTTACATAAAATGTCACATGCCTTAGGCTCATTAATATCTCCTTGTGGATGTAATCACTAGCAGAGCTAAGGGAAGCTGACATTCCTTGAACTTCAAAGGAAGCCTCAAAAGCTATTATGAAGAGATTTTTACTTTTTACCCAAAGGCTTTTATTTTAAACATTGACGGGTTTTAAAAGTAAAAGCAGAGTATTATTTTAGAGAACTCGGGGTGAAGAGGAATTACTTCTGTGGAAACACATTGCTAATCATCATTTTCAAGAATGATGGTCAAATGTGATTACAAGTCACCTGAAAGTCGTGGCAGGGGAATCCTCTCATCAACACTAAAGTCAGTTCCTGGGCCTCCTGGCTGTCTCAGTCAGTGGAACACAGGATGCTTGATCTGGGGTTGTAAGTTCAAGCCCCATGTTGGGCATAGAGCTTACTTAAAATAGATAAATAAATAAAATCAGTTCCTTGGTAGAACTAGAGTTCATTTTTACATAGAAGGGGAAAACAAAAAATGATTTTACTAGACGCAAATCATCATTAAACCGAGTGACTATCATCTCAAAGAAATGTAGGCAAGCAAAAGTAAAAATTTAAATCGCAATTTTGCTGTTTGCTGCCAACTACTTGCAGGTGAACAGTTGGAAAAATTGAGGGGGTAAAGGAAAAACATTTATTTTAGTCATTCTACTATAGTGACAGGTTTTTTAAAAAAAGATTTTATCTATTTTGAGAGAGAGAGCATGAGAGGGGAGAAGGTCAGAGGGAGAAGCAGACTCCCCATTAAGCGGGGAGCCTGATGCAGGACTCAATCCTAGGATTCCAGGATCATGACCTGAGCCAAAGGCAGTCACTTAACCAAATGAGCTCGATCCCAGGACCTTGAGACCATGACCTGAGCCGAAGGCAGAGGCTTTAACCCACTGAGCCACCCAGGCGCCCCCATAAAATCATTTTTAAAAAATATTCTTCAAGTATAGTGCTTGGTGGTCTGTCTTCTATTTCCCTTTCCCTCGCTTCTGAAGAGAACATTCCCCACACTCATGGCAGGGATTTTGTGCTCAGTAGTTCGGAGATCCCCAGACCAACTCCAAAATGTGAAAAAAGGTGTGGAGTCTCTCGTGTGTACAGATTGAATTCGTCATAAATTTACCAAGTCAAGAATTCCAGATAAAGTATTTCAGCCTTCAGGGATGCCTGGGTGGCTCAGTCGGTTAAGCATCTGCCTTCAGCTCAGGTCATAATCACAGGATCCTGGGACCAAGCCCCGCATCAGGCTTCCTGCTCAGCGGAGAGCCTGCTTCTCCCTCTACCTGCCTCTCCCCTGCTTATTCTCTCTCTTTCTGATAAATAATAATATATAAAATCTAAAAAAATTAAAAAGATGCTTGGATTAGAAAAAACACATACTCCTCAAGGTCCCAAGAATATCCCTTCAGTGAATGCAAAACTGTAAGTGGTTCAACATTTGATAAGAATCAAGCCTCTCATGGGGGCGCTTGGGTGGCTCCGTGGGTTAAAGCCTCTGCCTTAGGCTCAGGTCCAAAGGTTCCCAGGGTTCCCAGGGTTCTGGGTTCGAGCCTTCATCGGGCTCTCTGCTCAGCAGGGATCCTGCTTCCCCTCCTCTCTCTGTGCCTGCCTCTCTTCCTACTTGTGATCTCTGTCTGTCAAGTAATTAAATAAAATCTTAAAAAAAAAAAAAAAGAAGCCCCTGAGGTTGTCACAAGGACTTCTAGCAGAAAAGGACCTGTCTAAAGGTGCCTCACAGCCGCTGGGGAATCAGTAGATCAGGCAGCAGTTAAGTCCTAATTGCAGAGCAATTTCACATTAAAAAAATGTAAATCATTTTTATTTAAAGATAAGAGAAGTGGGACACCTGGGTGGTTAGTCAGTTAAGTGTCTGTCTTTGGCTCAGGTCATGATCTCAGGGTCCTGGGATTGAGCCTCACTTTGGACTCCCTACTCAGTGGGGAGCCTGCTTCTCCCTCTCCTACCCTCTGGTCTTCTCTCTTGCTACATTTGTCTCTCAAATAATTAAATAAAATATTTAGGAAAAAAAAAAAGATAGGAAGTGTTCTCATTAAAACACACACATATACAGATATACATATATACATAGGTATGTATATATATATGTATGTATGTATTAACATATAATGTACTATTTGCCCCAAGGGTACAGGTCTGTGAATCATCAGGCTTACACATTTCACAGCACTCACCATAGCACATACCCTCCCCAATGCCCATAACCCCACCACCCTCTCCCTACCCCGCCCCAGCAACCCTCAGTTTGTTTGTGAGATTAAGAGTCTCTTATGGTTTCTCTCCCTCCCAATCCCATCTTGTTTCATTTTTTCCTTCCCTACCCCCCACAACCCCCTGCCCTGCCTCTCAAATTCCTCATATCAGAGAGGTCATATGATAATTGTCTTTCTCTGATTGACTTGTTTCGCTCAGCATAATACCCTCTAGTTCCATCCACATCTTTGCAAATGGCAAGATTTCATTTCTTTTGGTGGCTGCATAGTATTCCATTGTGTGTGTGTGTGTGTGAGTGTGTGTGTGTGTGTATATCACATCCACATCTTCTTTATCCATTCATCTGTTGATGGACATCTAGGCTTTTTCCATAGTTTGGCTGTTGTGTACATTGCTGCTATAAACATCCAGGTGCACGTGCCCCTTCGGATCACTACATCTGTATCTTTAGGGTAAATACTCAGTAGTATGATTGCTGGATCCTAGAGTAGTTTTATTTTCAACTTTTTGAGGAACCTTTATACTGTTTTCCAGAGTGGCTACACCAGCTTGCATTCGCACCAACAGTGTAGGAGGGTTCCCCTTTCTCTGCCTCCTCGCCAATCTCTGTCATTTTCTGACTTGTTAATTTTAGCCATTCTGATTGCTGTGAGGTAGAATCTCTTTGTGGTTTTGATTTGTATTTCCCTGATGCCGGGTGATGTTGAGCACTTTTTCGTGTGTCTGTTGGCCATTTGGATGTCTTCTTTGCAGAAATGTCATGTCTTCTGCCCATTTCTTTCTTTTTTTTTTTTTTTAAGATTATTTATTTATTTATTTATTTGACACAGAGAGAAAGATCACAAGTAGGCAGAGAGGGATGCAGAGAGAGAGAGGGGAAGCGGGCTCCCTGCTGAGCATAGAGCCTAAATGCAGGGCTTGATCCCAAGACTCTGGATCTCAGGACCTGAGCAGGAGGCAGAGGCTTAACCCACTGAGCCACCCAGGTGCCCCTTCTGCCCATTTCTTGATTGGATTATTTGTTCTTTGGGTGTTGAGTTTGCTAAGTTCTTTACATTTTTTGGATACTGGCCCTTTATCTGATATGTCATTTGTGAATATCTTCTCCCATTCTATCAGTTTTCTTTTGGTTTTGTTGATCAGTCCTCTTCACTAGCTAAAATTTTAAAAATAAATAAGTTTTTAAAATATTCTTAAAAAGTATTTAAAGAGTGTTTTCCTCGTAAGTATGCTTTGATGTAGAATAACTTTGAGAACTGTAGATGGAATGCGAACGTTAGCACTCCTGTGCTAAACCTGGCGATCCTACAGAGTTGGCCCTGACTCCACACACATTTTCTGATTTTTAGCTTCTCCTCTGAACCCTTCCCAGCTGTCTCTCATATGTTACAAAAGTAGAAGAATCTGTCACTGACGCTATTACACTTTATGTTAGAATTCAAATAAAAACTTTAAACATTAAAAAAAAGGAAAAAAGAATCTGTCACAAGTTCTTCTCCCAGATAACGAAGCCCATAAAATAAAGGGGATAAGGTGTAATCATATTCCTTTTTGTCTGTTAACTGTGTTCTTTCATTGATAGTAGATTTCTATTAGGAGGCTCCCATTTCTTTCAGAATCATCCATCTGTTCACTCATTCATTCAAGAAATAGTACTTACTATTGAATGAGTAGGCCCAAAGCTAGAGGGAGAAAAGGAATTTATAATTTGGTGATAGAAGAGAAAAAAAGTCAGGAAGAAAGTGCTGTGTTTTCTTTTTCTTTTCCTCTCTCTCTCTTTTTAAACAATTTATTTATTTTAGAAAGAGAGAGCATAGGGAGGTACAGGAGAAGAGGGAGAGAGAAACTTTAGCTGACTCCTCACTAAGCTCAGAGCCCAAGACAGGGCTCAGTCTCACGCCCCTGAGGTCAGGGCCTGAGCCAAAACCAAGAGCCAGAAGCTCAACCAATTGCACCACGAGGGACCCCAGTACTGTGTTTTCTAAAGGAGATAGGATAAACGCATGAGAGTCTCAATGAGGAAAATGAAGATCAAGAAGGTGAACCAGCTTGCTCAAGTTCACACATCTTGTAATTGTTAGAGCTGAGATTTCTCTTACATTTGATATTGGAATGAATGGAGGATCTGAGATTCAAGCCTAGTTCAGGACGGTACTAAAGCCTGTGGTCTACTACACTCTACCCGATGCTGCTTCCCATTGGTTCCTGCTTTAGTATCTGAGAGAGGCTAACAGACCTGTATAGGTTATTAGCAATGAAGATAAAAAGGATAAGTGGGTAGAGGCAAGAAATGCAGGACACATAACTAACATAATTAACATGACATG
Source organism: Mustela nivalis (assembly GCF_964662115.1). Classification (NCBI taxonomy): domain Eukaryota; kingdom Metazoa; phylum Chordata; class Mammalia; order Carnivora; family Mustelidae; genus Mustela; species Mustela nivalis. The sequence goes on from NC_139036.1 coordinate 42,892,945, forward strand.
GCAACTGATTAAATGTGGAGGGAGAAAGAATGGAATTAGCTTAAGTTCCAAGCTTAAGCTTAGAACTTGGGTAACTAGGAAAACAATAATGCCATTAACAGGATTAATGATCTGAGGGGAAGGGCGAGTTTTTATTCAGTGAGAGCATAATCCTTAAAAACTCTGCTTTCAGGCACCTGAGTGGCTCATTTGGTCAAGCCTGTGCCAGAGGCTCCAGTGGTCACGGTCTTGGGGTCCTGGGATATGTCATGGTCTTGGGGTCTTGGGATAGAGCCTCGAGTTGGGCTCCCTGCTCAGCAGGGAGTCTTCTTCATCTCCCTCTCTCCCTCTCAAATAAATAAAATCCTTAAAAAAAAAACAAAACCCTGCTCTCATATCACCTCCTCAATGTAAACTTTTCTGAGATTCTCTGGTCCATTATACAGTATTTTGTGTATCAACAGCAACAGTCATGATAATGATGATAATTAGCAATTTTTAAAAAATATTTTATTTATTTATTTGACAGAGATCACACGTAGGCAGAGAGGCAGGCAGAGAGAGAGTGGGTGCGGGGCAGCAGGGGGGAAGCAGGCTCCCACTGAGCCACCCAGGCACCCCTAGTTAGCAGTTTTTTAATACAGACTGAGTGCCAAACATGTACTAAAGTTCCTTTTATTCCTCCCACTAACCATATGAGGAAAGTATCATTATTAACCCCACTTTACGGAGGAGGGAACAGGGGCTTAGAGAGTCTGAAGGTTATAGATATTAAACTCAGATTGGACTCAGAGACAGCACTCTGTAGACAGTACAACAGAGGAACACTAGAAATCTGTACAACAGTGCAGTACTTAGCACAGGAAATGGGCCATTCTGCCTGGGTTTGAATCCTGCTCTACCCTTTACTCGCTGAGCAACTTTGGGCAAATTATTGAGCCTCAGTTTCACCACATCATCTATTTTTTTAAAAAAAGATTTTACTTAGGGCGCCTGGGTGGCTCAGTTGTTAGGCCTCTGCCTTTGGCTCAGGTCATGATCGGGGTCCTGTGATCGAGCCCCACATGGGGCTCCCCCAGCTTTTGTTCCCTCTCTATCAAATAAATAAAAAGAAAATCTTAAAAAAAAAAAAAGATTTTGCTTTATTTTTAAAGAAATACTTGTTTAAGTGATCTCTACACCCAACGTGGGGCTTAAACTCATGACCCTGAGATCAAGACTCGCGTGCTCTACTGACTGAGCCAGTGAGGTGCCCCACACCATATCATGTATTATATGGGAATAATACTAGTATCTTCCTTCTAGTATTGTTATGAAAATTAAATGAATTTATATTTATAAAGCACTTAGAAAAGTGCCTGTCACATAGTAAGTATGAGTCATTACACTCATCTCTGTCTCTCTCTTATAATTATTGAAACTTTCTCACTGAACTGTAAAATAGGAAGTGGGTCTATTTCATTTTTCCTATCCCCAGCAGTTAGTACCATGTTTGCCACATGTTAGGCCCTCAGCAAGCATTTGTTGCCTGAATGGCATTATTCAGGCTGTTTGAAATTCCATCTGGAAGACTTGGAGAAGGGAGGTGGATGGAAAAATCGGTGTGAGTCCCACACACAGACATTTACACCCGACAAGAAGCAGGACTGCTAAGGAAGAGAGCATGGAGGGAATGAGAACACTGAACACTGGAGAAAGATTGATGGCAGGAGATAAAAGGAGCCAGAAAATGAACTCTTGAGAGGATATACTTTCAAGGAAACCATGAAAAAACAGAGTTCAAGGGGATTGAGGTGAGTCCAGATGAAAGCCTGTCTTAAAACTGGAGTACCAAAAATTTGTGGTTAGCAAGTTGACTCTGAGGTTTAAAAGAAAGGTGTGGGGGGGTGTATTGTTTTGTTTTTAAATCTCAGAGGAAGGAAATGGTAGTCATTGTGTAATAGTTTTCTGAAACTTGGCAGGCTTTCAAGTGTGGGTCTCTATCTCTCCTGCCAGGAAAAGTTGAGACAGCTAGGGGACATTTAAGATCACAGGGAAGGGGAGGGTTTAGGCTTCTTCGAGGAGGTGCTACTTCTCAACTAAATCGTAATGGAGTCAAGTTATATCTTCACTCACAACAGGGGATAGAAAATTTAAATAAAATGTCCATTTTTATCCTTCATTATTTTGTTTAGGCTGGTAAAGCAGGATTGATAATGTTTTTGCTGGGTGGACAAAATTATCGGCATCAAGTTTTTATCTGAAGTATCTCCCTCATTACACTTGAATCTCAATAGGGTTCCACCATCCACCGAGCCTGAAAAACCGGTTCTCCAAGTTTTTCCTGACACAGCTCTGGTTACCGACAAACGATTTGGGATCCATACTCCTCCTTATGGAGTTGATACCAGTATTTGAGAAGGATGTTTTTATAAATAGTAGGTAACACTGATGTGGGAAATGTTAGGGTTTGGAGCTGATGTCCCAGGAAGAATTCTTGAGATGTCTTTGGTGCAAAATGGTATTTTATTAAAGCATGGGGACAGGATCTGTGGACCCAAAGAGCTGCACTGGGGTCCTGAGAAGTGGCCCATTATTTACTTCCAAGTTGGGAAGGGGTTAGGGATAGGGTTAAGTCTTTAAGGAATTTGAAAGGACCTTTGAGGGGATTAGGAAAAAGTAGTTTATTACTGTCTAAAAAACCATAGTCATGAGACCCTTCAGATGTATACTGGTGGGTCATATGCTTGGCGGATGATTGCCAACATGTATCTCTGGGGGTAGAGAGCAAAGAATTTTCCAAAGGAACTTTTATATGTTAAAGTAGACTTACAGGATCCTGGGGGTCCAGCTGAGATTACCTTTTGCCCTTAGCAAGGTATTAACATTGAGGGAGCTAAAACAAGCAAGGAGCTACAACAAGCAAACAAAAGTCGAGGCAGATGAGTTCCTAAAGCAATGCCCCTCTGTCTGTCTCAGGGACTTGTCAGTGGGTTGTAGCTAGTAAGGAAATTTAGTTTTTCTTTTGCCTTTGTTTCCCACATTAGCGTCACTTTTGCGGTTTGATTTGTTTTTAAGATTTTATTTATTTGAGAGAGAGAACAAGCAGGGGTGGGAGGCAGAGGGAGAAACAGGCTGTCTGGGGAGCAGGGAGCCCAACATGGGGCTCCCTCCCGGGACCCTGGGATCATGACCTTCTCTGAAAGCAAACGCTTAGCCAACTTAGCCACCCAGATGCTCCACTTTTGCCGTTTAAAAAGTTACTCTTTAAAAACTTTTGAGGAATAGAAAACCCTTACGTGGTCAAACGGGCCTGCAGGAATCCACCGAACAAGATAAAAATGTACTGTCACTACATAGGGTCTTATGGGGATTTCCCCACTAATTGGAGAAAAACAGACCCTGAACGCTTGCTAAAGGGACTTAGCCAAGCACCTTCCTAAAAAGGGCTTTTCCATACTTAAGTGAAAGAGCCCCTGTTCAAGGTTCTACTTCGATCTTAGAAAGGCCTTGCTCACTCGAAGGCTTAAATGTTCTCTGTAAAATAAGGAAAAAGCGTGCGTGTGTAATGTAGAGAAGACTGGACTGTAAGCGCTTTTAATAAGCTCTCTTCCAGCTTTCAGGCCATTTCATGTCTCCCCTTCCTTGATGTAACTTTCCTCAAGGAAGTTGTGAATTAATCGGCAAGCAGACAGCCCAGCCTCGAGGGTAAGTGGCAGGGAGAAGAGATTCTGAAGGGAATGTGAGTGGAGGTCCTCGAGCACCCGCACCAGCAGCCCCCACAGCCACGCCGCCCCGCGGGGCGGGAGTCACAGCCCCGGGAACAAGATGGCGTCAGCACTCAGGGTCTTGCCTGCGCCCCCGCGACTCTGCAGTGCGGCTGCCGACCCAGGCCTCCCCCCATTGGCTGACTACAATGAAGTCATCGTGGGGGCGGAGCCGGCGGCTGCGCGGGGGCCGGGCTTTGCGGACGCACGCACGTCGAGCGCTGATGTCCCAAGCCGCTGAGGCTGTGGGCTCTGTCTGGGGCGGCTGCTTTGGCTGCGGCCGGGCCCGGGGCTGAAGGTGAGCGGGGGGGGATGTAGGCACGGCGCGGTCTAGAGAGGCCTCGGAAGGGCATGGGAAATTCTAATTAGTCTCCTCGCTTGTCAAAGGAATTAGCAGAGATCTTAGGTCTTTGAGAGGAAGTGGGGGTTCACCCCTCTTCGGGCACCCCCACCCCGGGGCATAGGAATCGGAGGTTCACTCCTCCTTGGAGGCCCTCGACCCTTCCCCCGTTTAAGACGTAGGCGGAGGAACAGAAGGTTATTGGGGAGGCAGAAGAATTTGGGGGGCTTTTTAAAGGGGCTCCCAATTTGATGATCCCTCCCCGCCTTTTAATGGCCACTTGGGGAGGTAGGTGTGCCTGGGCTCAGAGAATTCCTGCTTTCTCACTGGGTAGACAGGAAATGAAGCAGGTGAATTTGAATACCTCGTAGGAGGCGAGGGCTGGATGACAATAGTGAGGCTGGGCGCCGGGCACTTTATTTATACTCATCTTGTGCAGAATTGCTGTTTATTCATATTTTGTTTTGTGACAAGACATCCCCGAATCGTTTAGTTTTCTGTTTGGCTCCAGTGGGATAGAGATGTTCTAGCGAGACCTGTAATCATTAAAGAACAGAAGGAGGGAGGCAACTCTGGAGGCTGTCATTATTGGCAGCCCCTGAACTATGCTGATCAGGCATAATTTTACCTGCTTTAGAGGTTGTGGACTCTATTCTTGTTTGGGGGAGGATGTGGGAGGGTTGATAACAGCTGTTTTGGGTGATTCAGGTATAGACAGTTTTAAAGACATGCTACATAATCTCTTGAGAAATCTTTGCTTATATCGGAGTGTTTCGTGTTGCTGTCTTGAACAAATGCACAAAGGTTTTGTCATTCAGATTTTTCAAAATGTCTTCCAGCCTTGCAGAACAGTAACTCTTCCTTTGATGCCAGTTTCACCTATCCTTATGGATGCCCTCATGATACTAAAAATATTGTAGGGTTTGCTGAGTTTAGATGGAGCACAGTCTGTGCCTTACAATAGCTGATTGAGAATAAATAATTGCAGTTTCAGGACCACTGATAGCGCCATTGTCTTTCATACTAGGCAAGGATAAGACAGCCCTAAAAGGAAACCTTTATTGGCTCATGCAGGAGAAGCTTTAACAGATGGAGGAATGTAATTAATCTTGAAGGTGGGGATAAGAAATTGAAAGCTATGGAAGTGGCAGGTTATTCTCTGTGGTTTGATAAAACTGCTTTGTCATTATCAACATATTCCTGTCATGCTGGACTCGAAATTTAGCTTAATATGCAAGGCAGCTCTTTTTTTTTTTTTTTGAAGTAAACTCCACACCCAACATGGGGCTTCATAATCTCCTGACCCTGAGATCAAGAGTCACATGCTGTACTGGCTGAACTAGCCAGGTGTCCCCCCGCCCCCCCCCCCGACCTTTTTTTTTTTTTCTTCTTCAGATAATGCTGATGTGTTTAGATTCCTTAGGGAGAAAGTGGTGTTTCCTAAGGAGTTGGAAGATTAAACCCTTTAAGGTACCTACAGCTCTAGGGTAATGCTGGGACTCCAGCAGTCAGAAATGGGCAGTAGAGGGGCTCCTGGGTGGCTCAGTGGGTTAAGCCTCTACCTTCAGCTCAGGTCATGATCTTGGGGTCCTGGGATCCAGCCCAGCATCAAGCTCTCAGCTCAGAGGGGGCCTGCTTCCCCCTCTCTCTCTCCCTGCCTCTCTCCCTACTTGTGATCTCTCTGTCAAATAAATAAATAAAATCTTAAAAAAAAAAAAAAAGAAATGGGCAGTAGAGGGTAGAAAACTAGTCTCAACGGAGACATCCTTTATGAGAGAATAATCTAGGTCTGTTCCATGTGTTCCCTGACACAAGCCAAAAAAAGGTGGGGCAGCATGAACATCACTGCCTCATAATACCCCGCCCAGGGTATTTAAAGAGCTGTTTGGGAATCCCAGTTCCTGTTTTTAACCTGGATACACTCTTACGTATTGGGACGCCCCCAAATTTTGTCATTTGATCCTAATGTTGACTGAAGGAAGTAGCTTTTTGTTAGGTATTCTGTGGGAGAGGATTTAGTAACAGCCTTTTGCAATTTCTCCTTTCCATCCTTTGAAGCAGGATGTTAAAGATCTGTCTGCATGGGGTGGAAGATATGAAATGCAAAACAAAAGAGCCTTACTATTGTGGTGTTTGCTCCTTTTAGTAATGCAGTTTTCTCTTTTGCTTAAGGTTGGAGAGAAATTCAGGTACTCCCTTGACTGGTGCTTTCCGCCACCATGGGGGAGCTCTTCCGGAGCGAGGAGATGACGCTGGCCCAGCTTTTTCTACAGTCAGAAGCTGCTTATTGTTGCGTCAGTGAATTAGGAGAACTAGGAAAGGTTCAGTTTCGTGATGTAAGTAGCCGTGCGTACCGCTCAACTCTGTTTTTGTTGTCAGAGCCAATTGTCTTATAATGAATATTATGCTTTTTATTTGCAAAAATAACATAGAACTGGGTTACTGTTGGTAGAATGTACATATCAAATTGTCTCTCTAGAGGTGAGAATATTTTGTGCCAGTCGTTCCATGATTTTACTAGCTCCCTCTTTGAGAATCATTCTAAGCAGTCTCAAAGTAATTGGTTGAGGTGCAGGTAGAGGACACCAACTAACCTTTTCAAGGCTTATACTTTTCTTTTGGTCTCTTTAACACCATAGCAAGTTATTTAAAAAAAAAAAAATTACAGCTCTTTTATACAATAGGACTTTTTTTTTATTTTTTAACAAAATCTGATGCATCCCATTACAGATGTGTAAGTAAGGATATGCTAAATACCCATTATTTTGAAGCATTATGCTGAGCAGTTGGAGAAGATATCAAAAGAAAATGAACAGTATAAGAGTATAAAAAAGTATGCCCTTGGGGCGCCTGGGTGCCTCAGTGGGTTAAGCCTCTGCCTTTGGCTCAGGTCATGATCCTAGGGTCCTGGGATCAAGCCCTGCATCACAGGGACCCTGCTTCCCCCTCTTTGCCTGCCTCTCTTCCTACTTGTGATCTCTGTCTGTTAAATAAATAAATAAAATCTTAAAAAAAAAAGTATGTCCTCTTGGGCTTACATTCTGTTCCGGAAGGCACAGTATACACTGATGAAGGGAGGGAGGAGTTAACAGTTCCCTAATTACGCAGTCTCAAAGCTCCATGTACTCCCTTTGATAGCATTCATTATAGTTGTGATTTTACATTCATCAGTGTTAGTAATTGATCAGTTTTTCTCTTCTACTGTGATCATAGGACCGTAAAGACAGAGAGAATTATTGTATCATTAGTGTCTACATACAAGGTACTCAGTCAGCTTTTGTTGGAATGAATGGGTGAAAGAAGAGTGGTTAGAAAGTGTTGGGATCAATCAATATTGGCTTCCTGAAATTGGCGCACTGAAATTATACGAATATAATCCAGTGAGCTAGCACATTCGTCATTCTCTTTGAACCTTTTTATACCTTCTTTCTTTTTTTTTTTTTTTTTTTAAAGATTTTATTATTTGTCAGAGAGAGAGAGAGAGAGAGAGAGCGTGAGCACAGGCAGACAAAGGGGCCGGCAGAGGCAGAGGGAGAAACAGGCTCCCTGCTGAGCAAGGAGCCTGATGTGGGACTCCATCCCAGAACACTGGGATCATGACCTGAGCCGAAGGCAGCTGCTTAAGCAACTGAGCCACCCAGGCGTCCCTAAACCTTCTTTCTTCGAATGTTCTCCTGTCTGACTCTGATTCCTTCACTGACCTTTCTGAAGACTCACTGCCATCTTCCCCTAGCCTCTCTTTTATCTTTTCCACCACGGGCCTCTGTGTCTGTTCCCCAAGCTTTATCCTCTGCTCTCTCTCATAAGCTTCTTTATATGCTCATTTTCCTTTATTACCCTTTTTGATCATCTCATCCATTCTCAAATCTTCCACCTTTATTCAGTGAGTCCCAAATCTGTATCTTTGGCCCTGACAGCTCCCAAACACTACCTTTAAATTTACAACTCTCGGGGCGCCTAGGAGGCTCAGTGGGTTAAAGCCTATGCCTTTGGCTTGGGTCATGATCCTGGAGTCCTGGGATCGAGCCCCACATCGGGCTGTCTGCCCAGCGGGGAGCCTGCTTCCTCCTCTCTCTCTCTTTGCCTGCTTGTGATCTCTGTCAAATAAATAAAAATTAAAAATCTTTAAAAAAAATAAATTTACAACTCTCTTTATATCTTTGCTGCTCCTGGTAGCATGTCTAAGTCCCACCACCTTACCTTTTCCCAAACTGTTTCTTCATCCTGACTTGCTAAATTTGAGCTATTGCAGCAGTATTCTTCCAGTTTTCTAGAGTTGAGACCTAAGTCAAACCGAAGTCACCTTTAATTTGCAATCCTTCATTTGGTCCGATGGTGTCTTCCCCTTCATAACACCTTTTTATCCATTCAGCATTCTTAATCTTTGCTTATGATGTATTACAATCATACAAAAAATTATAGGGAATAATATAATGAATACCTGTGTTTCAAGTACATATGTAATTGATGTATATACTTGAAAGCCTCCACATATAATTGAAGGCTCCTGTGTATCTTTCCCTCATGCTATTTCTTTCCCCACCTCTGCAGAGGTAACCTCTGTGAAGATTTTTCCTTTTTTTTTTTTTTTAAAGTAAGCTCTGTGCCCAGTATGGGGCTTGAACTCATGACCCTGAGACCAGGAGTAGCGTGCTCTACCCGCTAAGCCAGCCATGTGCCCCAGTTTTTGCTTTTATCATTCCCATGTGTTTTTTTTACTTTTTCTGTGTATATGTGTATCACTAAATAATCATATATTTTAGTATGATTTTAGATGTTTTAAAACTATATGCTTGGTATATTGTATATATCTTTCAGCCCTGTGCTTTTAAAATTCATTATTTGTGAGATTTGGCCATGTGATACAGGTAGTGCTAGTTCATTTATTTTTAATTTTTAAAAAGATTTTATTTATTTATGAGAGAGAGAGAGAGGCAGAGGAAGCAGGAGAAGCAGGCTTCTCCCAGAACATGGAACCTGAGGTGGGACTCGAACCTAGGACCCTAGGATCATGACCTTAGTGGAAGGCAGACGCTAGGCACCCTAGTTCATTTCTTTAAATGACTATCTAGTTATTTTATACACAGTCTATCATTTTTTCCTTCTGATGGACAGTTCTTTGCTCTTAGTGTTGCAGGAAGATTCTTGTGTGTCTCCTGGTATACATTTGTGATTGCTTCTCCAGGGCAGTGGTTCTCAAACTATTTGGTCTAAGGGCCTCTTTACACCCTGAAAACATGATTGAGGACCCCAAAGAGCTTTTATGTGAGTTATAGCTATCAATATTTATTGTATGAGATATGCTTAACATATTTATTAAAAAATCATAATAATAAACCTGCTATGTGTTATCATAAATAACATTTTTGTGAAAAATAAGTATTTTCCAAAACAGAAAAAAAAAATAGAAAAATGGCATTGCTTTTACGCTTTTGAAAATCTCTTTAATGTCTGAATTAATAGAAGACAGCTGGATTCTCGTGTCTGCTTCGGCAGTCATCTGGCTGTGACGTGTACCATGAGCCTCTGGAAAACTTCACTGAACACTTGTGAGAGAGTGAGGATGAAAGAGGCAAATGATGTTCTGGTGTTACTGCGTAGAGTAACGGACTTGCTGCTGCTGCAGGGATTCTAACTAAGACGGGCATGGCTGATCAAAAGTAGGCAGAGAGGCAGGCAGAGAGAGAGGAGGAAGCAGGCTCCCTGCCGTGCAGAGAGCCTGATGCGGGGCTCCATCGCAGGATCCTGGGATCATGACCCGAGCCGAAGGCAGAGGCTTTAACCCACTGAGCCACCCAGGCGCCCCTGTGCTGCGCCTCTTTAACTGTCAGGTGTTGTCAAAGGCTTCTTGACAGTGTTGAACCTGTTCAAACTTCTGTTGCTGGTTGAGAGTTCCTGTCACTTTATAGTTGTGTCAGTACGTCTGTGCTTAAGCTTAAAAAAGTTTGCCGCCATGGTGGGTGTGAAGTGCTCTATTTTTTGTTTTAATTTGCATTTTCTTGATGAGTACACTGGGCATCTTTTTATGTTTATTGGGCATAATGGGTTTCATTTCCCATGAATGTGTAGTCCCTATCATCTGCTTGTTTTTCTTGTGGGTTGCTTCTCTTACCTACTGACTTGTAGAATATGTACAAGTTCTTCATGTATTCTGGAAGCTAATCTTTTTCTAATCCTTTACGGATAACTTGGCTTGTCTTTTCCCTTTGTTCATGGTATATGTTGTCACAGAATTCACTGCTTTGCTCATCAGTATTTTTTGCTGTAAATACTTATTTTTTTAAAAAAATTTTTTATTTTTTAATTTTTTTAAAAGATTTTATTTATTTATTTGATAGATGGAGATCACAAGTAGGCAGAGAAGCAGGCAGAGAGAGAGAGGAGGAAGTAGGCTCCCAGCTGAGCAGAGAGCCTGATGTGGGCCTCTATCCCAGGACCCTAGGATCATGACCTGAGCTGAAGGCAGAGGCTTTAACCCACTGAGCCACCCAGGCGCCCCGTAAATACTTATTTTGAAAAATTTCAAGGCTGAGTACTCTGATGTAGATTCGCCAGTTGTTAACATTTTGCTTCTTTGGTATAATCTTTTCTACTGCACCACTGGAGTGTAGGCTGTTTCTTCCTTTTTTTAATTTTTTTTTAAAGATTTAATTTATTAATTTGACACACAGAGATCACAAGTAGGCAGAGAAGCAGGCAGAGAGAGAGGGAGAAGCAGGCTCCCTGCTGAGCAGAGAGCCCGATGCGGGGCTCAATCCCAGGACCCTGGGATCATGACCCGAGCCGAAGGCAGAGACCTTAACCCACTGAGCCACCCAGGCGCCCCTGTTTCTTCCTTTTAAATCCGTATTCTTTGCGCTTATGTTGCCATATACATTAAGACTTTACTAACATGTTGAAGAAGAGTAACAGCAAACTTATACTGGTTAGGATTGTGTTCAGCTCTATGTAACTGAAAACCCAAGTGAGAGGGGTGTGCTTTTCTCATGTAACGGGAAGCCCAGCTTCACACTATCATCAGTGTCCTAAGATCATTTTCTCTCTCTCTCTCTTTCTTTTTAAGCCGGGGGGGAAATGCAAACCACCATTTTTTTTTTTTTTTTTATTCTATTTATTTGAGAGACAGAATGAGAACGAGAGAGAACACAGAGGGAGAAGGAGAAGCAGACTCCCTGCTGAACAGGGACCCCCCCCCCCACTCCGATGTAGGACTTGATCCCAGGACCCTGAGATCATGACCTGAGCTGAAGGCAGAAGCTTAACCGACTGAGGGCCCCGGTGCCGTCTGTATCTCTTTTTTTTTTTTTTTTTTTTCAAGATTTTATTTTTTATTTTATTTGACAGACAGATCACAAGTAGGCAGAGAGGCAAGCAGAGAGAGAGAGGAGGAACCATGCTCCCTGCTGAGTGGAGAGCCCAATGTGGGGCTCAATCCCAGGACCCTGGGATCATTACCCAAGCCGAAGGCAGAGGCTTTAACCCACCCAGCCACCCAGGCGCCCCCTTCTGTATCTCTTTTTTGCCATCTTTGAGCATTTCTTTTGTCCTTGTAGATGACCACCACAGTTCTAGGTGTTAAATCATCCATATTCTGGGCAAGAAGAAGGAAGTGCAGGAAAAACAAGTACTTATATTAAGAGGAAAAAAAAAACCCTCAGAAATCCTCAGGAGACTTTCCTAATTTTTGTTGACCAGAATTATGACGTAGTCTAGCTGCAAGGGAGTCTGGGGAAAGTGGTTTTTTTCAACTGACCAGTAACTGCTTTTAACAAAATTGGGATTTTTGTTAATAAGGAAATAGGGCTATGTATCTGTCACATGGCACTTTTTTTTAAAGGATATTATTTATTTGATAAAGAGAGTGCACAAGTAGGCAGAGAGGTAGGCAGAGGAAGAGGGAGAAGCAGGCTCTCCACTGAGCAGGGAGCCCAATGTGGGACTCAATCCCAGGACCCTGGGATCATGACCTAAGCCAAAGGCTGACGCCCAACTGACTGAGGTACCCAGTCGCCCATGTTTTTTCCTTTAATCTATTAATTTGGTAAATTACATATCCAGATTATTTCCTATGGTCTTTTTTTAACAGAATTACTGAGCTATAATTCACATACCGTATAATTTGTTGATTTGAAGTGTATAATTCAATTATTTTGAATTATTTTGAACCCATCACCACAGTTTAAAAATTTTTATTACCCTGACAAGAAACCCTGAACCCATTAATAGTCACTGCCCATTTCGTCCCTATACCCCCTCCCCCTTCCATCCCCTGAAAGCCGCTAATCTAATTTCTGTTTCTATGGATTTGCTTATCTGAACATTTCATGTCAATGGAATCATATACTGTGTAGTCTTTTGTGACTGGCTTCTTCCATCTGGCGTGTTTTCAAGGTTCATCCATGTTGCAGCTTGTATCTGTACTTTGTTTTTTGTATCTATTTTTCCTGTGAAAATGTGCAACATATTAAAATGAATTCAGGGTTTTGATATAAGAGAGAGCTATAGAGTTGTTACCTATCTTCTCTGCAAAAGATACCACTCTGGGTTTTAGACAGACAATTGAATAAGACATTTTTCTCACTCAGCCCGTTCAAAATCTTCTGTGACTCATCGGTCCCCTCATCCACTCTTCTTTTGGACATACTTCTTCTCTACTGTTCAGTCCCTTACTGTCTAACACTTAAATTCACAAGGATAGTTTGCATTTTTTGATCGATGCATGTTGAGCATTTTACATTATTACTGTGGGCATTCCTCATAGCACTGGAGAAATAGAACCTACTTTTGAAGAGTGGAACCCACCATTTGCATTTTCCACACTAGGAACCTATGACATAGATGAAAATAGCTACCCAGGGTACACACATCTGTACCCCTCTACTGTCTGACTCTACTGCCTATGTTTGTTAAAATTGAGATAAGCCAAAAAAAAGTCACCATTTCACAGTGTACAATTCATTGGTTTTTAGTGTATTCACGGGGTTGTGCAACTGTCACTACTGTCTAATTCCAGCATTTCATTACCCTCAAAAGAAGCCCTGTACCCATTAGCAGTCCCTTCTCATACCCTGGCCAACTACTTAATCTATCTCTGTCTCTAGGGCTTTCCCTATTCTGGACATAATTGGAATCATAGGATATGTTGCCTTCTGTGTCTCACTTAGCGTGGTATTGTCCAGGTTCATCGACCTTGTAGCTTGTATTAGGACTTCGTTCCTTCTTATGGCTGTATGATATTCCATTGTATGTGTAATACTTGTGTTTATTCATTCATCAGTTGGTGACCTTATTTGGGTTGTTTCCAGTTTTTAAGTCTTGTCGGTAATGCTGCTGCAAGCATTTGTGTACCAATATTTGTTTGAGTTCTTATTTCTTTTGGTTGTATACCTACGGGTGGAATTATTGGGTTATATGGTAATTCTGTGTTTAACTTTTTGAGGAACCTCCAAACTGCTTTTTACAACAGCCACAGCCCTTTACATTCCCACCAGCAATGTACAGGGGTTCCAACTTCTTCCCATCCTCACCAACACTTGTTATTTTCTATTTGAAAAATTTTATCAGAGGGGTGCCTGGGTGGTTCAGTCAGTTAAGCGTCTGCCTTTGGCTCAGGTCATGATCTCTGGGTCCTGGGATTGAGCCCTTTGTCAGGGTCCCTGCTCAGTTGGGAGTCTGCTTCTCCCTCTTCCTCTCCCTCTGGTACCCACCCCCCACCTCATACTTGTTCACTTTTCTCTCTCTCAAGTAAATAAATTAAATCTGAAAAAAAAATTAAAGATTTTATTATAGCCATTCTAGTGGCTATGAAGTTGTATCTCACAGTGGTTTTGGTTTGCATTTCCCTCATGGCTAATTATATGGAGTATCTTTTCATATGCTTATTGGCCATTTGTATAGATTTTTTGTTTTGTTTTGTTTTGTTTTTAAAGATTTTATGTATTTAGGGGTGCCTGGGTGGCTCAGTGGGTTAAAAAAAAGATTTTATGTATTTATTTGAGAGAGAGAGCGCGCATGAGAGGAGAGAGGTCAGTGGGAGAAGCAGACTCCCTGCTGAGCAGGAACTCAGATGCGGGACTTGATCCTGGGACCCCAGGATCATGACCTGAGCCAAAGGCTGTCGCTTAACCAACTGAGCCACCCAGGCACGCTGATTTTTTGTTTTTGATGTAAAATCATCCTTGCAAACTTGGGTAAACTCAAGTTGGTCATGAAGTGTATTTCAAAAGAATTTGGAGGGTCAGTTTCCTGATGTTGTATGAGGATTTTTTTTTTCTTCTACAGTAATCCCCCTCCTTATCCATGGGGACACATTCCAAGTCTCACCGTGGGTGCCTGAAACCAGAGAGAGTATTAAACCCTGTACATATATTGTTTCTTGCTCTACATATATACCTATGGTAAAGTTTAGTTTATAAATTAGGCACAGTAAGATACCAACACAATAATAATAAAATAGAACAATTATAGCATATACTGTAATGAAAGTTATGTGCATTTGGTCCCTCTCAAAATATCTTATTGTACTGTACTCACCCTTTTTGTGAGGATGTGAGCATAAAATACTTAGGTGAGGAGACTCGGTGAGGTGAATGATGTAGGCGTGGTGACGAAGTGTAGGGCTACTGTTGACTTTCTGAGTGTATGTCAGAAGGAGGATCACTTGCACAGACTAAGATGACTGCAGGTAACTAAAACTGTGAGTAAGGATTTACTGTATCGATAAGTGATATGGCTTGTATTGTCCTTTCTCAAACTGTTCTTATCTGGTATCAAGTTTATACTGGCCAGTCCTATTTACTAGTTGAGGAGTGTTCCTTTATTTTTCCTCTTTGTAATAATTTTTCAAAGATTTGGGCTTAATCTAGTTTTTGAAAGATTAGTGGAAACTCTTTTTAAACCTTCCAGGCCTGATGTTCTTATTTCTTTATTATATTATTTTTTTAAAGTAAGCTCTACACCCAGTGGAGAGCTTGAACTCATGAACCCTGAGATCAGGAGTCACACATTCTTTTTTTTTTTTTTTCCACTTCAGATATTTTAAAAAAATAATTTATTTATTTTCAGAAAAACAGTATTCATTATTTTTTCACCACACCCAGTGCTCCATACAATCCGTGCCCGTGCCCTCTATAATACTCACCACCTGGTACTCCCCCCGCCACTTCAAACCCCTCAGATTGTTTTTCAGAGTCCATAGTCTCTCATGATTCACCTCCCCTTCCAATTTACCCCAACTCCCTTCTCCTCTCTAACACCCCTTGTCCTCCATGATATTTGTTATGCTCCACAAATAAGTGAAACCATATGATAATTGACTCTCTCTGCTTGACTTATTTCACTCAGCATAATCTCTTCCAGTCCCGTCCAAGGAGTCACACATTCTATCCGCTGAGTCAGCCAGGCACCTCTAAGTCCTGATATTTTAATTTTGATTTTAATTTTTTTCTTGCTTGCTTTTTAAAAATTAACATATTATTGGTTTCAGAGGTACAGGTCTGTGATTCATCAGTCTTAGATAATAGCCAGTATTCATTAAATCACATGCCTTCCCTAATATACATCATCCAGTTACCCCATCCACCCACCTACCATCCTTCAGCAACACCCAGTTTATTTCCTATGATTAAGAGTCTCTTCAAACCATAAGTGACTCTTAATCTCACAAAACAAACTGAGGGTTGCTGGGGGGAGGGAGGTTGGGAGAAGCGGGGTGGGGTTTTGGACATTGGGGAGGGTATGTGCTATAGTGAGTGCTGTGAAGTGTGTAAACCTGGCGATTCACAGACCTGTACCCCTGGGGAAAAAATACATTATATGTTTATAAAAAATAAAAAATTTTAAAATTAAAGAAAAAAGTCTCTTGTGGTTTGTTTTGTTTCTTAAATTCCACATAGCAGTGAGATCATAGGATAATTGTCTTTCTTTGACTGACTTATTTTTGCTTAGCATAATACCCTCTAATTCCATGTCATTGCAGATGGCAAGATTTCATTTTTCGATGGCTGTGTAATATTCCATTGTGTGTGTGTGTGTGTGTGTGTGTGTGTGTGTGTGTACACACAGATACCACAGCTCTGTGTATATATGTACATATATTATGTGTGTATATATATATATGTATCCACACATATACCACATCTGTATCCATTAATCTATCAATGGACATCTGGACTCTTTCTGTACTTTGGCTATTGTGGACATTGTTGCTATAAACATTGGGGTGCAGGTATTCCTTCAGATCACTACATTTGTATCTTTGGGGTAAATACCCAGTAGTGTGCTGGGTCATAGGATAGCTCTATTTTTTTTTTTTTTTAAAGATTTTATTTATTCTTCAGAGAGAGAGGGAGAGAGAGCGAGCACAGGCAGACAGAATGGCAGGCAGAGGCCGAGGGAGAAGCAGGCTCCCTGCCGAGCAAGGAGCCCGATGTGGTACTCGATCCCAGGATGCTGGGATCATGACCTGAGCCGAAGGCAGCTGCTCAACCAACTGAGCGACCCAGGCGTCCCAGCTCTATTTTCTTTTTAAGGAACCTCCATACTGTTTACCAGAGTGTCCGCACCAGCTTGCATTCCTGCCAACAGTGTAGGAGGGTTCCCCTTTCTCTGTATCCTTGCCAACATCTGTCATTTCCTACTTGTTAATTTTAGCCATTCTGACTGGTGTGAGGTGGTATCTCATTGTGGTTTCGATTTGTATTTCCCTGATGCCAAGTAATTTTGAGCATTTTTTTCTGTGTCTGTTGGCCATTTGGATGTCGTCTTTGGAGAAATGTCTGTTCATGACTTCTGCCCATTTCTTGATTGGAGTATTTGTCCTTTGGGTGTTCAGTTTGATGAGTTCTTTATAGATTTTGGAAACTAACCCTTTGTCTGATACGTCATTTGCAAATATGTTCTCCCATTCTGTCGATTGTCTTTTGTTTTGTTTTTGTTTTTTACTGTTTCCTCTGTTGTGTGAGAGATTTTTATTTTGATGAAGTTTCAGTAGTTCATTTTTCCCTTCATTTCTTTTGCCTGTGGAGAGATGTGTCTACCAAGAAATTGCTGCAGCCGAGGTCACAGAGGTTGCTGCCTGTGTTCTCCTCTAGGATTTTGATGGATTTAGGCATGGTATTTTTAGATGGATATATTTTAACCATTGAAATTTCTTTACTGATTATAGACTTATTCTGTTTTTTTTTTCTTTCTTTTCAGTTTTGATAAGCTGTATTTTTCTAGAAAATTGTTTTAATCTAAACTGTCTGAGGAGTTATTGGCCTAACACTCATTTTAGTATTATTCATTTATAATTGCCTATTTATTATTTTGTTGTACAGAACACTTCAGGATTTTGTGTACATTCATTGTGCAGGGGATGTGCTAATCTTTGTATAATTCCTTTATTATTTTTTTTAACTTAATTTAATTTTTTTTTAGCATACATGCTGCTAAAGCAAGCACTATAGTTGTCTTTTTAGATTCTTACATTTATTTATGACTTCCCTCAGCCTAACAGAATTTTGTTTATTTTGTCTTTTTATTTATTTATTTTTTAAGATTTTATTTATTTCTTTGGCAGAGAGAAAGAGAATACAAGCAGGGGAAGTAGGAGAGGGAGAAGCAGGCTCCCGGCTGAACAGGGAGCCCAGTGCGAGCTCGATCCCAGGATCCTAGGATCATGACCTGAGCGGAAAGCAGATACTTAACTGACTGAGCCACCCAGGCGCCCCATGATTTCTTCTTTGAGCCATGAATTATTCAGTACTATTTTAGAATTTCCAAATATGTCCTTTAGGTTGTTGTTGTTGTTGTTGTTTTAAATTAATCTATTTAGAGAGAGAGAGAGAGTCTGTGTGTAGAGCCAGGAGGATAGGGGCAGAGGGAGAGGGAGAGAAAGCCTTTTTTTAAAAAAGACTTTATTTATTTTAGAAAGAGAAAGAGTGGGAGAGTATGTGTGGGGGAAAGGGGCAGCGGGAGAGAAAGAATCCCAAGCAGACTCTGCACTAAGTATGGAGTCCATTGTAGGGCTTGATCTCAACCCTGAGATCACAACCTGAGCCTAGGAGAGAGAGTCCTTTTAAGTAGTGCAGAGCCCCATGTGGAGCTTGATCTCGTGATCCTTGAGATTGGGACCTGAGCTGAAACCAAGATTTGGCCACTCAACTGAGTGTGTGTTTATGCTAGTGGGGGAAGGGGCAGAGGGAGAGAATCTTCAAGCAGACTCCGCACTGAGCAGAAGACAGATGGGGCTCCATCTCATGCTGAGATCATGAGCTGAGCTGAAACCAATAGTTGGATGCTTAAGCAACTGAGCCACCCATGTGCCCCTTGATTCGGATTTTTTTTTTTTAAGATTTTTATTTATTTATTTGACAGATATATCACAAGTAGGCAGAGAGAGGGGGTGGGGAAGCAGGCTCCCCGCTGAGCTGAAGCCCGCTGCGAGGCTCGATTCCTGGACCCTGGGATCATGACCTGAACCGAAGGCAGAGGCTTTAACCCACTGAGCCACCCAGGTGTCCCTGATTTTGATTTTTTTTTTTTTTAAGATTTTATTTATTTATTGGACAGAGAGAAATCACAAGTAGATGGAGAGGCAGGCAGAGAGAGAGAGAGAGGGAAGCAGGCTCCCCGCTGAGCAGAGAGCCCGATGCGGGACTCGATCCCAGGACCCTGAGACCATGACCTGAGCCGAAGGCAGCGGCTTAACCCACTGAGCCACCCAGGCGCCCCCTGATTTTGCTTTTTAACTTAATTACGTTGTCATAGAACATTATCTGTATAGCAAAGTTCTTTACTGAGATCTGCTGTATGACCTGTTGTGCTCAGTTTTCATAATGAATTCCTAGAGAACTATTAGATACTGGGATAAGAAAAATATGTGTGTGTATGTTTTAGATTAAGCTCATTGATTAGGTTGTTCACATTTTTTCTGTCCTTATTATTTGGTAGACTTTTTGAATTAATAATTTAAAATTGTATTTAAAAATTTCCACTACGTAGACAGATTGTCAGTTGTCTCCTTGTGGTTCTGTTAATCTCTGTTGGAAATATCTTGAGGATGCCTTGCCCAGATATTTTGAAACGTCTTATCTGACACTGGTTGCAGTTGAACTTTGCCTACAGATAATGAAACCAGTAGAGTTATCAGGAGTCTTTTGTAGCTCCTTTCACCTTAGTTTCATGTTTATTGAAGTGGAAATTTATGAATGGAAGGCCAAGATACTGCCTGCTCAGTGAAAAAAGCAAACATTTTCTTAGAGACATCCAAGTTTAGGATTATTACATCTTCTGGGAAATTGTTTATAGTTATTCTTATAATCCCTAATAATGCTTTTTGCCTTAGATTCTCTCTAATATTAATATAATACTGATGATGTCCTTACTGGTTTCTCCATTTATCAGTCTATCCCTCTTACAATTTATTCTGCATATACAGTATTATTTTAAGAAGTAAATCTTTAAAAAGTGTTTCTAAGAAATGGGATTATTTGATTCCATTCTGCCTGTGGAAAAATTCTTCCCCTTCTCTGAATATACAACTTATTTATGTCTCTGAGTCACTTGTCTTAGTCTTTCTGCTTCATTCTGCCTATTTCTGCTTGGTGAACTCTGCCTCATCTCCCAGAGTCCCACCTCAAGTGTTTCCTTTATACATTTTTTTGACTTACTCATTTTTTTCTTATAGTAATTCCTGTATATTTTCATTTCTTTCTTTCGTTCTTTCATTTTTTTCCCTTTTCTTTTCTTTCCTTTTCTCCCCCCACTTTTTTTTTTTTGGATGTAAAATTTATATTCACTGAGATGCATAGACCCTAAGAGTACAATTTGATGATTTGGTAAATTTTTTACCTCTGCAAACACCACTCCAGTCAAGATATAGAATATTTGCATCAGCCCAGAAAAGTATTTTCTGCCTATTTCTGGTCATTCTCTACTAGTTTGATTCCTACCATCATAGATTAGTTTTGCCTTTCTTGAACTTGTATAAATAGAATCATACATTGCAAAGGCTTATGTCTGACTTTGTTAACTCAAGCTAGTGTTGAGATGTGTCTGTTTTTATGTGTATCTATAGTTGATTCTCTTTTTATTACAGAATAGTATTCTGTTGCATGAATATACCACAATCTCTTTATCTGTTCTCCTGTTGTTGGATATTTGGAACAGTGCCATATTTGTGGTTAGAGCTGCTGTAAACATTCTTGTACAAGTCTCTGGAGACAGGTTTCATTTCTCTTAAGCAAATACCTAGTAGTGGAATGCTTAGTCATGAGGTAGGTAGGTGTATGTTTAAATGTATAAGAAAATGACAATATTTACTTTTTAAAAAATAGTATTTATCACAACAAATTGTATTTATTAGTTTGTGTCTGTCTCATCCATGGGTCTGATAACTCCTCAAAACTGGGGCATACTCTTTGGTATTTACACTGGTGCCTGTTATAGTGCCTGGCACATAGTTGGTGCTCCATAAATGTTGAGTGAGTAGCCATAGCTCATTATTTGTATTGCTTTTTTTTTTTTTTTTAAGATTTTATTTATTTATTTGACAGAGAGAGATCACAAGTAGACATAGAGGCAGGCAGAGAGAGAGAGGGAAGCAGGCTCCCCGCCAAGCAGAGAGCCCAATGCGGGACTCGATCCCAGGACCCTGAGATCACGACCCGAGCCGAAGGCAGTGGCTCAACCCACTGAGCCAACCAGGCGCCCCTGTATTGCTCTTTATTTTTAAATTTTTTTTATTACTTCTAAGCTCATTTTTAAATTAAATTTGATTTATTTGTTTTAGAGAGAGTGTGTGCATGTGCAGGGGGAAGAGGCAAAAGGAAAGGGGTGAGAAATCTTTTTTTAAAATTCTTTTTATTTTGGGCGCCTGGGTGGCTCAGTGGGTTAAGCCGCTGCCTTCGGCTCAGGTCATGATCTCAGGGTCCTGGGATCGAGTCCCGCATCGGGCTCTCTGCGTAGCAGGGAGTCGGCTTCCTCCTCTTCTCTCTCTCTGCCTGCCTCTCTGCCTACTTGTGATCTCTCTCTGTCAAATAAATAAATAAAACCTTTAAAAAAAAATAAAATAAAATTCTTTTTATTTTTTTATTTAAAGGTTTTATTTATTTATTTGAGACAAAGAGAGAGAGAGTGAGAGAGAGGCACAGGTGGTGGAGGGTGCAGAGGAAGAGGGAGAGGCAGACCCACCCCTTACCCCCAGAGCTCGATACGGGGCTCGATGCCAGGCTGAGATCATGACCTGAGCCAAAGGCAAATGCTTAACCAAGCCACCCAGGAGGCCTGGAGTGGGAGAATTTTAAGCAGACTCCATGCTAAGTGCAAAGCCTGACCTGATCACGACCTGACCCGAAACCAAGAGTCAGATCCTTAACAGACTGAGCCACCCAGGTGTCCCTTATCTGTATTACTTTTACAGAGTTTATCACATGGGGGACACCTGGGTGGCTCTGTGGGTTAAGACTCTGCCTTCAGCTCAGGTCATGCTCTCAGGGTCCTGGGATCAAGCCCCACATCGTGCTCCCTGCTCAGCAGGAAGCCTGCTTACCCCCTGCCCCCCCCCCCCCCCCCGCCTCTCTGCCTACTTGTGATCTCAGGATGTCAAATAAATAAATAAAAAGTTTATCACGTGGTATCTTACTGGTTGTCTTCATCCTTTTTCTTTATTAGACTGCAGGCTTCTTAGTAAGTAGGAAGTTTTATTTTTGTTTTATTTCCCAGAATGTCACATTGCTTTGAAAATTACTTGTGATGTATGACTAAAAAACCAGCCTATCCCTAGGAAGTGAAGACTCTGGAAGAATAAGAGAAGTTTGCTTTCTGTGTCTTCTGTTGGGGATGAAGAGAAGGAAAACCTGGCAGAGCTTCTGTTACAGCCATTGCTCAAATTTTTGGTTGGGGGAGCTTACTGAGACCTTGGCCTGGGAAGACCATTTGTACTGTATTGTTTTCTCTAATTTGCCTCCATTCTAGTAATATGGTGCTATGGTGCAGGAGGGTTTTTTGCCTTCAGTTGATGTGATTGGCCTCAAAACAGTTTATGTAATCGGTAGGCCATTTTTGTTAGTGTTGCATCATGCACTGACACGTTAGATTTTCGCTTTGCAGAGTGTTGCTTGTGAAACAGAAAATAGATGCAGCATTTAAATATGTGGTATTGTGTTCTTATTTTGCAGTTAAATCCAGATGTGAATGTTTTCCAGCGGAAATTTGTGAATGAAGTTAGAAGATGCGAAGAAATGGATCGAAAGCTTCGTATGTGCATTTTTGGTTCCATATTATATTCCTGTAACGAATCATTTGTCTTAAACTAGAAACACTAGTCCTCTTAACAAAAGAAGAAAATCCTACAGAAGAAAAAGAAAGAAAGAATAGTCTTACGATCCTGATATTAAGATGGATTTCTTGTGTACAAGTAGATTTTATGGTATTGGGTGTAGGTGGTGCTTAATGGAAACCTTGTTTGAGATGACAAGGCTGAAAACTGAACATAATGGTTATTATTATTATTTTTGTGTGTGTGTGTAGGAAGGTTTTTATACCAGTACTGCATTATAGAATTATGAGAGGCAGGGCATAGACCCCCATCTTATTTTATTAAATAATTTTTTATTTTATTTGTTTAAAGATTTTTATTCATTGGGGTGTCTGGGTGGCTCAGGGGGTTAAGCCTTTGCCTTCGGCTCAGGTCATGATATCAGGGTCTTGGGATCGAGCCCCGCATAGGGCTCTCTGCCTGCCTCTCTGCCTACTTGTAATCTCTCTCTCTCTAGGAAATAAATAAAATATTAAAAAAAAAAGATTTTTATTCATTTATGAGAGAGAGAGAAAGAGACAGAGCACAGCAGAGGGAAAGGCAGAGGGAGAGGGAAAAGCAGAAGCAGACTCCTGGTGATCAGGGAACCCATCATGGGCCTTGATCCCAGGACCTGGAGATCATGACCTGAGCCGAAAGCAGATGCTTAATGATCTGAGCCATCCAGATGCCCCAATAATTATTTATTTAAAAAAAAATTTTTTTTTTTAAGATTTTATTTATTTATTTGACAGACAGAGATATCAAGTAGACAGAGAGGCAGGCAGAGAGAGAGGAAGCAAAGCCAGCTCCCTGCTGAGCAGAGACTCGATCCCAGGACCCTGGGATCATGACCTGAGCTGAAGGTAGAGGCTCTAACTCACTGAGCCACCCAGGCACCCCTAAAGATCTTATTTTTAAGCAATTTCTATATCCAGCATGGGGCTTAAACCCACAGCTCTGAAATCAAGAGTTGCATGCTCCACCGACTAAACCATCGAGATGCCCCACTATCTAAGATGTCAATATAGCCTTTCTATGAGGGAAGAAACTAACACACTTAAGAGTCCTGTGGAGAGTTGGGGTGTTCATAGACTTTATTTCATCCTTCAGGTGGGTGTTAACCTCATTTAATAAATGAGGAAGCTGGGGCACCTGGCTGGCATAGTTGGTAGAACATCTCACTCTTGATCTCAGGGTCATGAGTTCGAGCCCCACGTTGGGTGTAGAGATTACTTTAAAAATAAATAATAAATAAACAAGTAAATAGATGAGGAAACCAAAGATCAGAGAGGTTAAGTGACTTGCCCAAGAACATAACCAGTTATGCTGGAATCAGTATTTGAATCCCGATTGCTCTCAATGGCTCCCAAACCAATGATCTTGTTACTCTCCTGTGCCAGCTTTCAGCTAGCTGATGGGTAAATTTGGTCTCTGCCCTAAAAAAAAGTCACTAGTTGTCACTTTTCTGGTATTTTGGGGCCTTACTCCATGTCACTTTTTGTTTTTTTGTTCTGTTAAAACCGATAATTATTGTTTTCATATTTTATGAAACTGTTGATCTGGAGTTGTCTCACTAGTATGCTAAATGTCAAATATTCTATTGAATTGTGCCCTTCCGTAGCTCTGCTCTACAGCAGTATCTACAAATTGAACCATCGTACTCCGGAGTACTGGTTGCACAGGGGGGAGAACTGACGCAGATGAGCATTTAAGATCACGAGAGAGAAAGAAGATGGTTGTGGGATGATAATCCTCTTTGGGGTGTCTGTGATTTAAAGATTTTATTTATTTATTTGAAAGATCATGAGTAGACAGAGAGGGAGGTGGGACAGGGGAAGCAAGCTCCTGCTGAGCAGAGAGCCCAGGACCCTGGGATCATGACCTGAGCCAAAGGCAGAGGCTTTAACCCACTGAGCCACCCAGGCACCGCTGGGGAGTCTGTGATTTAGAGAGCGTGCAGTGAAAGAAAAGGAACGTGGAGGAAAAATAATTTACATGTTGTGCTGCCTTCATATGAAAGTATCTTTATAGAACAAAGCTCTTTTTAGCCAGGTTTTTGCTCTTATTTTTTTCCTCAAATATTGGCAATTCCAGGCCTATGTTTTACATGAATGTTTTGATTCTGTCGTTTTAGGATTTGTTGAGAAAGAGATAAGAAAAGCTAATATCCCAATTATGGACACTGGTGAAAACCCAGAGGTGCCCTTCCCCCGGGACATGATTGACTTAGAGGTAAACAATTCTAAGGAAGCCAGATATGTTTCTTTCTACTTAAATGCAGAAATTATTTTCCTGTGTGAATGGAGAGTAGAGGAATTCTTGCTGCCATTGTCCACATTGTCTCTTGCTTATGAGTTTCTTGTGGAGACTTATTATAGAGCACTGTCTTGAACAATATCACGTTACCAAATAAACATTTATCTCCTTATTGAAACCTTATTGGATTAATGTCAACTTACTACCATCTGATTAATCTCACAGACTAAATGAATAAGCAGTAGACTTTTTTTTTTTTTTTAAGATTTTATTTATTTACTTGACAGAGAGAGAACAAGCAGGGGGAGTGACAGGCAGAGGGAGAGGGAGAAGTAGGCTCCCTGCAAAGCAGAGGAAGCCCGATATGGGACTCGATCCCAGCCGAAAGCAGTCACTCAACCAACTGAGCCACCCAGGCACCCCAGCAGTAGACTTTTCCATATTTATTTTATCCAACCAAAGTCCCCTGAGAAATTCAACCAAGTGTGTAATAGAACCTATAGATAAAGACAGAAGATGCTAAGCAAAAAATTTTCATCAAGAAAATTGTCCTGGCAAAATCACATATTTGCTGGGTAGGTATAAAAGTTGTTTGAACCATGAGGGTTGCAAGAATTCTATGGGATGGATGAATTCATCTGTCTTTCAGAACAAGCATGTTGAGCTTAGTGTAAGTTAATAGTTTGATTTTTTTTTTCCTGTAGGCCAATTTTGAGAAGATTGAAAATGAACTGAAGGAGATCAACACAAACCAGGAAGCTCTGAAGAGAAATTTCCTGGAACTGACTGAATTAAAGTTTATACTTCGCAAAACTCAGCAGTTTTTTGATGAGGTCAGACTATTGTTTCTTTTAGTATTTGAGCAGCTGATATCACACCCGCACAAATGGGCCATGTTGTTATGCCAGAAATTATTTTAATTTGCTAGTTTGAAAGCAGTACCATCTTTGCACCATTTTAGTTGAAGAAATAATCAGATTATGTTCCATTTTTCATGCAGTACACAGCCAGTCATGGTTTTGTATATTTTTGCATTTTCTGCAGTTTTTCATCCCGAGCTGGGGAAAGGAACCCTAAAGTAGTTGTATATACATAGTTGAAATTTTTACATTACATTTTAAGGTAAGTAAAGGGTTAAGGTAAAAGTTAAAGCAACAAGAAACATTCGGTCCTACATGAAACTATAATGAAGTTTTAACCTCTGAACTTTTTATCATCAAGTTTTTATTTTTATTTTATTTCTCTATGTTTGCTTATCAGTCATGAGCATATTTGTAACTATCCACAGAGCACATATCACATTTTAATTTTTCAAGAGTTTTTTTTTATGTTGTATGGAAATACTGGAAGGATGCCTGTTTTGAAGTTCCTGGGTTTTCACAGAGACTCAATTGCACTACTTTATAGAGAAAAATGTAAATCAATTCCTGCGTTAAAAATGTAGGTTTTTTAAAAGGAGGGCTTCCTTCTAATTACACCTGGAGAGGACTTTCAGCCGGGTCTTGCTTTATGGGTGGCCCAAGATACTGGTAATTCTCTTTTTTATGGTCAGGTGTCTTGGCCACCAGATTAGTAATACCAGACACTTCAGCTGTTGGTCCAGCCACTGTTCAGTGTGCCTTCCATAAAATTCTTCATTTCCTTTGCTCAACAATGACGACAAATTTGGCAAAACTTTTTAAAAATAGAAGGCCCATTTTAGTTAGCACATGATGTATTCTCTCTCTCTTTTTAAAGATTTTACTTATTTCTTTGAGAGCAAGAGAGAGAGAGAGAGAGTGCACGAGCAGTGGGGGAGAGGGAGAAGCAGGCTCCCCGCTGAACAGGGAGCCCGATGTGGGACTCCATCCCAAAATCCTGGGATCACGACCTGAGCTGAAGGCAGAAGCTTAACCCACTGAGCCACCCAACCGCCCCATGTGATGTATTCTCAGTTCTACTTTTAATATCTGTCTTTTAGGGAAAGACCAATTCTCTAGCCCTCTAGACTGGAGCACGGGGTCTGTAACCAGCAGCGTGAGCCTCACCCGGGAACTTGTCAGAATGCACATTACTAGTCCTCACTCCAGACTCAGGGAATCTGAAACTCTGCGGGTGGGGCCCAGCAATCTGTTTTCACAAGGTGACTCTGAGGCACACTAGTTTGTGAACCGCTTGGCTCCAGAAAGTTAGCTGAAGATGTGACACATTCTTCAGTAACTAAGAACTGATTCAGTGAAGCCACGCTAATTAAAAAAAATCCGTTGGGGCAAGGGAACAGGGAAAAGCTCAGATTAATTTAATTGCGTGATCATCCCAAGAATCAGAATCTGGCTATGTACCAAGAGAGGTTTGGTGTGAATATTCAGTTTGCTGACTGAGTGGAGAATTTTGAGACTGACAGAAACTTCTTTCACTAGTACTCGATATCTCATTGCATTAGAGGGTGTGGGGCAGTGTGATGAACTCTTTCCAAGTGTTTCAGGTCTTTTGCAACAGGCATGGACACTTTTGCCGTGTGGTTTTAATGAACAAATAATCTGGAATTCCAGTTGCTCACTACCTGAACTGTTACTGTATTTATATTCATTAACTCACTGAGCTTTAATGAGCACCTACTCTTCGTGAGTCTCAAGATGAGTAAGACATGGTCCCTGTGCTCACGGAATGCACTGCTGAGTCATATCAGGAAACATGCCTGAACACGGTGACATCTGCTCCCAGATGTGTGCTCTTCTAAAGCCTTCCAAGCTGCCCACAGGTCCATTTTTAGCTGGCCTCAGAATCAAAGCTCAGGTACTTTGAGCATCATTTGGGGCTTAATTCTTTTGCCCTACCCCCCCTTCTTCCCCTTTTGATATAGTCTTAGTTTATTGCTGGGTTGTTGCTGAAATGTATACAGATGTCTTTCATAACCTCCTGAGTTTAAGCAATGGAATAGGTTTCCTTGTCTAGTGCATTCTGAGAGAAAATCTGAATAAACACTGACAAGTGGATTCCCTTACAGGCAATAGTTACTTGAATGTTTTTAATGTTATTAAAAACAAGATACTAAAAACAAAATAAGAAATCACTTGGAAACATGATCACAGTTTTAAAATCGCACGTTCTGGATTTAGGAATTTTCTTTGTGATTAATAAATCTCAACATGAAACACCCATGCTGAGAAGGCACTCTGGAAGTCTTCGTGACCTTCATGCCCGATCCATAGTGTGTTGTTTTCCCCCTTACACAAAACACTTTCTGGTGGGGGCAGGGAATAACCTTTTTTTTTTTTTTTTTTAAGATTTTTTTTTATTTGAGATAGAATGAGAGAGAGAGAGAGCACAAGCATGGGGATCAGCAGGCAGAGGGAGAAGCAGAACTCCCTGCTGAGCAGGGAGCCCGATGCGGAACTCGATCCCAGGATTCCGGGATCATGACCTGAGCCAAAGGCAGGTGCCCAACTGACTGAGCTACCCAGGCACCCCAGGGTGGGGGGTGGGTAATAATCTTGAAGTACTTTTGAGCATGAGGCTTTGGCTGTGAGAGATTCTTTGGCTGCTTTTGTCATCAGTCTCTCTTGTTCCTAGAACCCTCACCATAGCGTGGGGAGCCTTCTGGCAACAGCTACTCTGCCTTTCTTCTTGAGTGCAGAGTCCATGCCTTGCAGAGGCACGTCACTAACTCAGAGGCTCAGCCAGGTCCCTTTCAATGGCCCTTGCCCTACTGTTGCCAGACAGCAGCATCAGGTGTCACTACCTTGACAGGAAATGAGTCCTCACAGAGTAAGTGCATCTGTGCACGTGAGCGCACACTTTAAATAATGCGAAAGATAAAGAAACTTGGGACCCTCAAATCTCGGAAATGTAATTTTTTTCACAAGATTGTCTTCCATGCCTGAGATTATAATGTTTGCAAATGGCCTAAAACACAACCAGTTCAAACCCTTCTTTTTTAAATAAAATTTGGTGAACATGATCAGTAATTTATAATAATGAGTTACCAGAAAATGGCTAAATCAGGAAATGGTCCTTTCCATCTTTAGGCATAGCGGTCATGATTGGCAAGATGTCTGGAAGGGGAAGAGTAAACATAAATTGAGCATTCTTATGATTTAAGATGATTACAAATTCAACTTAGCCATTTCTTATCCAGAGCATTTAAAATGACTTGTTAATGATTATCCTTTTCTCAGTCTTCTTGCTTATGAAGAACTGTAAGAGCTGGAGAGCATTCTCTGCATCTTTTACCATAAGTACCCTAACATATGAGAGCGTAAAGAAGACTGGAAAAGTAATGGTTAATGGCATGCAGGTCTCCCTGCCTTCCTTTCCTTCTGCGTCTTCCATCCATCTGCTTTTCTTTACTTTTCTTTGCCATCTGCCATCTCCTCTGGGGCTTGGGTGAATACCTTCAGTGATGAAATGTGGTTTCTCTCGCAGTGTAGCTGGAAGTAAAAGCGTTTACTCTTGTTAATTAATGCAGCTCGAACCGGACGTGCTGTGGACAGGACGCCGCTGAGATTCTGCCACTTCCTCTTTCAGGGCATGGTTTTCGTGTTCTGACTGGGGGAAAGGTGAACCGGAGAGCATAGCAAGTAATTCAGACACACATTGGCAGCGTTGTTATTGTTATTAGGGAACCCAGAATAGGATTCAGATGCCCCATGATGCAGTTTTAGAGATCGTCTTAAAGGCCCTCAGTGAGCAGTTCTGGTCCTCCTAGTTCCCCATGAGGCACAATTATTTTATTTAAAAATGTTTGACTTTCCTCTCTGGTAAGGTTTAGGATTTTTTTTTTTTTTAAGATTTTATTTATTTAACGGAGAAAGAGATCACAAGTAGGCAGAGAGAGAGAGTGAAGCAGGCTCACTGCTGAGCAGAGAGCCCGATATGGGGCTCGATCCCAGGACCCTGAGATCATGACCTGAGCAGAAGGCAGAAGCTTAACCTGCTGAGCCACTCAGGCGCCCCATAAGATTTAGGATTCTTAAGTAGCAAGTAGTGAAATTATTAATTAGAATCTTATTGCAAGTTTTCATTTAGTTTGAACTCTGCTGAGGATTGTGTACGCCCACAGAGTCCCAGGGTGAGAGTAGATGATCGGGTAGTCTGGTTTTGCCGCTCCAGCAGTTGTCCCCTGTACAGCACATAGGCTTGCACTGTGCCTGATCTTTTGGATTTACTAAAACCAGGTCTTATGAACCGTGGCTGGAAGTAGGCAGAAGTCTTGTGGGTAGCAGTCAGTTTCACTGGTTTCTGCCAAGGGACATCTCTAGAACAAGTTGACATGAGGTAGTCATCTAGATCCTTAAAATGAGTTACCTGTGGCTTGCAGCTGATTTGATATTAAGTAGAAACAAAAAAGCTAAACTTCCATTTGATAGGAAATGGAAACCTGTTGCCCCCATTATCTCATCTTAAACTTTTTTTTAAAATTTTTTATTTTTTTTTTTTAAAGATTTTTATTTATTTATTTGACAGAGAGAGAGTGATCACAAGTAGGCAGAGAGGCAGTCAGAGAGAGAAGGGGAAGCAGGCTCCCCGCAGAGCAGAGAGCCCAATGTGGGGCTCGATCCCAGGACCCTGGGATCATGACCTGAGCGGAAGGCAGAGGCTTAACCCACTGAGCCACCCAGGCGCCCCTCATCTTAAACTTTTTCAACATCTGAGGACAGTATCTGTCTGCCCTCTGATGTATCAGTGCCTGCCCTTCCTTTTCTTTTTTTTTCAGGGGGTCGGGGAGTGAAAGGAGGGTTGAATGTTGATCCTGCATCAACTTTTAGAATTCACTTCCCCCAAAATTTATTTATTTATTTTTAGGCTTTCAGCCTTATCATTTGGTTTATATACGCAGGTTTACACTCAATCCTAAAGTCCTCCTCCCCCACCCTTGGCGTTACCTTTATGGTCCTGTCACTTATCAGGTGAGATTCCCTTGTGACATTTTTAAGGTTTTTTGGTTTTGTTTTGTTTTTTTTTTTTCTGAGATTTTATTCATTCATTTGACACAGGGAGACACAGCGAGAGAGGGAACACAAGCAGGGGGAGTGGGAGAGGGAGAAGCAGTCCCCCCAACCCCCGTCAAGCAGGGAGCCTGATGTGGGGATTGGTCCCAGGATCCTAGGACATGACCTGAGCTGAAAGCAGACACTTAACAATTGAGCCACATAGGCGCCCCACCCCGTGACATTTTTTGATCACAGGGTTAACAAGAAGGGAGTTGAATTGATGTTTGGATTGAAAATGATAGAGAAAAATTCTCCTAATTTTTTTGTTTAGTTTTGCTTTTGAAAAGGAAGGTTATTCTGACTGATTTCTAGTCTGGTCAAACAAGCAGTGTGTGGATATTAAAGTTGGGGAGATCAAGTGATAGAGACGTTGATTGGCCTTTATTTTTTAGAGCAGCTTTTCCTTTCTGATAAGAATAAAAGGTGGTAGGATGTGTTGGGTAGAGAGCATCTAGGAAGTATAGATCTCCATCTGAGAAGGTCCCTCTCCTTCATTTCATTGTATAAACTGTCATGGTGGAAATCATTCTAAATCTGAACAATTAAACTATCCTACATGCTCTATATTGGCTTATTATCAGTTACATTATCTTCACTTGATTAAGATTATTGGGTTCCACTTTGTTCTCAGTGACACTTAAGCTATGTAGCCTAACATCACCTTTTTAATATTCTTAGATTTCTGGTCAGAAACTAGGCCACTCAGAGAGGTTTTCATCTTTTCTTCCTTTTGTTGATACAGTGGAGGCCTAGGCCTGCTCATCTACTGTGCTTGTGGAGAAAGAAATACTATTTTCTTTTTTTTTTTTTAATTATTTTTTTAAAGATTTATTTATTTATTTATTGGACAGAGAGAGAGATCACAAGTAGACAGAGAGGCAGGCAGAGAGAGAGGAAGCAGGCTCCCCGCTGAGCAGAGAGCCCGACGTGGGGCTCGAACCCAACACCCTGGGACTACAACCCGAGCCAAAGGCAGAGGCCTAACCGACTGAGCCACGCAAGTGCCCCTCTTTTTTTTTTTTTAATATGATTTACTTTTTTTTTTTTGTACGATTTTATTTATTTATTTATTTGTCAGAGAGAGAGAGAGACAGAACATGCACAAGCAGGCATAGGTGGAGAGAGAAGCAGGCTTCCTGCTGAGCAAGGAGCCTGATGCGGGACTCGATCCCAGGACTCTGGGATCATGACCTGAGTCAAAGGCAGCGGCTTAATCTACTGAGCCATCCAGGCGTCCCAAGAAATACTCTTTAAATCCCATGGCTTGGGGCATTTATACAGTGGCCATGTTGAAAGCTCTCATGTTCTGAATTTTGAAGAACATGGAAACCTAGAATGTGGAAATGCCCCTTCTGCCTTTCTCCTGATAACACTGTGCTCAGGACGGTGGCTGTGCCTTGCTTTCTTCCTTGGAAGGAGAGTCTCCATCTTTCACATTCCCACCTAGGGAAAATTCTAGTCTGTAGCTGCCTGGAAATTTGATGTTGCGAGTATCTTCACAATTGCTTTGGTTTTGCTAAAAACAGCAGCAT
The DNA here is from genome assembly GCF_964662115.1 of Mustela nivalis. Taxonomy (NCBI): domain Eukaryota; kingdom Metazoa; phylum Chordata; class Mammalia; order Carnivora; family Mustelidae; genus Mustela; species Mustela nivalis. The sequence continues at coordinate 42,925,053 of NC_139036.1, forward strand.
TTCAGCTTCCATCCATATGCACACATATTTCCTGATACTTTCATGGCTCATTCAGGGAAACAGAAAAAAATGGTTTCCACCAAATAACAGATTTATACATTATCACCATTATTTAATGTTTTTTCCTTTATTCCTTGTTTCAAAAACCATTTCCCCAGATGCTTTACTGGGGCAGTTAAGCTTTCTTTTCCTCTTGTTTCTTTCCTTTGTTTTCTTCCCTTATTGTTTTTGTGGGTATGTTGTCTCTTTTGGTGGTTTCTTTCTTTTCCGTCTTTATTTTCTGAACTTATCTCCTGGTTCCTCGTTCCCTGCATGCCACTAACTATTTTCATTAGATATTAATTGATTTGTGAATTCAGGCTGAATTGCATCATCAGCAGATGGCGGATCCAGACTTGCTGGAAGAGTCCTCGTCCCTCCTGGAGCCAAGTGAGATGGGAAGAGGCACACCTTTAAGACTTGGGTAAGTCGTGCTTCAACCCTCCATAACTCGGGGTCACATTCATTTTTGCTGTCAAAAGAGTAGTGAGGCTGGGCATTCACTTGTTTCCAGGATGTGTTCTCTTCTGAACTTCTTGAGACATGTTCCTATGTCACTTTGGATTCAGTTCCTGAGCTGTTCCATTGACCCTCTCCTGGTTTTGGGAAGAAGACTTTGGGAGCTCTTTTGACATAACATTGCATAGCTGTGTGTTTGTCATGTTTGCGCCTCTCCCCTCACTTCCCTTCTTTGTCTTAAAGCCTTCCAACCCATGGTGTGGAGTAGAGTTCCCCATCTGGCTCTTCTCCCCACAGCTTCGTGGCTGGTGTGATTAACCGGGAGCGCATCCCTACTTTTGAGCGCATGCTTTGGCGGGTGTGCCGGGGGAATGTGTTCCTGCGACAGGCTGAAATCGAGAACCCCTTGGAGGATCCTGTGACTGTAAGACAAGGAAATTGTGTCCCGTGGCGTAGGTCTAGTAAAAGGGAGCTCAGAACAGTAACCCTGCATGGTACCCCCTGAGTCTGACCCTCCCACAGAGGATCCCTTAAGTTTCCCCCTGCCCGGATCTACAAATAGGAAGTATTGCTCTTTTCCTCTTAACTTCCGCCCTCTATGTGCCATTGATGTGTACTGACAGATGCATGGACATTTCAAGCCTCACCTGTGTCAGTATTATTTGGACTATAAGTATATTCTCCCCTTATTTTAAACTTCAGCTTTATATACTTTGTTACTTATCAGAGGCTAAAAGAAAATTAATGAACTTTCTATGAAAATTCAGAGTGTGACATCTGAATTTCCAGTTCCAAGTTTCCAGTTCCAGTTCAATGTGTAAGGAGAGGAGAGAGTTCCTCCTCCACTATGACCTTTATAAGTTGATGAAAGTTTTACTTGGTAAGGTTTTTTTGTCTACTTATTTGTTGGGAGATTTAGAAACTTGGTTTAAAACTAATACATTGTGCAGGATCAGAGGATCTTCCCTACCTCGTGCTTTGCAAAGTAGGAATGGCTGACATCTTAGCATTTGACATAATGGGGCAGAGCTCTTAACATCAACATACACTAAGTATGGTGAATCCTGATTTCAAAGTTCCCAAGCAAGGAAGGTGAAATGTTCTGCAAAAAAATTTACTTTACTTTTGTATTGGTATTATTTGGAAGCCTGGGCTTTGTTTTCCTGTTGCAAGTTATCCTTTGGATTTTCTTAAGTGAGTATCCTTTGCTCCACAAAGAGAGGTTGGACTGTGAGACTTCTCAGAGTGAGTGGGTCATGCAGCTGAAATGGTCTGAGCACCTGAGGCTTTTATCCATTTATCCTCCTGAACAGGAGAGTGGTGACACTTAGGGTTCAGGGAACTCCCAGAGGAGCAGAGCTGGGCAGGCTCCCCGCAGGCTGTCCTCGCGTTGTGGAGACATTGCAGTCTGTAGTGACTCCTGATGTGGAGCTGTTCTCGGGAATATTCGGACAAGTTTCTGGGCAACAGAAACATTATTTTATCAACAAGTTGAGGAAAGGGGTCTGGATAGCTACAGCAGAGCGGCTACACAAGGCACATGCTCCAGTTTATTTTCCATCCTGGAGAACTTCGGGATTTAAGACTCTTTGCCTCATTTTCTTCACTCCTCATCTCCTTTTATCCTTTTAAAGTCTGTTTGTTATTTATTATAAGAACTCTGGGAATATGAGAAAATACAGGCAACCAGAGACAATACTGGTTAACACCCAGTTATGCTTAATTTTCTGACCTTGCTCTGCAGTCCTTGTGTCAGACTCCACGTGTGAACTTGGTATTTGGAATAGATGGCCCTCCTCCCTGGCCCTTAGATCAAACTTAGCATGAAGCATGAGATTCTATATCGCTATTCTCCCCAAACCCTCACTTCCTTATGGTTCCTCAGTCCCCTTTATCTGGGGACTTCTAAGCGTGGAACAAACAGGAATGGCTTCCTTTCCTCTCCTCGTCCTTACTCAGCCATTGTAAGGTCTGAGGTTGAATTAGTAAAAAGGGCTATATGGTGCTACAAGGAGAATCATCTTAGCATCTGTATTTCAGCTCATGGTTGAGTTTAAAAACAAATACAGAAGGGTTTTTTTGTGTGAATGGGAGACCACAGGGCAAATGTTTTAGTAACAGAGCTTAAACAGTGCAGGGTTGCCATATCCTTCAAGGACTCCTGTTGTTCCTGTAGCACCAAGTAGGGTATTTAAGAACTCTTCCAGGCCAGAAATCTGAATTCTTTGTTTTGGGTTTGGGGCCCAGGGTGACCACGTGCACAAGTCCGTATTCATCATCTTCTTCCAAGGCGATCAGCTGAAAAACAGAGTCAAGAAAATCTGCGAAGGGTAAGAGAGATGCGCCTCCCAGAGGGTGCAGCCAGGCTGCCTATTAAGCCATGGAATATAGAAGAGTGAAACAATAACCCTTTTAGTCTACTTTGACACAGTGCAAATATCTTTTAATTATATTAGGACTATTTTAAACAATTAAAAATGACCTAAGTTCGTTTTTAAAAGTACTGTCAAAACCACAATTTCCTTTCTTTGAAAAAATGTATTTAGGACTCATGGTTTACAAATGCTACATTGTGGGCGCCTGGGTGGCTCAGTGGGTTAAGCCGCTGCCTTCGGCTCAGGTCATGATCTCGGGGTGCTGGGATCGAGTCCCGCATCGGGCTCTCTGCTCAGCAGGGAGCCTGCTTCCCTTCCTCTCTCTCTGCCTGCCTCTCTGCCTACTTGTGATCTCTCTCTGTCAAATAAATAAATAAAATCTTAAAAAAAAAAAAAAAAAAAAAACAAATGCTACATTGTTTTAGGACAATGGGTTTGTGTACCCAGCAGTGTGTTGTAGGCACTGTGCCCTCATACTTTTCTGAAATTCTACCCATAGGATCTCTTTTTCTTGCCACTTTTTTCTAATAATTTACAATACGATTTGCACTACTGAGTTTTTATTTTTTTTAAATTTTTACTTTTTAAAGTTTTTATTTATTTATTTATTTATTTATTTTTAAGATTTTATTTATTTATTTGATAGAGAGAAATCACAAGTAGATGGAGAGGCAGACAGAGAGAGAGAGGGGAAGCAGGCTCCCCGCCGAGCAGAGAGCCCGATGTGGAACTCGACCCCAGGACCCTGAGATCATGACCTGAGCCGAAGGCAACGGCTCAACCCACTGAGCCACCCAGGTGCCCCAAGTTTTTATTTATTTTTTTGACAGAGATCACAAGTAGGCAGAGAGGCAGGCAGAGAGAGAGGAGGAAGCAGGCTCCCTGCTGAGCAGAGAGTCCGAAGCGGGGCTCGATCCCAGGACCCTAAGATCATGACCTGAGCTGAAGGCAGAGGCTTAACCCACTGAGCCACCCAGGCACCCCTCACTACTGACTTTTTAACACTTTAAGGGAATTCAATAGCTGCAGAAAATGTAAGGGTAGTTCAGATGTTCTTGCTCTGTCTATAGGACACTTAGAATTTATTAATGATCAGCGTGACAGTCTGAGCTAATCCTGTTTTAATCCTTCTAGTACACTGAGATTTCTTTCTGAGGTTATTTAAAATGGACACATTAAGAAACTTGGGTTTTCAGGGTGCCCGGGTAGCTCAGTGGGTTAAAGCCAATGCCTTCAGCTCAGGTCATGATCCCAGGATGCTGGGATCAAGCCCCACTTCGGTCTCTCTGCTCAGTGGAGAGCCTGTTTCCTCAACTCTTTGCCTGCCTCTCTGCCTACTTGTGATCTCTGTCAAATAAATAAATAAAACCTTAAAAAAAAGAAAAAGAAAGAAACTTGGTTTTTCATGGGGCTGTGTCTGTATGTTCCAGGTTCCGGGCCTCACTCTATCCCTGTCCTGAGACACCACAGGAGCGGAAGGAAATGGCTTCTGGAGTTAATACCAGGATTGATGATCTCCAAATGGTACCAGAGGGCTGGAGGGAATTTGTTTGTGTGTGAAATACCATAATCGAAGACCGTTCTCCTTCCTTGAAATACTAACAGTTTATGAGACAACTATAGCAGCCAGGATGCCAAAAACAGAAGTGTCCGTGGGTGACTTGTGCTGTTGGGCGCTGGGGAAAAGTTGCAGGGAATGATTGCTAAAAATAGCATGACAGTGTTAATCATCCTCAAACGTGACAGGAATGCTATACCTCTGAAATTGTTGTTGCTTTGAGTATTCAGTTTCCCCTCCTTATGAGTCTGAGGTATTTTTTATGAGGTAAAAAAAAGTATACTTAGATGAGAAAAAAGTATCAAGCAATACAGAAGTACACATAAAGTCAGTTCCTCCATCGTCTCTCACACTCTCTCTCCCTCCAGAGGTAGCAGCTCTTAACAGCTTGGTGTGTAACTCTGGTTACCTCAGATCTTAACCACATGGTCTAGCCAGAGAGGCCTACCATAAGTCTTGTACCCCAGAAGAGACTGACATCACCAGTGTGGTTTATACACTCCATGGTTATCATGAGGTCCTAAGGTTGGAGTCCTGATTGAGGCATCCATGGAGGGAAAGCATGGCCAGTTGGAGCTTTGTTCCCAGTTAAGGATGTGATGATTGTCCTCTTGAAGCATTAAAACGCACAGCAGTCCCTGCTCCCCCTTCTCTGTGATTTTGCCTTCTGAGATGTCAGTTACCCACAGTCGACTGCAGGTCTGAAACATGTTCCTCCCCCTGATGATGTCAGAAGGCTGGTAGCAGCCTATGCCATTATCCTCACTCCATCCCCTCACCTAGGCATTGTGTCCTCTCACATCCTCACCAGAAGGGTGAGTATGGTACAATAAGAAACTGAGAGAGAGAGACCACATTCGCATGACTTTTATTGTAACATATTGTTCTAATTATTCTGTTCTATTATTAATGCTGTTAATCTCTTACTGTGCGTAATTTTTTTAAATTAAACTTCGTCATAGGTATGTGTGTGTAGAACAAAATGTGCTATAAATAGTTAGATAGTATTAACGGTTTCAGGCACCCACTGGGGATCTTGGGTGGTGTCCCCTACAGATAGGGGCCCGCTGTACTTAATATCAAAGACAGTTCTTTCCAGCAGGGGCAGAATTGTCAGAGATATGTTCTAACTCCTATTTCAACTCCCTTTATCATCTTTCCCTCCAGCTCGCATGGTCTGTGACCCACCAACAACCTATTCCCATATCCTTTGAGATACACTTAACCTGTTTAACCAAGGGAAGACAGTTTTTTAGACTTTTAGGCCTGCTGGCCGGTGATAGGCCAGTTAGTACATTCTGGGTTCTAGAGCTATCTTATCCCCTCCTTGACTTATGCATAGGTTTTTTAAAAGGCACAGGCAATATGCAGAATTTGATCTTTGAAATACCCAGCTGTATGAACTGAAACTTTATTTTTTTTTTAAGATTTTATTTATTTATTTGAGAGAGAGAGTGAGAGAGAGAGCGTGAGAGGGGGGAGGGTTAGAGGGAGAAGAAGTCTCCCCGCTGATCAGGGAGCCCCATGTGGGACTGATTCCTGGGACTCCAAGATCATGCCTAAACCAAAGGAAGTCACCCAACCACTGAGCCACCCAGACACCCTGAACTGAAACTTTAAAAAGGAATAGAGAGTGGGGCACCTGGGTGGTGGTTAAAGCCTCTGCCTTCGGCTCAGATCATGATCTTAGGGTTCTGGGATTGAGTCCCGCATCGGGCTCTCTGCTCAGCAGGGAGCCTGCTTCCTCCTCTCTCTCTCTCTGCCTACTTGTGATCTCTGTCTGTCAAATAAATAAATAAAAATCTTAAAAAAAAAAAAAAAGGGAATTGAGGGGTGCCTGGCTTATCAGTCAGTAGAGCATGCAACTCTTGATCTTGGGACTGTGAGTTGGAGCCCCGTGTTGGGTATGGAGATTACTTAAAAATAGAATCTTAAAAAAAAAAAAAAAAAAAAAGTGGGTGTGGGGGATGGGGAAAGAGAAAAGCAGATAGGGCAATGCTTACAAGTTTATCCAGCATCCTTCCTGTAGTTTGAATAGTACTTGTAAAATTGTCAGCAGTCAGAAGGTGTGAAAATAACTTTGTTCCTTCTCAAGTGATACAAGAGTTTCTCTAGCATGTGTGTTTTTTTATGGAAGTCACTACCTATTACCCTTCAGAAAGTAGTTACTATTTCTTTCTGAATTGACTTGATGAACCAGGTATGATGGAGCCCTGTGCATTTTTTTTTAAAGATTTTATTTATTTATTTGACAGATTATAAGCAGGCAGAGAGGCAGGCAGAGAGAGAGAGAGAGGAAGAAGCAGGCTTTCCGCTGAGCACAGAGCCTGATGTGGGGCTCGATCCCAGGACTCTGGGATCGTGACCTGAGCCAAAAGGAGAGGCGTTAACCCATTGAGCGACCCAGGCACCCCAGCCTTGTGCATTTTAAAGAAATGTGGAGATTTAAGGTCAATTTTCATGCAGAAGTGTGAGTGGCAGGTTGCTTACCCTTTGGCTTAGCCCCTCTCTTGCTTTTGAAATTGTAAATGGTGATAAATAAGGCAGTAGAATGTTAAGTACCCCTGCTCCTGAGGGCAATGTGTACTGGTTTCCAAAGGATCACCACTGAAACGTCTTTTTTCCCCCAAGAAGCCTGACAGAAAGATAAAGACTTATCTGCCCCACGATAACAGTGGTATGTGGCAGTCTAAATATCTTATAAGGGTTTGAGTCCTTCTGACCCCGCAGTGTCTCCTGTCCCTTGTTCCCTGGCATGGAGTCTCTCTTGGCATAGGCGGGCAGCGGCATTCAGCCCTGCCTCTTTCCCATCATTCCCCGGTGCTGGCTTATGTTCAGCGCATTCTGCAGCTTACTGTTTTTAATAGTGGATTTTGTCCAGTCCCAGCCCTATAATGCTGACGTCTTTGAGTCTGAGTTACAGACTCTACATGGAAAGTCATTGCTCTTTAATGATCAGATAAGCTGTGGAGTTGGGGGGAAGATAAATATAGAGGAACTAAAAACTATCTCTTCAGGTTTCTTTTTATCTTGAAGCTGAGTGAAAATGAATATTAGTAACTAAAATTCTAATTCCCTATAATCCTCCCCGAAAAAAGGCCATTCTCGTCAGAAGAAGAATAAATCCCTAGCAATTCTTCTCAGAAAGCTGTGCCTCTTGGCCATTTATATGCTGAGACCTAAGCCTGGTGTAGAAGGATCTCTCCTTGCTGCTTTCTCTCCCATAAGGTTCTCAATCAAACAGAGGATCACCGCCAGAGGGTCCTGCAGGCAGCTGCTAAGAACATCCGAGTCTGGTTCATCAAAGTGCGGAAGATGAAGGCCATTTACCACACCCTGAACCTGTGCAACATCGACGTGACCCAGAAGTGTCTGATCGCAGAGGTCTGGTGCCCCGTTACCGACCTCGACTCCATCCAGTTCGCGCTCAGAAGGGGCACGGTGAGTCCCCCACAGCTGGCAGTGCAGCTGGGAGGAGCAGTTCTCATCCATACTAACATTAATTGATGACATTTTATGGCATTTCTACTTTCAGAGTTCTTAGACTCATCTTGTACTCCTCTTGCCTCCTAACAATACATTTCGTATAACCTTGTTTTCCAGACGTGGAAACTGCAGTTCAAAAAAATGAAATGACTGGGCTCTTGGGTGGCTCAGTCCTCAGTCGGCTGAGTGTCTGACTTGATTTCAGCTCAAGTCATGATGATCTCAGGGCTGTGAGATCCAGCCCCACATCGGGCTCCGTGCTGAGTGTGGAGTCTACTTGGGATTCTCTCTCTCCTCCTCCTCTAGTCATATACACACACATACACACTCTCTCACTCTCAAAATTATTATATAAATATTAAAATATTTTTTTAAAAAAGATGAAATGACTTGGGTATATACTCATGCTTCTTCAGAATAGCTCCTGACCAGAATGTTAGTTTCTTTATCCATTCTCTTTGTTCCTCAGACTGGTTCCTTTTTTTTTTTTTTTTTTTTTTTTTTTTTAAGATTCTATTTTCTTGAGAGAGAGGGAAGGCAGAGCACAAGGTAGGAAGGGGCAGAGGAAGAGGGAGAAGCAGACCCCACTGAGCAGGGAGCCCAGTACAGGGTCGTTGATCCCAGGACTCTGAGATCATGACCTGAGCCAAAGACAGCCACTTAACCAACTGAGCCACCCAGGCTCTCCCATCAGACTGCTCCGAGAAATAACCCTGGCAGTCCTGTCTAGTAGTTAGAGTTCAAGAAGATAACACTGCTTTCTCCATAAAAGGGCAGAACAATAATACTCTTAATGCTGCTTTCTCCATAAAAGGACAGAACAACGATACTCTTAGAAAGGCACATGAGAATGTCTCCAGACAAGGAAGTTCCATGTTTTCTTTGGTTGCACATTTTAGAATTGAATTTTCTCACATAAGGATATTCCTTGTAACACTTAATTTAAATCTTTCACTGTAGATTTTATACCTAGATCATATTTCTCTAAAGACTGGGCAAGATCGACATAAACATAACGTAAAAAGCACCTATTTTATATGTGTAGTTTGATGAGTTTTGATAAATACATATGATCTAATTTTGATATATGTGTTTACTATTTCTCAGGAACACAGTGGTTCCACTGTGCCCTCTATTCTGAACAGGATGCAAACAAATCAGACACCCCCAACCTATAACAAAACAAACAAGTTCACATATGGCTTTCAGAACATAGTTGATGCTTATGGAATTGGAACTTACCGAGAGATAAATCCAGGTAAAAAAGCTTGAATCTTCTCCCTCTAGAGGTTTTATTTGTTTGTTTGTTTGTTTCTTCTAATGCCTCTCTTCAAATGTTCCTGAGTAACTGGCATAAAACTAACGATGTAGTCAAGACCTCAGCCCTGACGGAATTCCTGTAAGGAGGTGCCCATTTTGACACAGGGAGGGAAGTTTATTACTGGGCGGCTCTCCTTTGAGACATGGTTTTATAGGAGTGAGCTCAGGGGATTGGATTCTTTTGTGTGCCCTCACAACTATGAAACACCTGACTTTCTCTAGCATACCATTTGTAGGAAGTGCTTTAAGCAAAAAGTTTGTTCGGAGATTTCTGATATTTTTAAATGGCTTCCCTATTCCAGGTTAGAGAAAACATAGCAATTATCTACCATTTTAGACACAAAACAGATTTCACAAAGCAAAAACAGAGTAATATATTAAGTCACAAGTCTGAAAGTTTGTTTTTAGCTAAAGTCTGCGGGACTGGCTTTTCTCTGGGCTCTGGGCTTCCTCCCACTTACCTGGGAACTTTATTCAGCTGAGAAATGGTTGCTGCACAAGAGAAGAAAGCTTGCCTGTCAAAGGAGCAGCGTTCTGGGCTTAGAGAAAGGGAATCAAAGAACAAACCACACTGTTGCCAGGGCTAGGGACAGAACTTTCACTTCCTGTGTTCTTTGTTTAAAATGCTAATGGTCACCCGGATCCCATCAGAGCTGCTTTGTGAGGACGTGGGGATCCTGTCATGGAAGATTTTCTCTGGGAGTCCGTCTGACCAACAGCTAGAGAATAAGTCCCCTTATACTGATCTTAGTGTATGAGGAAGAATGTGATCTGCTGCTGATGGTCACGGTTTCCTGTACTTTGCTTTTTCCCTCTGGTTTCTTTATAGCTCCATATACCATCATCACTTTCCCTTTCCTGTTTGCTGTGATGTTTGGGGACTTTGGCCATGGTATTTTGATGACCCTTTTTGCTGTATGGATGGTATTGAGGGAGAGCCGGATCCTCTCTCAGAAGAATGAGAATGAGGTAATGTTTGCTCCATCTGCGTTGGACTGAAACTTTGTCATCTCTCAAACATTCATTATAAAATTATGATCTGGGAGTCTTTTATCCATGCATTTACAGAGAAGTTACAGAGGCCGTTGCAGGAGTAGAGAAGTTATATTCATTTTAACTCTAAAGTGGTCATGTGTTGTGAAAGTAATTTCTTGTTAGCACTGTATTTGGCTTTTACTCTAAGCTCTCTGACCCAAGGTGGGTGGGGTAGATTAGTGTGAGAAGAAGGGTCATATATTCTCTGTAACATTGTCACAACATGAGCCATGAGGAGTACGTTTCATTGATGTCTTTCTTCTGGTTCCCAGATGTTTAGCACCGTGTTCAGCGGCCGGTACATTATCCTGTTGATGGGCGTGTTTTCCATCTACACTGGCCTCATCTACAATGATTGCTTTTCCAAGTCTCTTAATATCTTCGGGTCATCCTGGAGCGTACGGCCAATGTTCACTTTATATAATTGGACGTAAGTTGCAAAGAAGCTAAAAGTCAAAGTTCATTCCGTTTCTGTTCAGCTCTGATTGTCCAGACAAGAGGTAAACTTATACCTCTTGAAGAGGTGGCTGACAGTGTCTCTGTTTAGGAAGAATCCAGTGTCCCCTCTTATTTATGCCCCAGCCAAGCAAATGTTTGTGATTCCTTCAACACTATCAAGAAACTGAGTGCCTGGGGTGCCTGGGTGGCCCAGTCAGTTAAACACCTGACTGTTGAAATCAGCTCAGGTCTTGATCTTGGAGTTGTGAATTCAAGCCCTATATTGGGCTCCACGCTGGGTGTGGAGCCTACTTATGCTTAGCCAACTGAGCCACCCAGGCAGCCCTAAGTGTGGAGCCTATTTAAAAAAAAAAAAAGAAGAAGAAGAAGAAGAAAAAGAAACCGAGACTATAAATTTAGGCACATTGTTTCGTCTTGTAAATTAAAAGCAGAGTCCCCAAATTCCTTACTTAATTGTGTAGGTGTGTTTGTTTGTGGTCTTGTTATTTCTGCTCCCTTCTTATTCTCAGATGCTAGTCTCTCCTCTTTTATTGAAGAGAGAGGACAGCTGAAGTAGTTTCTTTTAGGATCAGTTTTGGACCCCAGCAGTTTTCCTCTCTTGATAAAAATAAATGGAACTTTTCTCCTGACGTGGTAGGGAGGAGACACTTCGGGGGAACCCTGTTCTGCAGTTGAACCCATCCGTCCCTGGAGTTTTTGGTGGACCATACCCTTTTGGCATCGATCCAGTAAGAACACTTCTTTCCTTTTGTCTAATACCACATTTAAAAAAAAGATTTATTGGTTTATTTACGTACTTACTTAAGAGAGAGTGAGAGAGAGTGTGCATGTGTGTCGGGGAAGGGCAGAGGGGCAGGAAGAGGAAGAGGGAAAGCATCCCAAGCTGAGTCCTTGCTGAGCACAGAGCCCGTTTCAGGGCTTGGTCCCATGACGCTGAGATCATGACCGGAGCCGAAACCAAGAGTCAGACGCCCAACCAACTGAGCCACCAAGGTGCCCCTAACACCAGAGTTTTAAACTGTAACCTGGAAGTGAGAGAATTAAATTGAAGATAGTTAACTTGGTTTTCAGCTGAAGTATTTTTGGAAAGCCTTTGTGGAGGGGTCTAGAGTACTTCCAAACCATGCCTTAGGGAGCCAAATAATTTTTTCTGTACTATTTATTTCTGAGGTGTGTGATAATTTTGACCCTGGGAAGACTGACTTTTAAGACTCCTTCCCAGTTTATTTCTGTTTAACTTAGTTTGGCTTTTATTTTTAGCAGATGTTTTAACAAAGCAGAAGCAGTTCTTTCTATGGATTTTTAGATTTCCATTTTTATCCTTACATACTTACAGAAACTTTTCCCAGAATTAACAAAAACAAAAACTTAGGCAAATAAAGTGTGATCAAATCTTTTGTATTGTCTGTTTAAAAGGGGATGGAGGAGGGCGCCTGGGTGGCTCAATGGGTTAAAGCCTCTGCCTTCAGCTCAGGTCATGATCTCACGGTCCTGGGATCGAGCCCCGCATCGGGCTCTCTGCTCAGCGGGGAGCCTGCTTCCCCCTCTCTCTCTGCCTGCCTCTCTGCCTACTTGGGATCTCTGTCTGTCATACAAATAAATAAAATATTTTTTTAAAAAAGGGGATGGAGGGAGGAATTTAAGAATGAGCATTAGACAAAAAGGAGCACAGAATTCCAGAGGAAAAACAGATCGTTATGGGACAGAAAGATCAAGGTTTCTTTAAAAAATGGGCATTAATTTGGCCTTTAAAAAATATTTCGGGGGCGCCTGGGCGTCTCAGTTGGTTAAGCGTCTGCATTCAACTCAGGTCAGAATCCCAGGGTCCTGGGATCAAGTCCCACATTAGGCTCCCTGCGTGGTCGGGAGCCTGTTTCTCCCTCTGCCTCTCTCTCTCTCTTTTTCTATCTCTCATGAATAAATAAAGAAAATGTTAAAAATTTCAGACTGTTACAGGTGAGAGAGAAGTATGTGCAAAAGCATAGAAGTGAGGAGTTACACAGTTACTCATTTTGATTATTATAAAAGCAAATGTTACTGAAATGGTCTCTGTGGGCCAATCTCTGTCCTCTGCCCTGAAATATTTCTAGCAGGAAAGTAAGTACTGCTCTCCCTGTCATACAGATAAGGAGACAGAGGCTTGAAGAGGTTGAATAACATTTCACATAACAAATGTTTACTGAATCCCATTGTGTCTAGGCATAGTGCTTGCTGGGGGAAACACATAATTGCAGTTGTAGCCCCTGCCCTCAAGTAGCTTAGTCTAATAATAATACTAGGTAACATTCTATAGTGTTCTGTAGTTAACAGAAAGTTTTTTGGTTTGGTTTGGTTTTGTTGTTGTCTTGCATACATCTCATTTGATGCTTAAGGGTAGGTTTTGAGTTTGAAGAGCCTGTTGGACGTGCAGGTATACATGTCCATCAGGCCGTTGGAGCTATAGAACTGAATCTTAGGGTACACTGGGTCTGAGAGAGAATCAGCCACAAGTTTTCAGGTTAGAAGTCGCCGAGCGTGAGCGCCTCACAAGGACCCCGGTTCAGGAAACATGATGCCAGGCTAGCCGATGGAAGACCTGGCTCCTCATGTTCCTGAGTCTGCTCTTCATCCTGAAAAAGACAGTGGGGGTGTGGGGTAGGTTTGGGCACAGGGAAGTGCCTGCATTGGAGGCGTTGGTTCAGGAAACATAATCTGATGGTCAAGTGGAGGCAGAACTGTGGAAAATATTGCAGATGTCCAGGCCCAGGTGACAAAGCTTAAGGCAACTGATATTTAAAAATAGATGGAACTCCCCCAGAAGACAGACTGGAAGAACAGGTGAATGACACGCTATGGATCCCACAGGATGGCAAAACTCCAGCACCAGGGGAAGAGACTGTTTTGAGCTCGAGCTCCAGGTGTTTCCTCACAACTCGTTTGTCCTTCAGACTAACATTTTACATTTCTTTTTTTTTTTTTCCTTTGTTTCTTTCTCTCTCTCTCTTTCTCTGTTTTCTTTTCCTTTTTCCTGTTTCAAATAGATTCTTATTTTCCCAATAAAATTTAAAAAAATAAAAATAGATGGAAAGACAGCACCATGGGGATATGATCAGGAAAACAATGACCGTGGGAACATCTACAAAATAAATGTCCCAGCTTCTTCAAATATTTTGTAAGAAAAAAAAAAGGAGAGTAGAGGGAGAATTTATAGATTAGATATTTAAGAGCTGTGTCAGTGTAGAGACCTAATCTGGACTCTACTTTGAATAAATGAATTTCTTTTTCTTTTAATTGAAGCATAGGGTGCCTGGGTGACTCAGTCAGTTAAGCATTTGCCTTCATTTGGCTCAGGTCATGATCCAAAGAGTCCTGGGATTAACCCCTGCTGAGCAGGGAGCCTCCTTGTCCCTCTCCCTCTGCCTCTGCTTCTCTCCCTAACTTGTGCTATCCTTCTCTCTCTCTCTCTCTCAAATAAATAAAATCTTTTTAAAAATAAATAAATAAAAAATTGGGGCACAATCAAAGAATTTTTTTTTTTAAGATTTTATTTATTTATCAGAGGGGGCGGAGAGCGAGCACAGGCAGACAGAATGGCAGGCAGAGGCAGAGGGAGAAGCAGGCTCCCTGCTGAGCAAGGAGCCCGATGTGGGACTCAATCCCAGGACGCTGGGATCATGACCTGAGCCGAAGGCAGCTGCTTAAGCAACTGAGCCACCTAGGCGTCCCTCAAAGAATTTTAAATACTGACTGTATGTTTCATGATATTAAAGAGTCATTGTTAATGCTTTTGGGAGTGATAACAGTATTGTGGTCATGTTTTAAAATTAGTCCTTACCTAAAAAAGGTAGGGTGTGGTGCCTGGGTGGCTCAGGCAGTTAACCATCTGATCTTGATTTCAGCTCAGATCATGACCTCAGGGTCATGAGATCGGGCCCCATGTCCATCCTGGGTGTGGAGCCTGCTTAAGATTCTCTCTTGGGGTGCATGGGTGGTTCAGTGGGTTAAGCCTCTGCCTTCACTTCAGGTCATGATCTCAGGGTCCTGGGATTGAGCCATGCATTGGGATCCCTGCTGAGCAAGGAGCCTGCTTCACCCTCTCTCTCTGTCTGCCTCTCTGCCTCCTTGTGATCTCTCTCTCTCTGTCAAATAAATAAATAAAAATATTAAAAAAAAAAAAAAAGATTATCTCTGTTGGGTACCTGGGTGGCTCAGTCAGTTAAGCATCTGCCTTTGGCTCAGGTTGTGATCCTGGGGTCCTAGGATCAAGTCCTACATCCTCAGCAGGGAGTCTGCTTCTTCCTCTGCCTCTGCCCTTCCACCTGCTTGTATGCTCTCACTCTCTCTCTCTCTCAAATAAATAAAGTCTTAAAAAAAAAAAAAAACTCTCTCTCTCTCTTTCAGCCCTTCTCCCCACCTCTCCTCCTTTTCCCCAGCAGGCGGGCTCTCTCTTTCTTAAAACAAACAAAAAAGTCAAATATTTACTGGTAAAATGATATGATACCTGGACTTTGCTTCCAAATAATATGGAGGTGGAAAGTAGATTGTCTGTATGATAAAAGAAGATTGACCTTGAGTCAATAGGTAATTGTGCATCTGGGTCATAGGTAAATGTGAGTTTGTTATACTGTCTTCTCTACTTAAGTCTGTGTTTAGGATTTTCTATAACTAAAAAAAAAAAGCCAGGCACCTGGCTCACTCAGCTGGTGGAGTATGCAACTTTTGATCTCAGGGTCATGAGTTCTAGCCCCACATTGGGAGTAGAGCTTACTTTTTTTTTTTTTTTTTGTAGAGCTTACTTTTAAAGAAAAAGAAATAGGTGAATAATATCCTATTCACGAACTCTGTAATGCCTTTTTGTTTCCTTGTGTTGTGACAGATCTGGAACATTGCTACCAATAAATTGACCTTTCTCAACTCCTTTAAAATGAAAACGTCTGTTATCCTCGGCATCACCCACATGATGTTTGGAGTCACCTTGAGCCTCTTCAACCATACGTGAGTTGCTGTATTTATGTCACAAGAACACGCATAGCTTAGATAATGCTTTTGCATAAAGATATAATGGCTTATTTGGGGAGGAATTAGTAACTCAGAACCCCATTCTGTGTTAAAGAAGTGCTTTTATAAAAATTGCATATTCTTTTTTTGTGTTTTAAAGATTTTGTTTATTTATTTGACACATAGAGAGATCAGAAGGAGGCAGAGAGGCAGGTAGAGAGAGAAGGGGGAAGCAGGCTCCCTGCTGAGCAGAGAGCCCAGTGTGGGGCTCAATCCCAGGATCCTGAGATCATGACCTGAGTTGAAGGCGGAGGCTTAACCCACTGAGCCACCCAGGTGCCCCCTAAAAATCTCATATTCTTAAATGAGGCGTAATATTAGTTCCTTAACAATTCATAACTGCAGTGAAGATCTTTGAAAAACCTTATGTCATTTTCATCAAAATGAGTGAGTTACCTTTTTTCTTTTATAGGTAACTCATTTAAAATTATGAACTGTGGTCCCAGAATGTACTATATTTTCTAGTCTCTTTCTCATGGGAAAAGATTACTGGGGTTGGTACCAGGATGTTCAAGGTCCAAAAGTTTGGAAGTCACGGTTAATCCTTCTTGTTTCTGTTGGCCTCCTGTGCTTCTGGCTGTTGCTTCTTTAAGTGATAAGGACAGAATTGAGGGAGCTGTAGGTAGGAAATCTACTAAGTACTCCATTTCGTGTAGGGGTGACCCTGGGTCTCTTCACCTTTAAAGTAAGCTCTGTGCCCAGTGTGGGACCCAAATACACAACCCTGAGACCAAGAGGCCCATGCTCCACTGACCGAGCCAGCCAGGCACCCCTCTGGGTCCGTTGACCTTTAACATTTTTTTTCTCTCTTCCTTTCTAGCTATTTCAAGAAGCCCCTGAATATCTACTTTGGATTTATTCCTGAAATAATCTTCATGACCTCTTTGTTCGGCTACTTGGTTATCCTCATATTTTACAAGTGGACAGCCTATAATGCTAATACATCCGAGAAAGCACCGAGCCTTCTGATCCATTTCATAAACATGTTTCTCTTCTCCTACGGGGACTCTAGTAATTCGATGCTGTATTCTGGACAGGTGCGTCAACCCAGAGGTGGACTGTCTTAGGTGGTTACCCTAGGTCAGGAAGCCAGATACTTCTGTGACTCTGGCAAAGCCTTTAAAAATCTCTTTCTGTGGTTTTAGTTTTCAGACCATATATCCAGACTTAAATTCAGCCCATCCTCTTTAGCTTCGGAGGACCTATTATAATTCCTGTATCCACAAAGAGCAGAATTTATAATTCTCATCCTATGAGACAATTCCTGGGCTTTGCCACAACATCATCTAATTATTTTGAGAAGCTAGATAGTGTTACTGTTAGATCAGTAAGAAAGTACTGTTTAGGGGATATTTGTGCTGGAGTTGGAAACTGCATGTTTGATTAATGTGATGTGCCTTGTCCTTACTTTGTAGAAAGGAATTCAGTGTTTCCTGGTAGTGGTTGCACTACTGTGTGTGCCTTGGATGCTACTGTTTAAACCACTGGTCCTTCGCCATCAATATTTGAGGAAGAAGCATTTGGTGGGTGTATTTTTATTGCTGAAAGTTACTAGATTTTTCCCCCCTTGAGATCAAGGCAATTCCTCATCAGATATAATGAATTGTGCATAAGTCTATATGATCTTAAAATGCACCTGTGTCCTATCCCAGCATGAGCACTGGACCTGCTGAAATTTAAAAACCAAAAAACCACATGTATTTGCTGTTCGCACATCTGGATTCAGCTTTGTGTAGCTCAGGTAGAGAAAACAAGTCATAGGTCTTTACCTTTCCTGGCCATGCTTTGCTCATGCTGTGCTCAGCACAGTCCAGGTCTGGGCCTGCCTGGATGCAGCGTCAGCCAGATCAGGGCTGCAAGAGCTGCAGGGAGGTGAATCCACTCCTGTGGTTTGCCTGGGCAACCACAGGGCTGACGCTGAGACATTTTCTTTTAAAATGACACCATGATACTTTCACCAACCAAGACACCCGGAAAAAACATTTGGTTTAAAGAACACTGATTTTTTTTTTTTTTCCTTTTTAGAAAGGAGCACATACACTTGTATTTACTTAATGTATGTGTGCTTATGAATTCTACACACACACACTTAAGTTGCCAGATTTTCATTTCTGCCTATGCAATAATGCTTACTTATTACACTGCCTAGTAAAGCCCGAAAGATCTTATTGCATGACTCTCAAAAGGCTGTTAGGTTATTATTCCTGTTGGAGAGCAGCTGAGTTACAAGACCCTCCTTCTCCCTTTTCTGACCATCTTCATCCTTCCATGTACCCTCCATTCGTCTCCCCCCTCACTCCCTCCCTCTTTTTTTTCTTTCCCCCTTCCTCTTCTCTTCCATTCACTATCAGGAAGGGCAGCCTGTGGAGGCCCCAGTCAGCCCAACCCCGAGCCAGCAGGGACTAGAGGCAGCAGCGGCTGCAACAGTGAGTGAATTAAAACTGACAAACCATCACATTTTGTGTAAAGAGGTGGCAAACAGTGCAGCAGAATTCTTTTCAGTTACGTTGAGAGCATGGGACATGTGTGCTCTTGGGAAGTACGTCCTTGTTACTCATTGAGATGACAGAAAAGATATCCACCTCTTATGAATAGATTCTAATATCATCTTTACCATTGGTCTCCTAAGTTAAGTTTCTATTAAAATCTGTAAGTACAGTCCTATCTATGGAAGCAAAGTGACTGTTGTGCCCTCTCAGAATCCCGTCATCTTAATCCAAGAGGCAGCTCTTGGACTTATCCACTTTCATGTCTGTCTTTTGTAACCATGTATTAGATGATTTTTCAGCATGGAGCAAGAACATTCCTGTGATTCTTGAAGTAATTCCCCTGCTCTTTAAACTTCTGGTTTGGAGGGATGCATGGGCATTTGGTCCATTTTAGCTATGACTCTCTCTCCTGCCAGTGGGACCTTATACATGTCTGCTCTTTTGTGAGAGACTCAGAAGCCCTCCTGTCCTCCACTGCTCCAGAGACCTCCAGTCTGCGTGGGTCTCTGTGCTCCTCTGCATCTGATGCAGTAAGCAAAGTCATCTGTCTGGATCTTTCCTTCTTTAAATATCAACTCATAATTCAGCAACAGCACTTCAAATTAAAATGAAACATTTCAATATTTGTCCTTAACGATATCTCTTAACAAAACTCTTTTAATGTGCTGAGACCAACTTAGCCCAGTCAATTCCAGGTAATTGGTGAGATTTTTAAAATACCACCAGCAGTGATCACACATGTTGCTGGTGTGATCTAGTGACAGAAAGAAAATGAAATATTTAGATGGAGAACTATTTCCTTCATTAGGTGTTTCTGATCATTTTAAACTTAGATACCTGCCATAATCATCCTTCTAGAACGAGTCTAAAAGGGCTGACATTTTGGATCAGAAGATCATTTAATGTTGCTGCTTGAAATTATGTTCAAAGAGAGACTTACTCTCTCCTTTCCTATGAGAAATTTTTTTTAAAAGCCCACAAAGCACATACTATCCGTTTATCAACATTCTTTCCCAATGCTCTTCTTTTTGCTAGTCTTAGCATATTTAAGATGTGCTTCTAAGGCATCCGTCTTGATGCTCTTAACTCTGGTATCCCCTTTCTGTGACACTCTCCAAACTAAATGTCCCCAGTCTGGAAAGCTGCATATTCATGGGGTCTTCTTCACCTCCCTAATTCTTTAGCAAAATATCTGGCTCTAGAGAGCAGCCTGAAGGCATCATTTCGGTCATTTTACAACAAGGACCCTAAGGGCTGAGGATATGATCACTGATCTGTGTTTCTTCTGTTCTGTGTCCTTTGGTTGTCTGTAAGCGATGTGTTACAGTTTGCTTTTTTCTTTTTTTTGCTGATGTATATGTCTCATCCCCTCTTCCTAGAACTCTCATGTCCTGTGTCCTGAAGGGACACTTGGTGGTGTCTGCCTGGGGAGATGGTTTACCTGTCTGCCCCTCACTCTGTCTGCTGGTTGGGGAAAGCTTCAGAAATGACCTTCTGTTTTGGGAGCCTGAAAGCCTAAAGGCTGCCTGGACCCTGTAACCCTTGTCAGGGTACTCTGGGGTCCTCTCCTGTCCGCAGTCCACCTGCTGAGGGTTGTTGGGTATAAGGTGTGTGACCTGGAGGTGCCCAGGGTATTAGGTCTTCCTGAATCCGACTACACATCAGAATCACCTGGTAAACTTTAAATTTGTTTGTTTCTTAGGGTATTAAAACAAAAGAAGTAATAAAGATGGTTCCTGATTCCATGACCTAGACAATCCCCTATTGACATTAAAAAGTAAAATTAGGGGGCACCTCGGTGGCTCAGTAGGTTAAGCGTCTGGCTCTTGATCTCAGCTCAGGTCTTAATCTCAGGGTTTTGAGTTCAAGCCCCACGTTGGGGCTACTAAAGCCCGACTAAAACCAAAACACTAAAAAGTAAAATTAAAGCAATAGTTTAGAGAATGCAAATAGTACAGAAAAAGAAAGTCCCTCTCTTCCCAGACCCCTTCTGCTCAAAGGCAGGGGAGTTTTTGCTTCCAAATTTTTTCTGCATATTTCTATTATTCATTAATATAAATCTGTATATATGTTTGTACATGTATATATGTATGTGTTTAAAATGTACTAGGAATTGTGTTTTAAACTGTGGCACTCTTCTGCCACAGTTTTAGGTTTAAAAATTTTTAGTGTGTCCTGGGAGATCGTTTCACTCTTTTATAGTTGTCTCGTATTCCATAGAACATTCTGTTGGATATGCTAAAATTGTGTAATCACTCTCTTGTTGATGGATATGTTGGTTGTTCCCAATTCTTTGCTATTACAAATAAGAATGCAGGGAACGTCGTTGTCTGTGTACCTTGATCAAATTTCATAAACACAGATGTTCCCAGCAGCAGGACTGCTGAGTCTCAAAGGGTACTTGCATTTTTGTGTGTGTGTGCTTACATTTTCAATTTTGACAGACAGTAAAAATAATTATACAGTTTGCACTTGGGGGATGTTTTTTTAAACATAGATTTCCTAGGCCCCATTCCAGACCTACTAAACGTACGATTTCTGGAGGTAGCATTTGAGAATCTCTAATATCAAGGTGATTCTGATGCAGCTGGCTCTCTGACCAGCACGGGAGAACCCGTGCTACAAGTAGAGAGAGACTTTGCCCAGACACTGAGTTCTAGTAGTCCATAAGCTGTGGTAAAAAGTGCACACCAGAAGGTAGAGCCCTGAGTGGGGACCCCAGGGCAGTTGGCACATCGTGCTGCTGCCCAGAAGGCCATTTTGCTGGAGAGCAGTTTTTAAACTCTTGCCTCCTTTGGGCTCTCTCATCAGAAACCATAAGCATTGGGTCTAAGGACTGGTTCTTTAGCTCCTATTCCCTCTGGTAGGTTAGCTCTCATTGCTGTTTGTCTGATTTCACTCCAGTTCTGCCTGGTTTTTGCACTCAAAGAGGCCTTTTGCCTCAGCAAACCCAAGCTTTTCAAGTCAGGTTGACTTAGAAATTCTGGTTCTGGGGAGCCCACTGAACACAGTGACTGGGAAACGGGTAGAGGCAAACACCCAGTCTGCAACTGCCACATGCCTCCAAGATTGTTGGAACATTCCAGAGTCTTCCACTGAAGGAAAGGAGCCTTTTCCTTGTTCTTTTTTCTTTCTTTCTTTCTTTCTTTCTTTTTTTTTTTTAACTCCATATTCTCTATCCACGAGCTGGTGTACATTAAGCTTTTGTCCCTTCCCTGATCCTAGGAAGTCCTTTGTTCCTGGGCAGAGACCCGGTCCGCTTCTGGGGGAGGTTGCTGGAACTCTTGGGTTCCAGTTGAAAGCTTATCCAACCAGGTTATAATCACCTTGTCATTTGGCTCCCCTCCCTCCTAGAAAGTCTGGTCTTTAGTTCTAGAAAAACTTAGACCCCTGACAACTTTATAGATAGAGCTACAGTCGTTATAAGAGTCTGCTCATAGGAAGCTTTTCCTTCTAGCAGGCCTCTCAGCTGGCCTTGACCGAGGCCAGGTTAGTGCATCCGGAAGCGGCAGGCAGAACTGATCAGAGTGAGGTGGTAAATGCAGCTGCGGCTGGGGCTGGGGCTGGGCCGGTGGTGGTTGGGGCGGGGACAGTGGTTTGTTTTTAGTTCAGCTGTTGGATCAGCGGGTTTTGATTTTGTTGCTAGAATATATGCTTTTCTGAGGTTTGTATGTACTAACCATCGCCCTTCCCCACCTCACAGAATGTCACATTAAAGCCCAGGCAAATTCTACTCTTTCTGTTCATCTGTGTAGGGAACTCTCAACTTTGGTGGGATCAGGGTGGGCAACGGACCGACAGAGGAGGATGCTGAGATTATTCAGCATGACCAGCTCTCCACCCACTCAGAGGACGCAGAAGAGGTAAGATCCAGTGGCGTGGGCTTCCTCTCCTTCTCCTGGGGGTCAGCCCTCGTCTTATGTGCAGAAGTGGCCTCCCTCTGGTCTTCTTGAAAAATGAAAATGCTCATATTAGTGATCAACCTGCCTTCCAGCCCTCTTCAGGCAGCACAGCTTTTTCCAGCGGGCCTACTGCGAGCTCCGGGTGGCCCCTCCAGTACCCGCAGCAGTTGTGGTTGCTTGTCCGAGCTCACTGAATTCTGAGTTGCCCGCAGTACTCTGCATGCCAATCTCAGTGACTAACTATGCTCCTGGGGACCAAGGGCAGAGGAGACCCAGGCTTCCCCACTCTTGTTACCAGAAACACAGCCCCCTTAGGGCAGCTTCTTCTTCCCTTTCCCCTTCCAGGAATGGTTCCAGTTGGAACAGTAACCACGGGTATTTTTCAAGTCTTGTCCCACTAATGGGCTCTTTTTTTTTCCCCCAAGATTTTATTTTATTTATTTGACGAGAGAGAGAGTTCACAAGTAGGCAGAGCAGCAGGCAGAGGGAGGGGGGAAGCAGGCTCCGCGCTGAGCAGAGAGCCTGATGTGGGGCACGATCCCAGGACCCCAAGATCACGACCTGAGTTGAAGGCAGAGGCCCAACCCAATGAGCCACCCAGGCGCCCCAACTAATGTGCTCTTACTACAAATATATTATGTGAGCTTTTAAAAAATGTTACTTGCCGACCTTTTACAGGGAGAGTGAAAAGTAGTAAAGTCAAATTAGACTTTTCCTTAAACCACCACCCCCAGGCTGTTTTTTAAAATCCAGTCTCCTTGCCTGACCACTCACACTACAAAGTCTCTGAATTGAACTTTTGAATGTCATCTGTTCATTATATTGTCTCTCTCTCTCTCTCTCTCTTTTTTTTTTTTTATGCATTATATGCTTTTTGAAGCAAATAGAATAGGAATTAGGGACCCAGGTGACTAAACTTCTCAGTCTGACTGACCGCTTCCCCCATGTGTATGACATTTTTAAAAGATATTGTAAGGGTTGGGGTGCCTTTAAAAGATATGTATCTTTTAATGCTGTAAATCCCGCTGGGTTTGCTTTCTGCGTGTGCTGAGGAGGCCTGCCTCCAACACATTAGGCCCATTTAACATCCACAGTTTTCCCCGGGAAACAGTTCGTAACCTTGTGCTCGTGACTTGTGACCGTGTGTGGCATGGCTTCCCACTAAGTGTAAATTTGTGTTTACAAGCCTACCGAGGATGAAGTGGTAAGAAACAAGCTGGCTTTGCCTTCATGTTTATCTGGGGCTTCTCTTCCCATCCTTGTGATCACTCTGCTGACCCTGCTGCAGCCGGGGGCCAAACACGACACCCGCGCATCCCGCATCTCACGGGCCATGTCTCTAACCAGTGCGTGAACCTGTGTTCTGAAAAAGCTCATCTCCATTAACTGCATCTCATGTCGGTCACCTCTGTCTTTGTTTCACTGACTTTGCTGATCTAATCCCTCTGAGAATGGCTTTGAAAGGAGCTGCAAGTAATGTCTGCTTTGGCATTCTTGAAGTGACCCCCCTTGGGGGTTAGATCCCATTG
This sequence comes from Mustela nivalis, assembly GCF_964662115.1. Lineage (NCBI taxonomy): Eukaryota > Metazoa > Chordata > Mammalia > Carnivora > Mustelidae > Mustela > Mustela nivalis. The sequence goes on from NC_139036.1 coordinate 42,948,741, forward strand.
GTCTTGGCCTTCCTCTCCTGTGGTGTTATGTATGGTCCGGTCGCTCTGCCGCTGGGAGTAGCTGTTTCCTCCTTGCTCTCTGAGAGCTTGTGAGTAAAGCTTACCCTTCCTCCCTGTCTGAGATGCAGCCAGTCTCTTCCTCCTGTCCTCATCAGCTTGATGATGCTTGAAGTGAGAATTGCTGGACCTTCACTTGGGGTCCACTCTACCTCCCTGTGACCCAGATGGGAGGTAGAAAGCTTTCAAAAAGGAGGCTTTGTCTCTCCAATGTATTCCAGAAAAAACAATCCCATTTGCATGAAAGGAGTTCATATTATACCAGGTAATAGAAACAAAGTTGGCCGTTCAGGCCACATTTGGAGTAGAAGGCCTTCTAGCTTAGCAGTAATTCATTTAGTGATACACAAATTTTAAATTGATTTTTTTATTTTTAAAGGCCTTGCTGCACTGTTTGCATCTTCCCCCAAAACTTTTCTCTAAAATATATAGACCCATGAACCTTCCCTCTCCTGGCTCTCCTAGTCCTCTCTAAAAGAGGAGTGGGATGGGAACAGGAAGACCTTGGCTGTTCTGTGTAAAACCAGACCATGCTCGGTCTTCCTGAAGGCTGGAGAGCCTCATTCACTGGCCTCCAGGAGCCCCCGTGTTCCTGTGAGCTGCTCACCTGCACATAGTGACTGGTCGAACTGCTTGGAAGGGCTGGCTGGGAGTGTGTTCTGTGTTAGTGAGGAGCCCAGGCCTCTCCCAGTAACATAGCCTCCAACAACACTGCTCTTTCTAAGTGTCTTCTAGTAGAGCACCCAATGCGTGGTCATCATCAGAATGGTCCACATTAGTGAGCCATGTCCCAGGGGCTTTGGATGTCCACACAAGATGGACTGTAATTCAGCCTCCCCAGTCTCTGGTCCCTCAGCTCCCTCAAGGGTTCAGCGTCCCATGGCTTCCTAAACAATGATGACATTTTATCTTTATCAGGCACATGTATGGTGTAGTGCTCCACAGCCAGATTTAGATGAACTGTTAAAATTATCTAAAGATTTCAAACAAAACTTTTATTTATTTATTTTTTTTAAGTTCAGCCTAATTTTTCTAGAACGTCCCCTTTTTGCTTGGCTGTGAAAACCCATTTGCCCCACGTAGGCCATTATTCCAGCCTTGGTGAAGCTGTAGTTCATCTCCCTGGGAAGCACTTAGTCCAGTTGTGAACCAGGGCCAGGCTGGCTGATCTTCTGGGAAGTCTTGAAAGGCTGTAACCATTCAGCAGGGGTCAGTGGCACCTCTCCCTGCTGTCATCTCACCAGGTGTGGCCATCCCACACACCCAGCCGTGTACTCATTCCATCCGTCCGTGTGTTTTTTTCATCCCACTCACCCATCCATCCATCCAGTCATCCCACTTACCCATCTGTCCACCCCACCCGTTCATTCGTCTCGTGCGTCCGTCTGCCCACCCATTCTCCATCTGTCCATCCCACCCACCCGTCCATCCATCCATCTGTTCATTCATCCTACCCACCCATCCATCCATTAATTCTTTTATCCCACCCATTTATTCATTCACCCTCTGTGTGCCAAGCACTGCGGTGCTACAGAAACTGCAAGAAGAAAAACATAGACGTTGCCTTCGCGGAACTCCCAGCCCAACTGAAGAAACAGCCTGGGTGACAGATGGCGTGATTAAGATGTGCCCAGGATGCTGTGGGAACACGGAAAGAGGGCACCTGACAGGCACTGGGGTTGGGGTGGAGAAGAGGTGACCAGGAAGTGATTCCCTACAGAGATTGTTGCTAACTTAGTCCGGTCAAGCAGGAGTCTTTGTGGGGGCTGGGTGTATACACCATCAGTGTGTATAGTTATCGGAAAGACCCAGGCATGTGGGTCCATCACGTGTTGGGGGTAAACAGGCACACAGCTTGGCTGGAGCTCAGGGACAGGAATTGGAGACCAGTGAGAGGGGCGCCTGGAGGTTGCAGAAACTCACCATGGTACCGAGTGTTTGAATAGTAAGGAGCGATCAGAAGGCGGGGGCAGCTGGAAGTGTCACAGCCTGTGTGCATTGCTGAAATGCTCTAGTGGGTGTGTTCTAGGGGATATTGGATTGGCGAGGGGTCACAGTGTGGAGGCATGGAGACCAGCTAGTTTGATACGAGTCACGAAAGAATCAGGAGGCCTGAAGTGAGGCGTTGCAGAGGAGTTGGAAAGGAAGGGACAGCTAATGAGATCAAGGAAGTTAGAGCTACAGGTCCCAGGACCTCAGTGAATGTAGGCGGTGAGAGTGAGTGAGGATTCCAGATTGACTTCCAGGCTCGGGTGCCTGCGGCCCTAGTGATGACACTGTTAGACGTGGGCCCTCGAGTAGGAACAGGTCCTGGTGGGGTCAGAGCAGAGCAATGAATGAGCGTGGGGGCATGGAGTTTGAAGTGCCTCTGGCGCACTGGGAAGGGATGTAGCACGGCCCGTGGGGAACAGGGAAAGTGGAAATGAAGGTGTCCGTCGGGGAGTCACTCCTACGGGTGGCCGTCCAAGACTGAGCGGCCACGCTGCAAGAGAAGTGTGAGAGCTGAGGCTGGACCTCCAACATTTAAGGAAGAATCAAGATGGAGACTGGGAAGGAGCATCCGGGGAGGTAGGAGGAAAACTTAGGACAGGGGAGCGTCTCCAGAGCGAGGAGGAAAAGGCAACAGTGAGAGGCACTGCAGGGGCTCAGTCAGGACACAGAATGTGTTAGACCTCACGCCTGGGAGGCAAGGGAGTGGGTCCTGGGAAGGTAGGGTCTGTCAGGTGGAGAGGGTGGAGGGCAGGACCCAGGAGGTGAGGAGGGGAGGGGCCGCACACCTGGAGGAGAGTGTAGCCGGGAGTCCCTAGCGGTCCTTCTCAGTCACAGCTGACTCCTGAGGCAGTGATAGGCTCCTAAGTGCTGGGCTGCATTTCACGATAAATCCTCACCCACTTGCTCCATTATATAGTGATGAAAACTTGCCCACGGTTACAAAGCAGGAAGTTAGGAAGAAAGTACAGGGAGAGTGTGGTAACACCCGGAAGGGAGGCTCCCTCTGTGTTCTCCATTCTTCTGGGAGGAACTCTGGATAAAATAAAACTGAAAAGGGGCCAGTTCTACAGGAAACCCAGCAGTCCGTGCTTTCGTGGAGCTCTTAGGAGCAGTGCTCCTGGGAGCCAGGACTGTCCTGCCTCTACAGGCTCTGGGGTGACAGCCAGCACTGGTGGGAAAGAGCTCTTAGCAGTGTTCTTGGGATTGGAGTAATGAAGATTTCCCTAGTTTTTAGGGTAACAGGCCTCTTTAGGAGGCCTGAAGAGCCTGTTACAGAAGAAAAGCCCAGAAATACTCCAAGTCAGGTGAGGGAAACTGAGGCAGTTGCCCAGAGATGGAGTGTTGGAGCTGGCCCCCCTCCCTCCTGGCCGCACCCCCGAGGCCTGAGCTGTGAGCACTTTACCAGCCAGCTCCTTCTCTCGTCCTGCCTTCATGCAATTTCTCAGGACATTTCTTGTGTCCTTTGGGAGTGGAGTCATGTGAGTCTTGAAAGAAACTGGTGAGAAACAGACTCCGACCTGAAGGCAGGGTAGGCAGGGAGGCCCTGTGCTTCTGGGTTTCTGTGGGGGCTGTGTGGGAGGATCCCAGGAAGGGCCCACCTCCTGTTTTTGGTGGCTGTGATTGCCCCACGTGGGGTGGGAGTTGGGGTCCCCGGAAGGATGCCTGGCTCCCCTCCAGTGCATGCCAGTAATTATTCCCTAGCCGCTCTTGGAGCGGGCTGCATGTGAACTCCTGCAGGCTTGTTCTAGCTCTACCCCTTTATTCTCGAAACAGTATTTGATGTGGGAAGGAAAGATGGAGAAAGGGAGCCTGAGAAAAACAGAAACAAAAAAACAATAGATGTTCCATGTGATCTCAGTCAACTGGAGGATTTGGGGAAACTTCTGTCAGAATTTCTATGTGTCATCTTCTCAGAAGCCACAAAAGAAAAAGGAGGTTATCTTGCTCCCAACAGGCCGTAAGAATAATAAGTGAAGTGACTGTAGAGGCTTAGTCTTGCCTTGGCAGCTTCTGGCCTGCAAGCCCGTCACCTGAAGCATGGCCGCCCAGGAAAAGCCCTCTGCTCTGAGGACTCGGAGGAAGGAGGAGGTCAGCTGGAGGAGGCCCAGCAGCAGGGCCCTAGAGTCCCGCGGCCAGACAGCCCATTTCTCTGAGTGCTCTTAACTCGGCATACATTCCTCTCTCAAGCTTACAGCCTAGTGAGAAGAAAAACGTGTTGAGAGTCATCTCGTTAAGATGGAGGTCATTAAAATGTAGTTTGTCAAGGGAAATGGGGTGTCCCAGTTGGGGGCTAAGCCAGGCAGGATTTCTGGGGATAACGTAGCTGAATCACCACCTGTGGTCAACACTGGGGGCTTCCTGGCCCAGATAGCCGTCAGTGCTGGTCCTCAGGCCCGGGCCCCAAGCTCCAAGTGGCCACACACAGCCCCATCTGCACATCGCCTCCCAGCCTCTGTCTTCTCTCTGGTTTCCTTCCATGACAGTTTGACTTTGGGGACACCATGGTCCACCAGGCCATCCACACCATCGAGTACTGCCTGGGCTGCATCTCAAACACCGCATCCTACCTGCGGCTCTGGGCCCTCAGCCTGGCACATGCACGTGAGTGTATTTCTCTCTGGTGGGAAATTACAGGTTTCCCCTTCTCTGGGCACTCTCCCCGATGTGGGGCTTAAGTAGAGTGGAAATAACATAGAGGTCTGGAACTACTCAGTCTCCTGAATCCCGGGAGAAAGCCGTCCAAACGGGAGGACCAGCACTTTGCCACCTGAGCTATGTGCGGGGAGTCCCTGCAGGAAGCCGGGGTGCGGCAAACACTTGGGATGAGGGACGGCAGAGCAAAGTGGTAGGCCCACGGCATCTCTTGCCACGCTGAACCAGATGTCCTGTCTCTCTGCATTCCCCAGAGCTGTCTGAGGTGCTTTGGACCATGGTGATCCACATCGGCCTCAGCGTGAAGAGCTTGGCGGGAGGTCTGGCGCTGTTCTTCATTTTCGCCGCCTTTGCCACCCTGACCGTGGCCATCCTCCTGATCATGGAGGGCCTCTCAGCCTTCCTCCATGCGCTACGATTACACTGGTGAGCGGCAGCGAGTTTGGGGGGCTGGGATGTGTCCTTAGCTGCACGGAAGGCAGCTTTACTCTGGTACAGAATCCAGAGACACTGGGAAGTGTCTGCTTTCGTTCACATCATTATACCCAAGGACCTACATTAGGAGTGAGCATCAGAAAATGTCCACAGAATAGCACAGCTCACTTTTCAGAGCCTCCAGCAGAGAATTCTCTGGTGGGTGTTGTCAGATTCCCTCTCCCTGCCTTTAGCTTTCTTCACTGCTCTTGATTATGGCTTAAAAGCCCTGCTGAGGGTGTTGGTTTGTTTGGTTTTTGTTTTGTTTTATTTTGTTTTGTTTTGTTTTGTTGCTCTGGCATAAACTTTCTCCTGTCTTCAGAGCAATGGAAGCAACTCTGGAATAGATTTTCAGTCCGGGAAGGTGCTAGAACACACTGTACCCCAGTTTTGTCCCCCTCGTTCTGTCACTGTGCCAGTGTCTTTGCGTAGGAGCCCTGGCAGCCCCATGTGGGTAGGGGGGCTCCTGCTTCCACCCTGAAGCAGCTTCTTCAGAAGGGCAGGTTTGGATTTGTTTGTTTTCCTTAAAGTATTTGGTGGCTTTTAATGGCTCTGTCTGGAGAGAGCTAGCTCAGTCCCAGGGAGTGGGAGAGGTGGAGTCTGGTCTAGGCAGTGACCCTGTGGCCTCAAGGTAGGATTACCAGGTTTGGCAAATACAATTACAGGACACCCAGTGAAATTTGAATTTCAGGTAAACAACTTTTTTTTTTTGTAGTATAAGTATTTCCCAAATATTCATGTGATATACTAAGCACTAGCATCCTGTACTTCATCTGGTTTCCCTACCTCAAGCTCTCCCTCTTTTGAGTCTGTACTTCGTCCTTTATGTCATGATTCTCCCTCTCTTTTTGCGTCTCAAACCCCAATGGCTGTGGAAGCTCTGGACCCTGTCCCTAGAGAAACACCCCCACCAACAGTCTTACCCGTTTATGGGGTCACAAACTCAGGAACCCTAACCGTAGGAACTCCTAGATGAGAGGGCCTATGGTGCCAATGATTTCGAGATCAGAGGGTGTATGGAATGTCTCATGACATCAGTTTTCTAACCCTGAACCCAAGGATCCTCTTCCCCATTCCCCTTATCTTTGGTTTTCCTCCTGACTTGGTTATGCCGAGCCCCCTCCAGGATTCCTCTGTTTGCTGTTCTAAAGGATGGGAACGGGGCGCCTGGGTGGCTCAGTGGGTTAAGCCGCTGCCTTCGGCTCAGGTCATGATCTCAGGGTCCTGGGATCGAGTCCCGCATCGGGCTCTCTGCTCAGCAGGGAGCCTGCTTCCCTCTCTCTCTCTCTGCCTGCCTCTCCATCTACTTGTGATTTCTCTCTGTCAAATAAATAAATAAAATTAAAAAAAAAATAAATAAAGGACGGGAACGTAAGGCATGGCAGAGCGGGGCGTAACTGGGACTTGCTCTTCCCTCAAAAGCTCTTTTAAAATAACCCATCCTCTGGCTGGCTTTCCTCCTCCTTGCCGCCCTCCTCCTCACCCAGCTGTTGTTTATTTACTGTCCAGCCAGGAGGTTCGGGGCGCTGTGTGGCTCGGACTGCTGGCCCGCTGCCCCGTTCTCAGCTTATCAGCACGCTCTCTCCCCAGCACACTTCCTCACCCGCTCGGTATGAGGGAATGTCTGTGTAGCCAGCCTGTGGTGACTCACTGTCTCTTCCTTCCTTTCCTAGTCACTTCTCTGTCTCATGAGCCCTGCGCTTGAGGGGCCAGTTGCCACCCCACCTGAATTCCAGCCCAAGAGGGAGGCCTGTCACCTCCTCCCTTGGGCGGGCTGGGAGCAGTCACGGTGCTGGATCAGAACTCTCAGAGCAGTGAGCCAGGCACACCGCCGTCACCTGAGCCTGGGCCTAATCTCCAGAGTGAGCAGAGGCCGCTTGGGAGGCCATGTTCTATTGGGGCCAGAAGGATTATTTCTCCCTCGGGCTTTCCTGTGGCCTTCAAGTGAAGGTGTCTTCCCTCGGCCCCATGAGTGAGCCCAAGAACCTGATGAGTGACAAGAGAGCAGGCTTCAAATTAGGCCCACCTGGGTTCAAATTCCGGCTCTGCTGTCACTGGCTGCCTGACCCTGAGAAGAGCACTTACCTTTCTGGACCTCACTTTCAGGTGGGGAGAGGATGGTGTCCGTGTAACATGGTCGCTGTGATAAATAGGAAATAACGCGCACACCAGGTGCCTGTGGCAGTGGCTGGGCTCCTCAGAAACTGACGTTTGAGTGCAGATCACTTAGAAGTGGGCTGCCTGCCCTAAGGAGAGGGCATCTTGGTGGCAGTCCCTCACAAAGAAACTGCTTTTAGTGTTTCAAGAGGGGAGGACCCCCCCCCCCACCCCCCGCAAGAGAGGCACAGTCTCATCAGACAACCTTGTGGGTTGTGGAGGTAGAGAAGAGAAACATGAAGCTCCTTTGTCCAGCTTTCAGAATCCTGTTGTTGGAGGCCCGTTTGGAGCATTGCCCTGACTGAAAGGGGGTGAATGAAACGGGTGCTCGTGCTCCCCCTCCTGGCCAGATGTGGATGTGAGGCAGGGATTCAGGGCCTTCTAGTTCCTGTCCCCACCACCGCTGGGATGCAGGAATTCTGAGTTGTGGCCCTCTTGTGAGGCTGGGGACAGCGGGTCCTGCTGAAAATGGGTGCTTGACATTGCTGTATTTTTCCTGGGGTCCAGCCTGGACGTCCTCATAACTGTCACTGTATCCTTGGCTGTCAGCTGGGGTTTCCTGATCCTATGCAAGGGCTGCCCCATTACAAGAGCTCTGGATGTCTTCAGTGGGGACAAGAACAACATCATACACCACTAGTGTGAGATTCATGTAGGGTCCAGAGGAGGCGGGTGATATATTTGAAACCAAGAGTGAACAGGTTACTGTCTAGCTATTCATTCCGTGTCCTTCTGAGTTACATGTCTCTCTCTTTTGCCTAATGTCAGAGATGTCTTTCCTTGCGCAGGAAAGGCAAAGGCAGGGATAGGATTTGTCAGTTTGTGGACACCAAACTGACTTCAGTAGAAAGGCTGTTGCCTCCTGGCCCACTTTCAGGAACCAAATCCCTTCTTACTGAGCAGATCCACATGCATGTCGATGTGCACACGTGTGCACTCACGGATTTGTTGAAGGGCAAAGGAAGGTGGGGACCAGGCTGTCATAAAGAGTGGAGTGGCGGCGCGCACAGGACACCACGGGGCGGTTGCAGGAACAGCTGGCCTGGAAGTGAGTACCCCTGGAGCGGAGCTCCTGGCTGCCGTCATTCCCCTGGCTGGCATGGGGGCGGTCGGACAGATTTGTGCTCCAGGCCCTGGGCTGCTCAGAGAGCGGCAGAAAGGGCCCGAGAAGCAGCTCAGCCCCAGATCATCTTTCTAAAACTGCCTCTTTCCACTCACATGCCTGCCAGGAAAGGGAGGAGACCCAGGACTCCTTTCCCCTTCCTTCACTCAAGGAAACAGGTTTCTGGTTACATAGCAGTGCCGAGCGCTCCGGCAACTCCCCCTACCCTTCGGGTCACGGGGTGGCCTCTGCCCGGTACCGCAGCAGGGAGGGAAGGGGTGGGAGGGAGGAACCCATCTGACTTCCTGAGGCTGGGCCTCCTCACAACTGTGGAATTCTAGAGGTGGTTTGGGCCATGGCAGGGCCCTGGAGACTCCCTGAGTAGTGTAGCCGACTCCGAAAATAAGAGGAACTTGCAGGGCTGTGAGCAGGGCACTCGAGGCCCCTGCGCAAAGAACTTGATGTTTGTACTTTCTCAGGAAACACTCATTTTCCTGACTGGGAGGGAGAAAAGGGTGGGGAGCCCGATAGGGAGATTGCTTTCCAGCTTTGTTCTGGGAGGTTGGAGTAAGTGAGGCTGAGAAGGGACAGGAAGTCGGCCTGACCCCGAGATGCCCTAGGGTGTCCGTGGTGGTGGCCACCTGAACCCTCTAACCACAAGCAGTCGCTCGAGGTAGAAGGAGTATCGGGCCATGTGTCAGAGGACCACCCATGTGCTCACACAGCAGAAGTCATCCGCCTGCATCTCAGACCCCTGGAGCCCTTCCTTCCCGCTGGGCCCCTGGGTAGGTAAGGCACACAGAGGAATGCCAGAAGGATGGTGATCCCACGGGCTTCGGAAAACTTCCTGAAGCTCCTATGCCAATTCGTCCATTTTGGAATTTGAATTGTTTGTGTGATTAGCCAGCCAGGGGGTCAGAGTTCTGCGCCCCTCGTAGACCCTAAGGTGACTTGGCCACCATCTCGCCACATGTCGAATGCAGATGGCATATGTCGATCTCTTTCCGGTTGTTCAGAAATGCCCTTGCCATATGCAGACAGCCTCCTTGGCGGGAAGCATGCAGTCCCGACAGCAGTGGGTGAAAAGCAGGAACCTACCCCATCCCTACCTAATGCCCCCAATGGAGGCCTAAATAGCTGTAGCTTCTAGGACTTCTCAGGGGGTTGGGACGGGGGAACGAGTCCAGATCCCGGTTTGAAATTGCTCTTGCCAGGAATCCTGTGACTTCAATGTGAAGCCCCCTCCCCCGGGTCTTATTTTCCCTTGGCCCAGGGAACCCTCCAGAGTCTGGGAGGCTTTGGGATTTTGGCCCAGCCCCTGGAATGTGGGGCTGGGAGGAGAAGGCCGCCTGTTCTTAACGCCCCCGCAGAAAATTCTGTTCACCTCTTCTCCCCAGGGGTTGCAGCCAGCAGCTCTGCAGTGTCCTCTGCCAGCACTGCAGGGCTGAAGGGGCCTCTGAGGACCTCTGAGGGCTACTATCAGACCGTCCCTGCTGCACATGGTCCTTCCTGTGCAGGCCTCTGGGCTTGGAGGCAGGACGGAGTCCCGCCCTAGGTCCCAGCCTCTAGCCCCCAGCCCCTCTGTCCTTTGCAGGGCTTCTGCTGGTGCCCCCAGGGTCACACAGTGCTGAGTGGAAACTATTCCTCAGGGCAGCTCTCCTTGGCTTTTTTATCCTCTGATTCATGCATTTTTCTGCCCATATTTGGTGGTGATTTGGTTGCTGGGCGGCCCTCCAGGAAGTGTGCAAGGGAAGCTCGGCCTGCAGCCTGGCTCTGCTTCCAGGAGGGCCGGCTTCCTGCCCCTCAGAGTTGGAGAGGGCCCCAGGGAGGCGGTCAGCGATGGCTGCTGGGCTCCCTGGGAAAGGAGGTGAAGCTCTGCTTTTCCTTTCAGCCCCTGAGAGAAGAATTCGTTCTCAGATGTTTTTGTCGTTGGAGAATATTTTTACCGTTACTTGGAGAAGACTCCCCCCCCCCCCGCCCCGCTCCCCACCCCATCCCACCCCCGCAACTCCTGGGAATTTCCTCCCCAAAGCCTCCAGCCTTCACTCACAACCCTCCCTTCTCCTTCCTCCTGCAAGAGAAGAAACAAGGGCACTTGCCGGAGTCCCTGGCGCTGAGCTCTGCCACCCTGGGGCTTCCCTGAGAGGTCGGCCGTGAGTCCCTGAGCCCTGGCCAGGAGCTGGTGTCTAGTCTCATTGCCTTAAGAGACTCAAAGCAATGGCACTTTTGCACATGGCTAGACAAAGAGTTTTGCGTAAACACACTCTGCTTAGCAGGAAGGAGCAGGAAGGACAAACCAGTGAGGAGGTACACGGCACTCACTCCTGCCTTGCCAGAGTGCCTGGCCGAGGGCAGGCCCAGGCTTCAGAAGCAGGGCTTGTGTGCACTGTGGGAAGTAGGCTAAGGCCTGGGCTCGGTGGGTGGGTGGGCAGGTGGGTGGCAGAAGGCTGAGCTGTTTGCCCAGGCTCAGCTAGGAAAGTGAGGTCTCTAGGAGGAGGGTCAGAGCTTCCTTTTAGCCCCTGGGAAACCCCAAAAGGATTCTGTGGAATGATGGCTTTCCTTTTCCCTTTCCCCAGGGTCGAGTTCCAGAATAAATTCTACAGCGGAACCGGTTTCAAGTTCCTACCCTTCTCCTTTGAGCACATTCGGGAAGGGAAGTTTGACGAGTGAGCCCGTCGTGCGGCTGTGTGCCGGCAGGCTGCCCTCCCCACTCCCGCCACAGTGGTTAGCTGTGCGCCTCTTGCCTGTTGGTCGTGTTCCCTGGGTATCGGGGTATTTGTGTCATCCCCGCCACCCCTCCCCCAGCCACCTGTGAGTCATTTAGATAGATCCGTCCCTCCCTGGGTCCTCCGCCACCGCCAACGTCATGTGTAGTGTAGTGATTTTCTAGAGAGAAGCCGGGCTCTGGCTGTCACTCCTACCCACTGGGCACTGGCCTTGCCCTCCCAGCCTTCGTCCAGCCAGAGACAGCCCCTTCTCTGTCCCCCGGTGATGAACAAGTTTGTGCATTTTACACTTGAGCCCGAAGCCCACGGAAGGAGCGCCGTCCCTATATACACCAGGACTTGGAGCCCCCCTCCCTGCCATTCTAATTACCGGTTGGGGGCAGGGGTGCCCTTTAACACACCCCACTCTTGTGTTAGCAGGGAGAGGGTCCAGGAGGTGGTGTTGCTGTCCTCTGCCCATCCCGTCTGGTCTTCAGGGCAGTTGTTAATCAGGAATTCAGCTGGACCCGACTGTGCCGCTGTGTGTGGCTTCTCCCTGTCACTCCCAAGGGTCCCCGGGGACCGCACACCACCTCCCTAATCCTCGCCCTCTCCTCCCTCCCAGAATCCCCTCCTTCTCCCTACCGCTGTGTACCCGGCACAACAGCACAGCTGGGTCTCTGCGCAGAAAGACTCTCCTGTGGCTTCTCAGGCGGAGCTGCAGGCCCTGCCGCAAGCAGGCCCTCGGGGCAGAGGCTTCGAACTGGTGCTGTTTTCCTGGCGCAGTCCCCAAGACATTCCCCTATCCCTAATCATGAGTCTCTAGGTCAGGACCATAGTCATCCAGGGTGGTTCTGCCGGCAGACCTGCCTTCTCTGCCCTCCAGTGCCCCTCTGCACTTCTACTAGGGACCCTGGTCAAGGGAGTGCGGTCCTGGTCCTGGGCAGTGAAGGTCAGGGCCATTTACAGTCTGTCAGTGGGAGGCTGGGCCAGGGCTGCAGTGTGCTGCTTGTGAGAGCTGCGGGGGCCTTACCCTGTGGGCGGATGGGTAGCACCCCCCAGGGGACCACCTCTCCAGTCATCCCCATGCTGGGCTATGGCTTTCAGGGCCTTTAATCATGTGTTGACACAGCAGCCCAGGCTGCTTCAGCTAAATTGAACCCTGGGCCCCCAGTGGAGGAGATAATCCCGTGAATTGGCCAGGGCCTGTGCTCCACCCACCCGGGCTTTTCTGAGTGAGGCACTTAGAGCCTCTCCTGGGCATGGGCCACCTGAGCTTCCTCGTGTGCTGGCCAGTGTGGCCCTGTGTTGAGCCCCCTCCCCTCTGGGCCCCGTGGTTTACATGTGACCTTTGCTCTGTTTACAGCAGGGTTTGAAGCAGAGCTCTTAGGAACCCTGCCCAAGGCCCTTCTGTTCACGTATTCCTATGCTAAATAAAGTGTGTTTGACTCTACCAGGGAGCCTGCCTGTCCTTGTGCCCACAGCCCCTGTGGTGCACGCCCCTGCCCCTCCCCCAGCACGTCTGCTTCCCTGTGATCAGAGGCCACAGCTGCAGGCCAGACAGTTTGTGAAATTCTCACCTCTCACGTTTCCCAGGCGCCTTCCCCTCCCTCGAGCCCAGCAGCTCTGCAGATAGCTCCGGTGGGGAGGGACCTAGGGACCTGTCCTCCTCTTCCTTTCCCACACTGCCCACCCATTGGGCAGGGGAAGAGGGGGCCTGGGCAGCTGCCCACCCGCGTCTGCCTCTTCTGCAAGTGTGCTTCCCAGGACTCAGTAGCCTGGCCCTTCTGATCCCTGATGCCCTTGGCCTTGGTGTAAGTGGAGACTCCGCGTGGGGTTCCTCAGGGCAGCAGGAGGATGTGAGGTGCTGAAGTCGGCAGGTGGCTGAAGAGGCAGCAGGCGGGGCGGGCAGGGAGGGCGAGGTCTCCCTCCTAACTGCCGTGTCAGGCACCCACATTCTTCCTCCCCATTCCTCCTGGGGCCTCCAGGACAGGGCTGTGGAGGAATGTAAGCAGCAGGCCAACAGCTGCTGCTCCGGAGGGGTGAGGCGGGGCGAGGAGGGGCAGGAACACCCTGTTTCATGTTCCCCTTCCTCGAGCCCTCTCCTCCCCACAGGCCACCTACCCCGGAACAGGCCCGTGAGTGTGGCACCCGCACCTGGCTTCAGGCCCCCGCAGGTTGAGCCTTCATGGGGCGGAGCGCTTTCAGCCTCTGCTCCGTTACCGACTCAAAAGGAGAGAGATTTGGAAATCAGTGAAATGAGAGTCCAGAAGTAAATTTACTTTGTGGGAGATTGAGCTTCCACAAAGGGGCCAGGACAGTTCAGTGTGGAAAGAACAGTCTTGAACAAGTGGTATTTGTACAACTGGGTATCCTCGTGCGAACGAACACATTTGGACGGCAGCCCCCACACCGTATTTAAAGTGAACTCAAAGTAGGCTACATTTTTTTCTCAATGTAAAAGTTAAAAACTAAAATTCCTACGGGGAATTACAGGAGAACGTTTTCGTGAGCTTGGGTTAGGGGATGATTTTTAGATACAACCCTAAAAGCAAAGCGACAACCAGATAAAAGAGGGGCGCCCAGGGGACCAGTGGGTTAAGTGTCCGACTGTTGTTTCAGCCCAGGTCCTGATCTCAGCGCTGGGAGATCAAGCCTGGCATTGGACTCAGCACTCAGTGCAGCGTCTGCTTGAGTTTGTCTCCCTCTTCCTCTGCCCCAGCCCCACCTCTCTCTCTCTCTCTCAAATAAATAAATCTTAACAAAAAAGGAAAGATAAGAGCCTTAGGGCCGCCTGGGTGGCTCAGTCGGTTGAGAGTCCCAAATCTTGAGCTGAAGGCAGACGTCTAACCACCCAGGCACCCCTAAATAACTTAATTTAAAAGGTAAAATTAGGTGCACCTGGGTGGCTCAGTGGGTTAAAGCCTCTGCCTTCGGCTCAGGTCATGATCCCAGCATCCTAGGATCAAGCCCCACATCAGGCTCTCTGCTCAGCGGCAAGCCTACTTACTCATCTCTCTCTACCTGCCTCTCTGCCTACTTGTGATCTCTGTCTGTCAAATAAATAAAGTCTTTAAAAAAAATTTGTTTTTAAATAAAAGGTAAAGTTAGCGAAGCCTAGGTGGCTCAGTGGCTTAAATGTCTGCCTTTGGCTCAGGTCATGATCCTAGGGTCCTGGGATGGATCCTAGGCTCCTTGCTCAGCTTGGAATCTCCTTTTCCTTCTCCCTCTTCCTCTGCCCCTCCCCCTGCTTGTGTGCATTCTCTGTCAAATAAATAACAATTTTTTTAAAAAAATTTATTTTAAAAAATCTTAAAAAAATAAAAGGTAAAAACATGAACTTTTAATTTAAAAAAGGAAAGGATTTGAGTAAACATTTCTAGGAAGAAAACTACACAAATGAACAATTAGCCCATGAAAAGATTCTTAGCATCATCAGGGAAACTCAAATCAAAACCATAAGAAGATCTGCCACATCAAGCCCGCCATGAAAGGCAGGAATAAAGGGAAAATTAAAATTGTGGACAAGGATGCGGAGGAATTGGAACTGCAGTGTGGGGCCGAGGGATTGGAAATGGTGCAGCTCCTTCAGAAAGCAGCTCTGGCAATTTTTAAAACATTGAATCTAGGGGCTCCTGAGTGACTCAGTTGAGTGGCTGCCTTTGGCTCAGGTCATGATCCCAGGCTCTTGGGATCGAGCCCCACATCGGGCGCCCTGCTCAGTGGGAGGCCTGCTTCTTCCTCTCCCTCTGCTGCTCTCCCTGCTCATTCTCTCACTCAAATAAATAAATAAAAACTTAAAAAAAAAAAAAAAGCATCAAGCTAAGAAGCCAGATGCGAGACCAAATAACATGTGATTCCTTTAATGTGAAATGTCTGGAATGGGTGGCAGATCCGTAGAGACAGAGTAGACTGGCAACCGGATGGGGCTGGGGCCCAATTAAAATGACATCAGTGACTGCTAGTAGGTATAGGGTTTCTTTTGGGGAATGATGAAGATGTAAAATTAGATTATAGTGACAGTTGCACAACTGAATTTACTAAAAAAAAATTGCTGAATTGAACGTTTATTTTTTTAAGATTTTTTATTTGACAGCACACAAGCAGAGGGAGAGGGAGAAGCAGGCTCCCCGCTGAGCAAGGAGTCTGATGTGGGACCAGATGTGGGCTCAATCCTAGAACCCTGGGATCATGACCTGAGCCAAAGGGAGACACTTAGCTGACTGAGCCACCCAGGCGCCCCTGAATTGAACATTTAAATTGGTAAACTTATGGTATGTGTCAATAAAATGGGGCAGGGGGTGAGAGACCTAGGGCTTCCATGGGGAGAAATACCTCCCTTGCCCATTGGAAAAGACCTGGCTTGGCAGGTCATTGCCTAAGCGGAACTTCTGGGATCTAGTGGCCTTGGGCTGCCTCCAGCCCAGCCAGCTAAAGATGGACTGAGCCAGGAACGGAGCCATGGAAGTGGGGCTGGCGGGGAGTCCCAGGAGCCCTGGGGTATGGGCAGGGAACAGGATGGAGCTACTGCTCCTATGTTTAAGGGGCACACCATGTATCCTGATCCCCTTCTTATGGAACCCCTGCACCGCAGACCTCTGCTGAGTGAGTCTGTGCTCCTGTCCGGGGAGTGCCCCACTTTGAGGTACTGGAACGAGGGTGGGAGAGGGTGGCTGGGTGCTGTAGGAGACAAGTCCATCAGCATTTTCAGGACCTCCCTCTCATCCTGTCCTTCACTGGGGGCCTGGGTAGGACTGCACCTCTTTCTGCTCCCAGGAGCCCTGGGTAGAAGGGGCATTCCTTGGAGCTCCTCTCAGATCTCAGATTCTCAATGACCTGCCTGCTCTCCCAGCTCCCCAGCGGGCTCAAGGCATGTCCTGGGTGTGGGCTGGCCCCTGGTGGTGAGACAAGGAAGGAGCCACACATTTCTCCTCACACACAAGGTGGTGGGATCCTACAGGCTGTGATGACAGGCAGAAAGGGGTAAGTGACCCTGAAGGTATTCTGGGGTGTGTAGGCAGAAGGTCAGGCAGGCCAGGAACAAAAGAGGAGACAGGTGGAGAGCAGAGAGCCCAGCTCACTCGTTCCACGCATGTTAACTGCAAAAGTGTCATGGTAAAATGATCAGGCAGAACAAAAGGCCCTATTATAAAAGCCCTCCTCCCACCCCGAAAGTCCCAGTGCCCCACCCAGGGCAACCACTGTTTTCATGGCCCTTTAAAAAAAAAAAAAAAAAGGCACAAATGGGAGTTTGCTATACCCACTAGTTTGGCCTTTAAATATAAATATATAGGGGCACCTGGGTGGCTTAGATGTTAATTAAGTATCTGCCTTCTGCTCAGGTCATGATCCCAGGGTCCTGGGATCAAGCCCTGTATCTGGCTCCCTGCTCTGCAGGAAGCTTGCTGCTTCCTCTCTCACTCCCCCTGCTTGTGTTCTCTGTCAGGTAAATAAATCTTAAAACAAAAATTTAAAAATATATAAATATGTATATATAATTTGCAGAACGTTAACACCACACATTGTCCTCATCCCCCCACTTTTTTTTTTAAGATTTTATTTATTTATTTGACAGAGATCACAAGTAGGCAGAGAGGCAGGCAGAGAGAGGAGGAAGCAGGCTCCCTGCTGAGCAGAGAGCCCGATGCGATGCGGGGCTCGATCCCAGGACCCCAGGATCATGACCTGAGCCGAAGGCAGAGGCCTTAAACCACTGAGCCACCCAGGCGCCCCCTCCCCACTTTTTTTTAAAGCAAATGCTTAAAAATGCTTCATCCAGTTGATGTACCTTAATTTCTTCGATCAGCCCCCTACTGTCTGCAGAGAGTTCCCAGCCTGATGGGGAAGATGAACAGAGACAGTGTGACTTGCCCAGAGTAATCCTCGAAGCTCCTGCCCAAGCATCCATGAGCTCGGGCCTTGAAGGCTCTACCAAACCCGTCCTAATCTTTCTCTGCT
Organism: Mustela nivalis; assembly: GCF_964662115.1. Lineage (NCBI taxonomy): Eukaryota > Metazoa > Chordata > Mammalia > Carnivora > Mustelidae > Mustela > Mustela nivalis. Next base: position 42,965,838 of record NC_139036.1, read on the forward strand.
TCAGGCAGCCCCCACCACTCTGGATGAAGCCACAACCCACAGAGAGGCGCCCTGACAACCTGCGGCCCAACTCCCCCAACCCTTGTGTGCCCTAAAACCCAGAAATGCTGGTCAAGTGTTCCCGGTAGGGAAATCTGACAAGTCTTACCTGGAGCAAAGAGCGTTTGGAGGGGAGACTGGAGGGGAGTGGAGAGAAGC